>NC_134712.1:97696540-98008623 GCF_049634645.1 Pelodiscus sinensis
GGAGATTTGATTGCATGAAAGCATCTTTAATTAAAGATTAATCTTAATTCCTAGAGACTTCAAGCCAATCCTGGAGAGTTGGCAATCCTAAAGAGAGGAGTCCTTCTTGTTTATAAACAAGCATCTTGATCACAATCCCTTGCATCTTCCAGAGGAGAGCTGCCAATCATGGAGGCAGGCATCAGTATTCCCTGTAATTGAGCACTTTTGCAGCCACCTGGGAGAGATTCAAATGCCGTCCAGCTGATGAACAAAGTGCCCACAGCCCCCCACCGCTGACAGCATGCATTTCTATTGGTGGAGCACATGTGCACATGCCTTGACTGCATTCAGGAAAACAGCCAGGCTGTGTCTACAGGACAGAATTTTTCCAGGAAATCCCGGAAAAACTCTGCAGCGTCTAGGGAACGCTTCTGCTTTTTCGGAACAGTTTCCGAAAAAGCAGGTGCATTCTTTCGGAAGCCCTGTATTCCTCATTTTAGAGGATGCATTCTTTTGGAAGCCTTGTATTCCCCATGTAGATGGACCAAATGTCAGAAAAGCCTCCTCTGGAAAAAAAAGGCGGAAAAAGGTACACAAATTGCGGTTTGCAATTGCGTATCTTTTTCTGGAAATGGAACGCAGTGTAGACATAGCCCCAGACAATGGTGGAGATAACGAGACTTGGAAGCAACAGGCTGACAAGCTTTAAGGACGGTGAGGGCCAAAACTGACATCACTATTAGCCAATTAAGGTGAAGCCGAAGTCCTTTGAGAGTCTGTGACAAGACCATATCAACAAGACGGGGACTCTGTCCTTGGAAGCAGTGTCAGAAAAAGATTTGAGGGTCCTGATGGATAATCAGTTGAGTATATGAACTCCAAGTACAACACTGTGGTGGGAAAGTGCTATCTGACTTCAGTTCTACTCATTGTGAACAGTATTCCCTGTAAGCTGTGCATTTGTGCGGCCACTCAGGAGAGATTCAAATGCTGCCCAGATGATTAGCAGAGCACCCACAGCTATGTTTTTTGTTTCTAATGGTAGTGCACATTTGCGGATGCCTCAATGCACATAAAAATTTTATGACACACGTGGATAGAAAAGATTAGCGGGAACATTGAGCATGATACAGCAAGTGCTTTTTAGCTACCTGTCTGGGAAGAAATTTTTGTTACTAAACAAATTTTCAGTCTAGCAGAAAAAGGCATAATGAGATGAAGTAGTTGGAAGCTGAAGAGAGAAGTGTGAGTAATTAACCATTGGAACAATTTAGCTAGGGACAAAGCAGTTTCTCTATCATTTACAGTCTTTCTGTCAAATCTAGGAATCTTTTGAAGAGATACATTATAGCTGAAACAGAAGTTGGGGTTTTAGTGCAGAAATTATTGGGTGAAATTCTATGGTCTGGATTACGTAAAAAGTAAGACTATATGATCGTAATATCCCTTCCCCCTCCAGGCTTAAAAATCTCTGATTCTTTACATTTTTGAGTACCTCTTAGAAGGAATTGTGCCATACTCAGATACAACTTATTTTCCCATTGCTCACTGGCTGTTAGAGCAATAATGTAAATAAAAGGCATGTACATTTATATCCAAAGATGTATGTGCACTTAAGTGTATGTTGGAGATACGTAAGGATATGCCTCAGTTTAGATCAAATGTAAATATGCATTCTCCAGGTATTTGGTAACATCAGCACTTCTGAACATACCACTGTTGCTGCTACTGCAGCTCTACACCTCACTAATCCAGTAATGGCAGGTAGAGCTTATATGTGCAACTGCTGCAGTAAGACACATGCCAGGTTTCTCTGTGATGACATAAATCAATATATGTATTGATATCTTGGAAGTTCTGAATTTTGGGTATTTAGTTTAGTTTTGTTCTCTCCCAAACCCCATCAAGGCACTCCAGTCTTTTCACAAACAATTAACATGCAAATCATAACAATAAACAAGACAAAAATGTGTAATGAAAACAAAACATGCAGTATAGGGAGAGCACCATGAACCCGGTGTTGCTATTTTGTTTCAGGTCTATCTTGCCAATGTGATGACTTCTCTGTGTCTTCCCTCCCCCCCATATACCCTTTCCCTTCTCTGGATTGCCTTTGAGAGTAGTGTATATATAATGAAACACCAGAGGAGACAAATTAAAATGATGCATTTTCCTGGAACAGGATCCCTGAAAATAAATCTAGAATTATGTTTTATAGCACAGTTGTAGGCTAGCTGTCCTATGTTAGTGATGATTTAAATATATTCATGGAGATATTCATAGAACATGAAGCCTAAGGCAAGGAATTAAACCAGTTAACCTGGGTACTATGCAGTCAAGGAAAGCCAAGCATTTTGCATTGTAGTCCATACAGCCATTACATATTGAAGCTGTAGCTCTCAAATCTCCCCAAGGCATCTCTTCTTTCACATAAGCACAACGCAAAACTTCCTGAGGCCTCTGGTGTTTTTTTTGCCCATCCATTATGAACTTGCTTCTTGCCACCACTCCACTTTTTTTGCTTTGCATTGAGCCTCTGTTATAGCAAATGCACAAGATGACTATATATTTTGTTGCCATGCTCTGGCATTCCCATTTCAAACAGCATCATCTCAGCTCAGCTCAGGAAGTGGGTTTTGCCCACAAAAGTTTGTGAAACAGAGGGCATCCCACACGAGGATCTGAACTGAAGTACCAAGTTCCATGATATTGGGAGTTCTGGTCCTCCTTCAAATCTCTCCTGAAATCCCAACTTCTCCCACAGTCCTGCAGCCAACAAGTCAGCAACTCTCTCTTAAAAATACAAATAAGCAAAACAGAAGAACTAACTCAGTGCATGTTAGCCCCGACAACTCTCTAAAATGCCTTTAAAAAAAAAAAAAAAAAGAAAGATTGAGTTCTACAGTTAAATCCAGCTGCAAGCAGGAAAGTTCCTGCATAGATCACATACCAAAGCATTTCTTAAAAAACTTTGCTTCTGTGTGTGATTTTCTTATATGAATGGATTTTTGAAAAGATACAATACATTATATTTATATAGCACTTTCCATCTGAGGATGTTGGCATGTTTAATCTTGCAATATTCTTCTGAAGTAGGTGTCATTACATCCTTTTTCAGATGAAGAAACAGAAGCACAGAAAGAGTAAGTAACTTGCACAGGTCACAAAGGAGGTCAGTGGCAGATCCAGAAACAGTATTTTTCTCTTGATCTCCAGCACAAGCTCTAATCAGTACAACATCCTTCCCTACATTTAAGTGTGAGCCAGTAAAAAGCAGAAGACAATGAACTCTGTTTTGAGGTGAAAATTATACTTTTATTCATAGAGTACGACACTGACTGAAATGTTTGAAATGCCTGAAATATACATTGCATACTTGTTTTCTCTCTTTTCCCCCAATAGATTTCACAAGGGAGTCCAAAACAAGTGTACTAAACGTAAGGAGATTTACAGCAACAATATTTTGCTTCTTGAGAGAATGGTCTGAAAGAATCCTAGAGAACAGGAGACTTTCTTTTTTCACAAACAGGCAATGAAAGCTCCCTAGTTGTTTAAAATTGTTAGTTAGGGGTGTCATTTTGTGTGCGGCTACATCTACACTGTGAGGCTACGTCTACACTACAAGGTTTTTGCGCAAAAACGGCCACACCTCAAGTGCATTTTTATGCAAGAAAATCTACAGTCAGTCGACAGAACAGAGGGCTTTTTGTGGTGTAGGTATATCTCCTTCTATGAAGCATAACTCCTTTTTTGCACTACAGCTCTTGTACAAGAAGAGCCCATCTGAAAAAGCACAGGTGCTCTGATGGCCATTCTGTGAATGGACCATCAGAGCTGTCTTGCGCAAGAGCATCCAGGAAATGAGCTTTAAGGTGTGGACGTGCTTTTGCGCAAGAAGTTTTTGCGCAAGAACTCTTCCACAAAAGACGTCTTGCTCAAAAACCCTGCAGTGTAGACATAGCCTGAGGGAGGAGTGCGATTCCCCTGGTAATCATATGCCTTACCAGCATGCTTACCAGGGTAACTGGTTAATTAGTGGAGGGCTGCTTCAGCCAGGCCTGGCATGGTCAGAGCAGCCCCCACCTATAGCAAGGTGTGGCAGGCTCGGCCTCACCTTGGTGGAGCAGCCTGCAGTGCAGCTGGCCCAGCCAGGCTGGAGCAGCCACCCATTGCAATATCACAGTTAGCTGGTTAAACATTCTGTTTACCTAGTTAATTTTTTAATTGGAATTTTACAACCCTAATCTGCAAACAGGGATAAGACCCATTGTTTTGGATTTGCAGGTTGGTCCTACAAAGAAGAACCTTAGATCCAAAACTGTCTACAATTTTATTTCAGATTATACCTTTATAATATGAATATGTCTCCAGGACTTTGTGCTGCAACATCCTTCTGAAAGGTGTGGCAGGTACTGCTCTTGCGCTGCCTGTTCCTGTTGGCTAGCATGGAATGGGATATATAGCAGCCCTAGTGACAGTAGACTCTTATTACCTGTGCTTAAGGATCCAAGGGCTGTAAGTGCAGCTGACCTTTGTTCAAAATGGCAAGTGAAAGAGGACTCTTTGCTCTCTATATCCCACCATTCACCCATATAGGGCCAGCCACAAACCGGCTCTAAGACTGATGTTTATGTTTGGCTCATTACTAATCTTGAAATGGGAAACCAGATGGAATAATTTGACTTTGTCTTTTTCATTAATTAACATGGTGCTAGGGGAAAGGGACCTCCAGCATTGCAGGGAAAGGTTTATGTTTTAATTATATAAGATTTTGTAAGAGATAACTTTAAAAAACAAAGCTTTAGACTGAAGGTACTTAATTCCCTTGATCTTGTTATTCAAATGGAGAATGGAAAATATTAAATAGATCTTAAAGGTGTGAACATCTTGAACATCTTAAACCTGTGAACATCACATATGGATCTTGAGTTCTCACTGATCAAATACAGGGTTTTGGCTTGTACAAGCTGTGATATTACAACCAATTTTACATCTAGAGTTAAGAAAAATGATATTTACAGTCAGATTGAGATAGTATCTTTCTGAAAGAAAATGCAGCAGTCATTCTGCTGAAATGCTGGCCAAACTAAAAAGACATTTCAGATAATTTTCTTTTGGTTATATGGTCTGAACATTTTATTAAGGATATTGAAAAATAAGTAGGGGCAATTTGCAATAACTCTTCTTCTGTGTGGCAGGGATCATATTAAATAACAAAAAGTGGGTGGAAAAGTGGAACCTGACAGTTGTATTGTTTGAATGACATTAATGTATTAGCATAAAGTGTTGAATGAGTCAACATTTTTAACTGCAATGCATTATGTCCATCTTACAGTCATACAATAAAAAAAGGAATGCTGTTTATAGCACATACACAAATTACTTGTCTGGGCATTATTGGAAAACTCAGTCCCAGAGACATGACTGTAATTTCCCTAGCAAAGGAACAAAAATATGACAAAAGCCTGTCTTGACCCAAGCAGTTAGAGTGTTGGCTAAAAGTTGACCTACTTTGCTTTTGCTTCAAGTATTAGTGTTAGATTAAAGGTGGAGTTTTCTAGCGCACAGGGAGAAAAGTGAAGAAGGATTTATGGTTTTGCAAGCTTATAGTGTTTTTATATCCTGTATTTATTTACAAGTTTATTCCTTTGTATATCATGGCAGAGAACAAATCCCATTTATACTGGTCACAAATTTTGGTGAATTGTAATATCTTATGAATGAGCCCTTAAATAACAGTTAGTAGTAGTAGTAGTAGTAGTAATGTTTCCATACTACCTAAGGATATGTCTACACTTGCACCCTAGTTTGAACTAGGGATACAAACGTAGGCATTTGAAATAGTCAATGAAGTGGGGATTTAAATATCCCGCGCTTCATTAGCATGATCTCACTAGCGCGAGAACCAAGGGGTTCGAACTAACGTGGCCTGGCATGCACTTTCACTTTCGAAACAGCTGTTGATTGGAGTAACGTGCCGGTGAGATCATGCTAATGAAGCACAGGATATTTAAATCCCGGTTTCACTGACTATTTCGAATGCCTACATTTGCATCCCTAGTTTGAACTAGAGTGCAAGTGTAGACATACCCTAATTGTCCAGACCCCATTGTACGAGGAACTGTACAGAGAGGAGACACCAAATAATAATTTATTTCATATGTAGATTTCACAGCATTTTGCAAGAGAAGGAAACTACTTTATCCACATTTTATACAGATGAGGAAACTTAGGCACAAGGTGAAGTGACTGGTCCAAGATCAGGTGGAGCTAGGAATAGAATCCATCTAATGCCCTAACAACTGGATAACAAGACTGCCTCTCAACTTAAGGAAATTCACTCCTAGAAAGTTGACATTGAACACAAAAACAGTGTGAACTTTCAAAGTAGAGGAAGGGATGTTGTCTAGGTGCAGGGATAGAAACAACGAACTTCTGGGTTCTATTGTCATCTCATATCAGTGGCTCTTTCTCTGTAAAAGTGGGGTGATATTTCACACCATAATATTTCACACCTATGATGATCTGATTCAGACTAACACGGCTACCCCTCTGATATGATGATCTGAGTTTCCTTGTCAGGAGCTAGAGCATCTTTGTGTTTTTATACCAATGAGTTTGTTTTGTCATGCAATCTGTGTGAGTTAAAAACTCTGGGAATATATCAGATTTAAGGAATCAAAATCTGGCCACTAGTTCTGCACCTACATGCAACAGAGATGATGCAAAGGAATTAATAAAAGGACTCAACAGAACATCCCACCTCTCACAGCGACTGGCTTGATAGGTTGATAACCAAGAAAGGTGATTCCATTGGGCCATTATCAGTCAGTACAAGTTGGAGAATCCACAAGGCCAGAGGCCAAATTGACTACTGACTTTCCCCCAAGCTGGGACTGTGTAAAACTTGCATACAACCACATCCGCACCATTCCTCGGGAACAGCAACAGCTGGACCAAAGCAACAGGCCCAGAAAGTTAAATTATTCTGGCCTAATTACAGTGTGCTCTGTTACTTTGCAGGTCTGTGTCTAGACTGGCAAGATTTTCCGCAAAAGCACTTGCTTTTGCAGAAAAACTTGCCAGCTGTCTACACTGGCCGCTTGATTTTGCGCAAAAGCACTGACTTCCTACTGTCTGAAATCAGTGCTTCTTGCGCAAATACTATGCTGCTCCCGTTCGGGCAAAAGTCCCTTTTGCGCAAAACTTTTGCGCAAAAGGGCCAGTGCAGACAGCTGAGATTTGTTTTCCACAAAAAAGCCCTGATCGCAAAAATGGCGATCGGGGCTTTTTCGCAGAAAAGCGAGTCTAGATTGGCCATGGACGCTTTTCCGCAAAAAGT
Organism: Pelodiscus sinensis; assembly: GCF_049634645.1. NCBI lineage: Eukaryota > Metazoa > Chordata > Testudines > Trionychidae > Pelodiscus > Pelodiscus sinensis. Next base: position 97,703,865 of record NC_134712.1, read on the forward strand.
GCTTTTGCGGAAAAGCATCCGTGCCAATCTAGACGCTCTGTTCCAAAAATGCTTTTAACAGAAAACTTTTCCGTTAAAAGCATTTCCGGAAAATCATGCCAGTCTAGACATAGCCCAGGGGTGTGGTAATTCCTTAAAGACAGATTATGATACCTTCCTAATTCTTATTGGCTTTGTTTAGACTGGCAAGTTTTTCTGCAAAAGCATTTGCTTTTGCGGAAAAACTTGCCAGCTGTCTACACTGGCCACTTGATTTTGCGCAAAAGCACTGACTTCCTACTGTCCGAAATCAGTGCTTCTTGCGCAAATACTATGCTGCTCCCGTTCGGGCAAAAGCCCTTTTCCGGAAATGCTTTTGCGCAAAAGGGCCAGTGTAGACAGCTGAAAACTGTTTTGCGCAAAAAAGCCCCAATGGCAAAAATGGCGTTCGGGGCTTTCTTGCGCAAAACCGCATCTAGATTGGCACAGACGCTTTTCCGCAAAAAGTGCTTTTGTGGAAAAGCATCCATGCCACTCTAGACGCTCTTTTCCGCAAATGCTTTTAATGGAAAAATTTTTCCGTTAAAAGCATTTGCGGAAAATCATGCCAGTCTAGATGTAGCCGTTCTGTAATAGCCCTTTTGAATAGGACTGTTAGAGTAGTAAGATACTACTCACCATTGTAAGTAAGGGTAGCATAATCTGGCCCTTAATATACGTTAAATGCATTGAAGGCAAAATGTACTGCATAAATGCAACCCAGGGAGGCCTGTAGCACTCTGTAGGCTTTGAAAAAAACTGCCACTTCTGAAGATACACAATATCTACTTTCACATATCAGACTAGGATCAAATCTTTTAAATTACAAATGAATATAGATCTTGTATTCACCAGCTGTCTCACTTTCCAAGTGGAAATAAGTTTGGTAGTTTCATTCTGTATCCTGTTTGATCCAGTTAGAAACAGCGCTCACAATTAGTCCAAGTTTGCAGCTGAAAAAAAAATGTTCCACTGCAGGGAGATACAGAAAACACCCAAAAGTTTTAGAATAATAGAACACTAGAACTGGAAGGGACCTTGAGAGGTAATTGAGTCCAGTCCCCTGCCCTCACGGCAGGACCCAATACCATCTAGATTATCCCTGATAGATGTCTATCTAACCTGCTCTTAAATGTCTCCAGAGATGGAAATTCTACAACCTCCCTAGGCAACTTATTTCAGTGTTTAAGCACCCTGACAGTTAGGAAGTTTTTCTTAATGTCCAACCTAGTTTTACAGTTCTGCAACTATAACAAAGCTAACAACAATTCTAATTCACACATTTAAATTCAACAACTGCTGGTACATTCTTACTGACCAATGGGGACAAAGATGCTTTTCCTCCTCAGAATCATGTTACAAATTCAGGTTATCTGGAGATTATTGGGAGAGTAAAGGAGTTTTCCTAAGCACAAATTTGGCTTGTAGCCATGGGCGTTTGGTGAAGGTAAGAATGGGGGAGGCAAACCCCCCAGCCGCATCCTAACCTCGCCCCCCATGGGAGCCAAACTGCCCCCCCCCCAACCACGGGAAGGAGGGAGCAGGAGCGCAGCCATTCCTTTAATATAAGAAGTTTAACAGAAACTGTTCTTACAGCTCTGCTGCAGTGACTGCACTGATTATAGGTTCATGGGTCAAACAGCAGGACTAGCGATTGGTAGAATGATCTGCTAGAATGCACAAGGAACAGCTGGAATCCGCACCCTTCCCCTGTTAAGAGAAGGAACCATTTATGTGGCGCCACAAGGAAAGCGTTGGCATGAGAATGTGCAGAATCTTAGCTGGAGTGAATATAGGGAGGCAAACTTGTGTAAATCAACATAGTTCCACTGAAGTCAATGGAACTATACTAACAGCTGAGGATCTGTCTCATGGAGTTCTAAGCTTTTCTCTGTAGGATGAGTAGATGGGGCAGGAGTTGAATGGCTATTGATAATTCTAACTCCCCCTAAAGACAGAAGTGAGACTTCAGCAAGAGAATAAAACTGCGAAAAGCCACTCATCCAGAGGCACCAGAACAGTATGGAATGTGCTCCCACAACCAGGGATAGGAGCTAGTGACATGTACTTAAAGGTTTGTTTTGAAGACAGAAAAAAAAAGTAACAAAGAGATTAACTACTATAGGAAAGGCGATGTTCAGAAAGCATGAGGGTATAATGCTCCTCCTCCCACACGCAGCCTTCTCTGTGGACTTGGTATATGCAGGATTAATCATAAAGATAATGGTAAATAGTGCATGCCCATGAGACCTGTGCAACCGTCACCACACTAAGGGTATGTCTACACTACCACCCTAGTTCGAACTAGGGTGGTAATGTAGGCAACCGGAGTTGCAAATGAAGCCCGGGATTTGAATTTCCCGGGCTTCATTTGCATATTGCCGGGCGCTGCCATTTTTAAATGTCCGCTAGTGCGGACTCCGTGCCCCGTGGCTACACGCAGCACGGACTAGGTAGTTCAGATTAGGCTTCCTATTCCGAACTACCATTACTCCTCGTGGACATACCCTAAAAGAGGCTGGTCTGATCTGCTGTTTCTGGTCAGAGACTCTGAAAACAGGGTTGTTTATTTGCATTGGTATAGTTGTATAAAAAGTATATAAAGTTCCTGCCCCCTGTATTTATGGCCAAATCAGCACCATTCGTCCCACTTCTCCAGAAATTCTCAATTTTCCCACAGTTTTTTTTAAATAGATGATTAAATAACCTTAGCTACATTCTCTCTGGGATGGGATCACTTCACTCAGTTCAGTCTGAGTACTCTTTCTGTTCAGAAATTGCTCAATCTTCGCTCTTGTGGTTGGTGACATCAGCAAAATCTGTCAAGGGAATTACAGCCTTGTATTCACTCCAGAGGCATCACTAATCCTGTATATCCGATATTTCCTGGACACAATAATCTAAAATAGAACAGAATGGAGTAGTGTTGTAGTATCTGTGAATTATCAGATCTAATGATTTAGCTATGTGAAATAAACTATGCTGTGGTTTCTCTTCTGATTGCCTGCATGGTTCTTTTCACCAAATAGCAAGAGAATCTACTGACTGAAGAATGAATGATAGTCTTATAAATTTCATATAAACATAATTCAAGTATGAAATCAACCCAGAAAGATCAATGGATCAGTGTTTTCTCTTAGGGTATGTCTACACTACAGTGTTATTTCGAAATAGCTTATTTCAAAATAGTTAATTCGAAATAGCTTATTTCGAAATAACACATCTACACACAAAATGCATTTTGAAATAGCGTTTTGCTACTTCGAAATAGCGCGTCCACACTGAGTGGACACAGAATTGCATTGAAAGCCGGCTGGAACCAGGTCCAGCAGGGCATCAGGTCAGGAGTTTATTTGTGTGGCTGCTGCCTGAGGCTAGCTGAGGCTTGTGCTTAAAGGGACCCCCACCCTGGGCAGCCGGTTCTCAGCTTTCCCTGCTTGCTTGCCTACCTCGATGAGGGACAGCAAAGAATTTGTGTCTCTGCGTGCTCTGATTGCCCTCACTCGGGACACCACAGCACTCTGCAACATGGAGCCGGAGCAGCCCCTGGGCACTCTGGCACTTCTTGTGAATGCGTTGCTGTGGCCTGGCTGCATTTTTTTCAGGCTGCCATCCAGGAGGTCCATCGGGGCGCTGTCAGTATCTAGGAGGGCCTGTGGGAGAGCTACCACCCTGAGGAGTACTAAGAACCTCCCTGGTCTGCCCCACTGGGGGCTTGTGCCTCATTCCTCCCTCACGTCCTTCCACTTACCCCCACGCTCTAGCCCCCCTTCCTGATGTCAAATAAAATACACTTATTTTCATGAAAACAAACTCTATTTAACAAAACTGGGGGGAGGAGGATGAAACTGGTGAGACTGGGGAAAGGAGGTGGGAGAGGGGAGGAAAGAGGGTGGGAGTGGGGAGGTGGAAACCTGAAAGGAGGAAGGTGGAAGGGGGAAGCAACAGGAAGAAGGGGGAGGGAAAGCTCAGGGCTCAGGGTTGGGGGGGTCTTGCTGGACCAACTTGAGTTTCATGCGAACCTGCTCCTGGGTTCACATGTAGCCTTTGGTGGCCAGGCTGGCAGCTATCCTGCTATAGTTGGCCACGTTCCTCCATCTAGTGTGGAGATCATGGACGTTGGGGGCATCCCCCCCCAAACCTGAGTAAGGTCCACCCTGATCTCCACCCTGGACCAGGAAGGCACACACCTTCTCCAGGCCCTGGCAGGCTCCTGGGAGCTGGCAGGCTGCTCCTGGGGAGTGGTGGAGGGCTGGTTGCCAGTGGCTTGCTGGCTCATGTTTTAGGACCACTGGATCAGGGGCAGTGACTACTGGCTCCGGGCCGGCAGGCTTGGAGCTGGCACAGGCACTGTGGACGGAGTCAACCCCTGTAAGGGCTCTGGAGAGGGAGGGGAGGGAGAAGAGTGTTCTTGTTTGAGGCTGGAGTGGCCACCAGGGCACCCTGGGAAGGCTGAAGGCCCCCTATTTTGAAATAAGTGTCTACACAGCTAATTCGAAATAGCTATTTTGAATTTGGTGTTATTCCTCATAGAATGAGGTTTACCAAATTCGAAATAAGTGCTCCACTATTTCAAATTTATTTTGAAATAGCAGTTTGGCTGAGTAGACACTAGTAAAGTTAATTCAAAATAATGGCTGTTATTTCAAATGAACTTTGATGTGTAGACATACCCTTACTCTGAAGTAGGTTCAATGTAACCTACCTGATTTACACCGTTATTATACAGATCAGAATTTGGCTGTGTATTTGGTTTGATTTGTTCCATTCATGTAATTATTTGGCATATTTAAATGGTAAAATAGAAAATTAATATTTTAAAAATATCCAAAACCAACCAAAACTAGCATAACAGATAGCAAAGGCACCTTCTATTTATGTACAACACCACCAGGATGTAACAACATTTTGACCTTAATGATGGCTTGACCCAAATATTTCAATAAAACTGCCTTTTTCTCAGGACTAACTTCTGCTTTCATGTATAAGACTCCTTTTGAAGCCAATGGGAATAATCACATATTTGAAATAAGATTGTACTTGGCTGAAACAAGTCCTAAATCTGGGACTTGTTGATAAACAGCAAGTTAAAGGCCAAACTGTGGCTGGTACTGTGGTAGCTCTGTGGAACCTGTATTCATTTGTGCCAAGTATTCACATCATGGGTAGCAGTGTGGGAGCAGAAGCAAGCTCCATGATTAAATTTGTATCCCACATGTGCAGAGAAGGAAAGAAAGGACAGAAGAGGGTTGTGGGACTTGGAAAAAACTTGACTTCACCTTCCCAAAGTGCTGGGCAGTGTAACCTTGCTACCCCTATGTCCAGTAAAGTTTATTTCCTTCCTGGTTTACTGGGAAGGAAGGAAGGGCTGCTCCAGGGAGAGCACAACTAGGTACTGCCCCTTAAAGTGGGCTGATTTTACAGCCACAATGTAACCATCAATGTACTCTTCAAAAAACTAGCATTGCCAGGTAGTTGCACCTGTCTTTTGTGTCTTGAATTCTTTTTTATTCCTTTTAAAAATAAAAATAAATGAAAATGCAACAATGAATCAATGTAACGTTAAGGTCGTGGGATCAAGTACTGTAACAAAATCAGAAAATCCCCAAAGTTTGGTTTGTTCTGGCAATATTAACACAGCCACATTAGCCCTGTATAGTATTTTCTACACCTCTTCTACTGGTTACATGTTAACATTTTTTTATTAATGTGTAATATTGTAAAATATACATGCCTGAGGAGTGCTATGCATGAGTACTTCAGCTCTAACTCTTGCATTGCAGTAGCACTAATTTTTTACATGTGAGGATTTTACATTTGAAGATGTACTTGTCTGGAATCTGACAAGTGACACTTTGTTTTCAGTTTGCAGTAACAAGCAGCTCCTTTATTATCAAAGAACATTTCACAAAATCATCTTAAAGAATGCATATGAAATCCCAGAACAAACGTCTTTCATTCAACTTAATGTTGGAGAGAAAAGTATAGTGTTTCTAGAAAATATCCTGGTTTTGGCACCATTTGAAAAGAAAGCGTAATTAAAACTTTGATTTTTCTCATGTAGAGAAATATCCAGATAGTGTTTTACGCATATGTAGGCAATTGAAGGCCATGAAAAATGCAGATAGATTTTTGCTTCCCTCTGTCTGTGTTTTCAACAGCTTTAAAAAAATAGGTTGGAAAAAGGGAGAAATCTGATTATTTATTTAGAAGCACCTTGCACTAAGATAGGAAATGTAAATGTAACCTACCACTGTGTGAATGGATACTTAAAACCTTATATTGCAATAGGAGAAAGTTCACATTCTGGGTTTGTCTAGGCTGCAAGTGAAGGTGTGATTGAAGTATACCCATGCTAGCTTTAATCCAGCTGTCCGGGGGTACGCCCCTGACGGGGGCTGCTGACCCCCTTATACTGACCCGCGTCTCAGTCCGGGCCCATACCGCACCCCAAAGTCCCCAAAAGTTCAGGCCCCTCTATCCGGGGATATACGGTATCCAATGTCCCAACACAAAGTCCAGGCCCCTCTATCAGGGGATATACGGTATCAATGTCTCAACACAAAGGCCAGGCCCCTCTACCCGGGGATATACGGTATCCAATGTCCCAACACAAAGTCCAGGACCCTCTATCAGGGGATATACGGTATCAATGCCTAGTCCCTCTGAGGAGCCTCTCCCGGCCCCAGGCCTGGTTATCCGGGGGGGGCCTGCGTGGTAGGGGGACCCGGGCCCTCCCTCTCCACCGGGTCCCAGCCCAGGGCCCTTTGGGCAGGGTCTGTGGCTCCTGCCGGCTCGGCGGGGAATCCGGCCGATACGCGCCGAGCCAAACTTTGTATCCCCTGCCCTGGGCTGCTTCCTACCGCGCCCCGGGGGCCCCTTGTCCTCTGAGGCAGGACCTGCTGGGGTTGTGGGCACCTTCCGGTCTCCTGGAGTCGGGGTCCAGCACTGGCAGCGGCTCTGGTCCCAGCGGCTGCAAAAACACTGGCCTGGCTTGGTCTCCTCCCTCCCCCAGCTGTCCTCCTGCCTGCTGGGCTCCCTCTGCCTTTATACCCGGCCTCTGCTGGGAGCATGCCCAGCAGGGCCGGAAGGGCGGGGCCCTCTCAGCCAGCTGGGCCTGGGCTACTCCCAGCCCTGCAGTGCGGGGCCTGTTCGCCCCGTCACACCAGCTAAGATGGACAACAATAGCAGTGTGGATGTGGTAGCATGAGCTTCAGAATGGGCTAGCAACAAGAGTATGTACCCAAGTTTCCTGGCCTAGGAGAGCATTAGTGCCATGCTACCACCTCTCCCCCCCCCCCCACCCGACAGCCCTCAGAGCCTCCCAGAACGTGCTGTATGATGATCCGGTGGCAATTAAAAGGAATCCCTGGACCCTTTTGAATCACCAGGGCCCGAGGCAGTTGTCGCCTTTGTCACCCAAATGGCAGGCCCATGCACGATTCTCTTGCATTCCTTTTAGAAATGACATCAAGGCATTCCATATGTGACTGTGATACTAAAGGAGAATGCCCAAATGGGGAGAAAAAGGTTATGGGAGTTGTTTCTTATTTCAGGAAGTTAAACCAAAAAAAGTTGGAGTTAAAAAAAGCACATCCTGTGATGAGGTGATAGCACATCATAGACTGGCAAGGAATTAATAGTAGTGTAGCTCTGCTGATGGTGCAATAGATGTTAGGGATGTGAACAGGTAACTGGTTAACCAGTAAGCATCATCCTTACTGGGTGAGGCATACTGGGTAACGTTCAATGGGTTCCCTGGATCCTGTTTGATCCAGTTAGATCAAAAGACAGGTGATAACTTAATGGATGTTTGGGCCTCATACATGGGGGCTGTGTCTACATTGGTATCCCTTTCCGGAAAAGGGATGCTAATGAGACACTTCGGAATTGCAAATCCGCAGGGGATTTAAATATCCCCCGCGGCATTTGTATTTACATGGCTGCCGCTTTTTTCCGGCTCGGGGTTTTTGCCGGAGAAAAGCGCCAGTCTAGACGTGATTCTCCGGAAAATAAGCCCTTTTCCGGAAGATCCCTTATTCCTACTTTCCTCTTATTCAAGTAGGAATAAGGGATCTTCCGGAAAAGGGCTTATTTTCCGGAGAATCGCGTCTAGACTGGCGCTTTTCTCCGGCAAAAACCCCGAGCCGGAAAAAAGCGGCAGCCATGTAAATATAAATGCCGCGGGGGATATTTAAATCCCCTGCGGATTTGCAATTCCGAAGTGTCTCATTAGCATCCCTTTTCCGGAAAGGGATGCCAATGTAGACACAGCTGGGGAGAGCTCACTCTGAAAAGCAGGAACTATACGATACAGAGGGACTACTGTGAAAGGGGACCGAACTAGAGCCTACAAAAGAGCAGAGACTCAAGTGCCTAACTCTGAAGGGTTGGTGCTCAATGATGAAATTAGGGGAGAAGACTTTGAAGTAGCTGACAATGAAGTTTGAAGATATAGCCCGAAGAGAGATAAAATTGTTGAGACTGATTTTACTGGCTGGAGGTTTTGTTGCTCTGAGAGGGGTTGGACTTACATCAGTCAGAGGGCTAAATTGTGCACAGAGATAGATGACTTGCAGAGGATGCTAGAAATGCAGATTTTGGCACGCACAGATGCAAGAGGCCCTGGAATGGTAAGTGTGCACAACTCATCCCTTCAGACTAACCCTTGATCTCAAAGCCTCAGACATTTTTGTGTGGTGATTTTATATGCTCCCAATGCCATAACTAAGTATTTTTACACCTGGAGAAAATATGAATTATGTGCCTCATATCCTCCAAATTAAAAAATGTCTCTAGTTTACTACTTTTTATTTATCTTTATCAAGAAAAATGAACAAAAATTATTAATTAGTATGGTAATATAACAAAAAAAATATTTACAATAATATTAGGGAAATATTTTACATACATAATTTTAAAAAATTGAGATTCTTAAACAAAAAGGTATTTTACTAAAATATACTTACACATTCATAAACTATAAATTCTTAAATTTCATAATATGACTACATATATAAAACAATGTTACTAATAAGTGTTTTATATAAAATGTATTAAATGTAGACACAAGTTACCAAAATAGAATCTAATTTATATTGTTTTAATTTTGTTTAGAATTTTGAAAGTTACTTTTGACAGGTAATTGAGAAACTTCTGAATATGTTATTTGTGTAGGGAATTTGAGGTAAACCAACCTATTTATAATGTCTATGAATGGAAAAGTGTTGTAGGGGATCAAATACCTATGCCAAACATCAGCACCAAAATACCTTTAATACTTGGATGCGACATTGAGTGTGTTGGCAGCGTATTCGCATGTGTGCGCATTGAAAAGGCACTGTGTCCAATGTGAATTGTTTTCTGGATTTAACGTTGGTAACCCTGTAAATGCTCAACGTGCCCAACACTACATATAAATTCAGATTAAAGCAAAGCAAGCCAAAACCTGACACCTTTCAAGAAAACATGTAAACAGAGACTTTGAGCCTTTCAGCATGCCTGTTTCGTTTTGAGTCAGGCCTCAAGCTAGGCTGGTGGAAACAGGGACTTAGGTTAGCATGCGTCAAGCTCTTTAATTTTGAAGCTTATTATTTTTACTTAGAGCATCTTTGCGCCCACATATGATGTGCCCGGGGTGAGTGTCCTGTTTGTCCTGCCCTTGTAATGGTATGGATGTTCCCAGTTACCACTGAAAAGCATCCAGGAAGTTCTGACTAGTATGCTTACTATGTATTTGGAGGGTAGTGTCTGCACACAGTGCTTGGACTTTTCAACAGAGATTCAGTTTCATTCAAAGATGTATTTGAGCAGATAGCCTGTAACTGCTATTAGTGGCCAGGTACCGAGTGAATGTGCTGAAATAGCAACATCTTTTGTCTGGCGGAAGAAGGTTTTAGGTCTATGCTGTACATGTTACTGAGGTCAAGAATAAAATAACGTTTTGACTTTTTTAGTAGCTATTACTTTGAAGCCTTAGCATGCTATATAAAAATCAACTAATCAAGCCTTGCTCCATCCCTCTATTGAATTCACTAGGAGCTGTAGTTATGCCCCTCATCTAAAAATCAGACCAATAATTTAGTTGCTTAAAGATGGATTTAGGTGTCTATCTTCGGAGACTCTTATTTGCAAATTTTGGGTTAGGTAGTTTTAATAAGCTTGTCTGGGATAAAAGTCTCTTCACAAGTCTTACATTCATTCTGTCAGTGCTCTGTCATAGGGCACACTCACCAGCATGGTGCCTCAAGCTGGTTGCTCTGGGAATTAGCTTATTGCTTCACTGGGTGCCTCCCTCGAGCTGGTATCTCCCTGCGTTTCTCCTTGATCATGGCATCCTCTTCAAGACACTGCCTCTGGCAGTGCCCACTCCAGTGTCTAAGCCCCCCCTTCTGGGGGTTTGTTGTTTATTCCACTGCACACTCCAGGCCTTCCCCTCCCCAGGGGCCACAAGTTCTTCTCCCAAGGAACACCCAGTTCCCCTGTACCCCACTTACCTCAGTGACCCACTGCCTGTCTTCATCTAGCCCCAGCCTCAGGGGCAAACTGCAGCCTGTAATGGCCACTCATCACTGGCATAGGGGTGCAGACCTGCTGCCCCTGTCTACCATGGCTGCCTCTCTACAGCCCTTGTAGCCTCCGACCTTGCTTCAGGCCCTGCAGCCTAGGAGCTTGCTTGGCCAGAGCCTCACAGCCCTACCTTCCTTCCCTAGCCCTGCTCTACCTCTAGGAAGCCTCCTTCTTCCCTGGCAGTCAGGTCCCTACTCATCTCTAGCCAAAGCAGGAGTCCTTCTTTATATAGCCTCCAGCTGGGCCCTTGTTAGCAGAACTGCCTCAGCTGGGGCTTTGCTCTCAGCCCTTGCTCAGGGCTGGGCTTTGTCCTTAAAGGGCCAGGGCAGGGCAAACGCACTGTCACATGAACAAAGTCACTTCTTTGTGTCAGCACTAAGGCATCTGAACCACATTCCCCTTACAAATGAATTGCATCTTTTTAACATTTATGTATTTTTAAAAAGAGTAGATGAGTATTTGTAGCTACCAAAATTATCATAAATACTTCAAAAACAACAAATGGTCTGGTAGCACTTTATAGACTAACAGAACATGTTACATATTTTGTTAGTCTATAAAGTGCTACCAGACCATTTGTTGTTTTTTTCTGTAACAGACTAACTTTGCTATCCCCTGAAGCTCATAAATACTTCAAACACTAAAGATCAGTTAGGCACATCAAAATGTACTATATAACCCAGGAAGTAATTACCAACAGGCATTCTTGGGCTACATCTACACTGGCATGATTTTCCAGAAATGCTTTTAACGGAAAAGTTTTCCGTTAAAAACATTTCTGGAAAAGCGCATCTAGTTTGGCACGGACGCTTTTCCGCAAAAGCACTTTTTGCGGAAAAGCGTCCGTGCCAATCTAGACGCTGTTTTGCGCAAAAAAGCCCCGATCGCCATTTTAGCCATCGGGGGTTTTTTTGCGCAAAACAGTACTGTGCTGTCTACACTGGCCCTCTTGCGCAAATGATTTGCACAAGAGGGCTTTTGCCCGAACGGGAGCAGCTCAGTATTTCCGCAAGAACACTGACAATCTTACATGAGATTGTCAGTGTTCTTGCGGAAATTCAAGCAGCCAGTGTAGACAGCTGGCAAGTTTTTCCGCAAAAGCAGATGATTTTGCAGAAAAACTTGCCAGTCTAGACACAGCCATGGTGTGTAGCAACTTAGCACAAAATGGGACTGGCACTTAACCATTCAGATGAGTGAATCACTCTGTCCCCCAACACAAGCTGTGTATTTGCCCTGAAAACTATGTGTTCCATTTACTTATGCAACATTCTTTCACCTAAAATGAAAGGAGGGGCAATGTGAATTTTATTCACACATGACTATTACAGGCTATACTGTGGTTTTAAGTAATGTAAAAGATGAGAAGATTGGTTATCTTTTTCCTGGGAGTTGGCTATTGGCTTTTGGCATGTCGAACACCTCTGCAATGTGTCAGAAAGGGTTGGAACTGCTGAAGAAATTCACTCTGGTTTATAATGATGAAATTGTGATCTATTTTGGAGTAGTGGAGAGATTTAAAAGGAAGTTTAGAAAGGTTTTATGTGGAAGTCTGACTGAATATCGAGGAATAAGTATGACTGAGGTGACTTATTTGTAATATTGGGTAAGAAATGGTTAGATCAGACATGAACTATCGGTGGCAGAGGTTAAATGAGGCCTGGGCAAAATACAGCCTGCAGGCCAGATCCGGCCCACCTAGCCACAGGATCTGGCCCACAGATCTTGCTGGGAGCCCTAGGCAAGCTCCCCACTTGCTTCACCCCACCTGCATGCCACTCAGCTGCCTGGCAGTTTTTCTTTAAAAACGGTGAGTCTGGAGACAGGGGGGAAGCTTTAGGAGCTGCTTCCACCCCCAGCACAATCCCATTGGCCAGAAACTGGCCAATGGAAGCTGCCTGTTTCAATAACAGGCAGCCACAAAGCACAAGGGGTTCCAGAGCACATGGCTGCAGCCTGTGTTGGGACAAGGCAGGCTGGGAGGCTGATTCAGGGACGGCCACTGGCTGGTAAGTCTCCTGGAAGAGCCTACCCCAGGTCCTTCCTTCCCCAACCCTCTGCCCCCCCCCCACTCCTGCCCCCTACTCAACATATCCAAATCCTCTGCCCCTCTCCTGTACCCATATTCCCTCCCAGATCTGGCATGCCAATCCCTTGCCTCAGATCACAGTCCCCTCCTGCCCTAGCTCACAACCCAAATCCCTGCATCCCCTCCTGTACCCCAATTCCCTGCCTAGGTCACAATCCACCCCCCTGCACCTGGTCCAGTGCCCCAGGTCACAACTGCCTCCTTCACCCAAACTCCTTCCCTTAGCCCAAGCTCCTTTCTGTGCCCAGTCTCCATCCCAGACCCTGCACCTCCTCCATTAGTATCATGGAAAAGTGTGGCCCTCGACCACTTTCCTTGGGGTGCCCCCCCTATCAAAAATTATTGCCTATCCCTGGGCTAAATCAACTAATAAGCACCAGATGAGGGCTTCCTTAGGGACAGTGGGTATTATTAACATTTACTTGTCAGCAACTGTTACATCATCTCAGTTCCACTGGTAAACTTTTATACAGAAACACTGGTGTTATCTGTCAGGAAGGATATTTGAGTCGGTCACTGATCATAAGACTCTGTTGTGGCTATACCACTTTGCATGGCATGAATGCCAAAATGTGTTATTGTTCTCAAGTAATATTCATTTCAGTTTCACCACAGTTAGAATGCTAATGTAGATTGTCTGTTTAGGAAAAAGGACAAGAAGATGATGCCAAGAAAGAGGAAGCTAGATAAAGCTAGTCTTTTGCATGTTAATATTCTAAAGATGTTGTTGGAGTCACTGGTACATTTGAAGAATGTCTTCCATATGTGCTTCATTATACTTCCATATACTCTTCATTAGCTTGCAATGTTTAATAATGATAATATTATCTTGAAAAGTCTGAGAATAAGGATATGGGATGGTGACCAAGAATTATACTGGGAGGGAATTTTTTTTAAAGTTAGGTGTCTAAATTTAGACACCCATGGAATTAATTTAATGGCTGCAGTAAGATTGCAAAAATCATCCTGGTAACTTGTATTGCATGCACTAGTCTTCAATTTCACTCCTTTTAGAGGAAAATCACTATACACATGTAAAGGATTACATGATTATACTCATATGTCATGAGGAGTAAGCTCATACACTAATATTTATGCAGTGTTTTCTGGAGCCCAGTCAGTGTTGAGTTGCATGTATGCACATGAAGGGACAACTGGACCTCTGAATTACTGAAGTAGATTGTTTCCTATGTAGCTATATGCATTCCTCTTGGGCCATGTCTTCACTGCATGGAAGATCGACGCTGCTACGATTGGTCTTCTGGAGTTTTATTTAATGGGTCCAATAAAGACCCACTAAATCAAACCCATAGGCTGCCCCCATCAGCGCCAGTGCTTCTGCTCCTTGCAAAGAATAAGGGAAGCCAATGGGTTTGCTCCCATCAACCTCCTGCTGTGGTGACTATGCGGAAACCCAACTTAATTACGTAGCTGGAGTTGACATACCTTAACATTGCTAGAATTGCATATCTTAATTCGATCTTCCCCTATAGTGTAGATCTGGCCAAACACTACATCCTTATTTGAAGTCAAAAGGCGTTATTCCTCAATAGGGACAACAGAATTTAGTTTTCTTTTTTACTGTGAAAGTTCTCAAAAATCAAAAAGGAGCCTGATCCAATAATCTTTACTCAGGCAAAACACAGCAATAAAGAACAAAAAATTGGATATAGTGTGTACTACAGTGGAGATGATAAAAACAGACACTGTCATAACCAGTTGTGCTCCTGATTCTAGACAATACGGATAAACATGGCACTTTTTCTTTAAACATTCTTTTAATGAAGCTATCAGTGGTTGCAGGTGATTACTGCCTTCTAAAGGAATCTCAAGAATTTCCTAACATTTGCAGCAGACTGAGAGATAAACAAAAGGAATTCTGGGAAGAATATATCTATATATGAGATGAACTCACGTAGCTGCAGGGTTCCATTCTTGATTTGCAGTTAGAGGATCTTAGATTTGTTTCTGTAGTAAAAGAAACCCTCTGACTATATGGGGAGGTGTTTTGCTTGAAAAGATGCTCCTGACTGGGGGAGATGTAAGGTCTCATAAATCTTTACCCCTACTGAGATGTGGATGTTTTTCTTAAAACTGCATACTATGTTTCTCTTTCTTCAAGGAGGTTTTTGGGTAAATTTTCATTTTGATGCACCAAAATTTATGCTAATAGAAATTGCACATGTAAATCCCTCACATTTTGAGATGGGGAAGAATTTACCACTAATTTGTAGTATGTTATATTTCTTTCTCCTGACTAAAGTAATTTCATGAACATAATGCAGGCAACAGGGCAACACTTCATAAGCCAGATGTTGATTGACCTTTGTGACCCCTCCAAGTGTTTTCCTTCTCATTGTTTGTGGTAGGAACATAACAGATAACATCTGAAGTAATGTGGGAAACAGAGGTCTAAAAATGCAGTCACTTTTGGCACTTGTTTCAGATCATTTTGATTTTCTTTGGTTTTAGGAGTGAAAGAGGGAGGAAACAAAAAATGCATTTATTCGCAATAGGTTTTCAAGACTCTTTAGTGGATGCTATGAATGGGTATTGAACATAGAATGAACTGCAAACAATGGCTCAATAACCCGAATTCTGCAGGAAAACCTGTTTAGCAAAACAGATGCTGTGATTCATAGCTGCCACTTTGTAGTACTTGTTATTCAATTTTGTATCTTGGCCATTGTCATTTAAAAATATTGATTCACAAGTAATCATTCTACTTTGTAGACTCAGGGAGCCAAATAAATCTGTAATTGCCTCTAAAGTTAAAGGATCAATTGCTTGTTATAGTTTGCCCATTAGGAGTCACTGATGTATAAGATCCAGGATCCTGGATGAAACTCCTCACAGACAGACTTAAGATACCATACAGTAATTGCACCCAGAAAGTCACTATGGATACTATGTGGATTAAAACACTTTCCCCCAGCAGTTGACGTGCTGAGTTTCCTTTGTATTGCAAAGTATCAGCAAGCACACCAGTCTTAGCCATGCATTCAATGAGCAGTCTTGGACTAAGGATTTTTTAACTGTAAATCCCAGGGACAAATGCTGGATAGTAAATTTTGGCTGAGGCCCTAGAGAGACAGGGGCACAAGGCAGCAGTTTTGTAGGATAGAGTAGAGGCTTTTGAAGGAGAGTGTTGCCTTTATGCTGTCTGTCTAAGCAAACAGAACTTGTTCTTTTAAAAAGAAAAAAGATATATTATGTTAATAAAATACCTGGCTCCATGTCACTGATCTCCGCTCCACATGGGAAAGCTGACTAGTCAAGCCCCAAATTCTGCTCCTGCTTTGCCACAGATCAACACTAGATATCTAAAGGTACGTCTACACTACAACGTTAATTTGAACTAACTTAGTTTGAATTGGTTAATTCGAACTAAGCTAATTCGAACTAGCGCATCTAGAACTAAAAACTGGTTCGAATTAGCGTTTTGCTAATTCGAACTAGCGCGTCCACGTTAAGTGGACCCTGAACTAGGCTTAAGGATGGCCGGAAGCAGTGCCGGCAGGGCAGCAGAGGAGGACTTAGAGCGTGGAGATGCTGTCTCAGGCTAGCCAAGGGCTGTGCTTAAAGGGTCCCGACCCCCACCCCGGACAGACAGTTTTCAGGGGTGCCCCGCTTGCAAAGCAGTCCTGGCTTGGATTGCCCGGAGTACCCACACTGGGCACATCACAGCACTCGGCCATCAGCCCGGCTGCACTTGCCGCAGGCTGCCATCTGAGGAGAGGGGGGAATTGGGGGGCTGCAGGAGAGCTTCCACCCCCAGAAGCCCGCAGAGCCAGCCCAGTCCTCCCCATCAGGGGCTCGTGCCCCATTCCTCCCTCACCTCCTTCCACTTACCCTTCCCTAGCACCTCTTCTTGATGTACAAAATAAAGATAACGTGTCTTCCAAAATGGAATCTCTCTTTATTGAACAAAACTGGGGGAGACTGGGAAAAGGAGGTGGGAGAGGGGAAGAGAGAGGCTGGGAGAGGGGAGGGCAACTAAAATGATCAGGGGTTGGGAATAGGTCCCATATGAAGAGAGGCTAAAGAGACTGGGACTTTTCAGCTTCGAAAAGAGGAGACGGAGGGGGGACAGGATAGAGGTCTCTAAAAGCAGGAGTTGGGTGGAGAGGGTGCATACAGAAAAGTTCTTCATTAGTTCCCATAAAGAAGGACTAGAGGACACCAAAGGAAAGGAATGGGTAGCAGGCTTCAAACTAGTAACAGAAAGTTGTTCTTCCCAAAGCAAAGAGTCAACCTGTGGAACTCCTTGCTGCAGGAGGCTGTGAAGGCTAGACCGGGAACAGAGTTTAAAGGGACGTGAGATCAAGTCATGAAGGTTGGGTCCATGGAGTGCTATTAACCAGGGGGTAGGAGTGGTGTCCCTGCCCAAGGTTTGTGGAAGGCTGGAGAGGGATGGCACAAGACAAATGGCTTGGTCACTGTCTTCGGTCCATCCCCTCCAGGGTCCCTAGGGTTGGCCGCTGTCGGCAGACAGGCTACGGGGCTAGATGGACCTTTGGTCTGACCCAGGACGGCCATTGTAAGCTCAGGGCTCAGGGTCGGGGGTCTCAGTGGACCCCCTTGATTCTCTTGCACATCTGCTCCTGGGTGGCCAGGCTGGCAGCTCTCCTGCCCTAGACAGCCACCTTCCTGTGCCTAGTGCCGAGATCGTGGACAAGGTCCACGATGTCCGCACTAGACCAGGCGGGTGCCCGCATCTTGCGGTCCCGGGCAAGCTCCCGGGAGCCGCCAGCCTGGTCCCAGGAAGAGGGGGAGGGCTGGGGGGCATCGGGTGGGTGGCTCGATCCGTGCCAGGTACAGGGTCTGCTGGCTGGGTGCTGGCAGGCTTGCATCTGGCACGGGCACCGTAGCCAGCCGTGCCCCTTTAAGGGGTCCGGGGCCGGGAGGGGGGCAGTAAAGTTTCCCTGGTGTTGGCCAGAGTGGCCACCAGGAAACCTAGGGAGGGCTAGCCTCCCACTAGTTCGAATTAAGGGGCTACACACCCCTTAATTCGAACTAGCTAGTTCGAACTAGGCTTAATCCTTGTGGAATGAGGATTACCTAGTTTGAACTAAGCGCTCCGTTAGTTCGAATCAAATTAAATTCGAACTAACGGAGCGCTAGTGTAGTGCCTATGAAAGTTAGTTCGAACTAACGTCTGTTAGTTCGAACTAACTTTGTAGTGTAGACATACCCTAAGCATTTATATGATCCTCACAGTCCTACCAACTGCAAGACTTTTTTTTAAAAGACCTACTACCCGAATATTTCATAGCCACTAACTGATTTTTTCTTATCAGCAACCCTATATTTTACAATTGTGGAACTAAGGCTGAGGGTGGATTAAGTGACTTGCCCAAGTTTACATGGCTATGTCTAGACTGCAGGCTTCTTGTGGAAGAAGCTTTTCCAGAAGACAGTGTCCACACTGCCTAAGTGCATTGAAAAAGCAATCTGCTTTTTCAAAAGATAGTGTCCACACTGATCAGATGCTTCCGAATGCTGGTGCCAAAGCCTAGCTGAGCACGCGCTTAAAAGGACCCCCCTGAACAGCTGTTTCTCTGCTTCTGCTGCATGCTTGTCTACCTCCTTGAGGGACAGCAAAGCTCTTGCAGCGCCTGTTGTGATTGCCCAGCTTTTTTGGTCGCCACAGCTTTCATCTTTGTGCCATGGAGCTGGAGTTGCCCTTGGGCATGTGATGGCCCCACATGGCCAGGCTGCAGTTTCTGCAGCAGTTTGTGCAGGCTGCCTTCCTGGCCCGACACGAGCTTGATTCAGAGCTCATTCTTGAGACCCTTTCCCTGTGCACGGGAGGCATTTTTGGAGGCTGGACACCATTCCGAATGGTGGGACCAGCTGGTCATGGAGCAGTGGGATGACCAGCAGTGGCTCCAAAACTTCCGCATGTGGAAGGCCACCTTTTTGGAGCTGGGTGCCTGGCTGGCCCCTGCCCTCCAACGACACGACACCCACCTGAATCCCACCCTCTCCTTGAAGAAGTGTGTCACAATTGCTGTCTGGAAGCTCGCCAGCCCTGACACTTAGCAGTCGGTGAGCAACCAGTTCTGTATAGGGAAGTCCACCATTGGGGCCCTCCTCAAGGAGATAAGGCACCCTCGGGCTGCAGTCCCTGCCGCGGAGAGGGGGAGAGAGAGTCCTGCAAAAGGGAGACCCTTGGGAAAGGGGAGGTTGGGGGTCGGGGGGCCTGAGGGTGGGGGGGGAAGTCCCATCGCTGGAGCATCGTGCCGTCCCGCCCTCACAGTTCTGCTGCTGGGGGGGCAGCCTCATAGGGGTGGTTCCTGGGGTGTTTGGGAGGGGAAGAGAAAGGAGGCAGGCACCTCCCAAGGACTCAGGCACTGCCTCTCATTCTCTGTTTTGTGTATTTTTTGGTCTCCGTCTATAGGTTGTGAGGGCCATCAACTCCATCCTGCTGCACAGGGCCATCTGTCTGGGAGATGTGGACCTAATCATGGCTGGATTTGCTGCCCTGAGGTTCCCAAACTGTGATGGAGGCATAGATGGGACCCACATCCCAATCTGTGCATCTCAACATCAAGCACCTCATTAAGAAGTTCACAGCTTTCAGCTACCAGCCTCAGCACATGGACCTCCAAACAGACAAACACAAGCTCAGCACACAGTATCTTTCAGGCAACCAGCAAGTACCCCTCAAACACAGAAACACACACCACAGACAATCACTTATCCTAAGGGTTCCGTAATCACTCTTCCCTTGCCTGGAGCACTCCCTGGTGTAACTCCTTGTTAGCAGTTCCTGTTCGCTAGCTGCCCATCCATGTCATCTAGCCATGGACCCTCCATGCCATGAGGTGTAGATTGTTCAGTGGTTGATGAGGAACTGAGCCATAGTGCTGAGTCAGCAGGTTGGGGAGGAGAGGAAGAGATTTAGAAGGTTGAATGGGTAGACTGAGAAGGTTGTCTTGGCCAGCCAGGCACTACAAGTTTGGCATGGTCCAACTTCAGTTTGAGGATAACCTGGTAGACAGGGGGAAAAGCATACATCAGTTGCATTCCTCAGTTCAGATGAAAGACAGCAGTTAGAGACCCTGGACTGAGTCCTGCTCAGGAAAAATACAGATGGTGCTTCTTGGCATCCTTTCTTGGAAATAAATTGACCATTCCCTGAAATTAGACTTCACCTTAATACTCTTGTTGTTGTCAGAAATTATCCTGCTAAGATGGGCAGCCAACTGATTTTGAGAGTGTGGTAAGCATGTGAGTGAGTGTAATATCTTCTTTGATGCATGTTGCAAAATTGAGCGGGTGGGGGTGTGGGGCCACCCCACTTCTCCGCTCGCTTGTGCCTCTTGCCCCTTGTCGCTGCCCCTCTGTCTCTGCCCCTCTTGCAGCAGCTGCTGCGCCCTGGCTTGCTCCCGGGGTTGCCTGCGGGGGTAGAGGAAATGCCGCCCACCTCCTCCCCTTCCGGCTCCCCCCCTTTATGAGCCGGCACACCTGAGACTTGCTGCTCCGCCCTTTGCCTCCCGGCCGCCTCCTCCTGGGTCCTATCACCCGCCGCGGGCGGTGCGCCCGCCGCCGCACGCGCCCACGCGCCTGCCTCCCGGCTCGGTGGCTTCCCTTCCCGCCGGCCACTCTCCCCCGGGCCCTGCCCAGCCACGCCGCTTGGCGCCTCGCCAAGGGCACGGGTGTCAGTGCGGGGAGTGTCTTCCCCATCACACACCTCCTCCTCCAGTCCCTTAGTCAACTCCTCCCTTGTTTCCGCCCCTCCGCAATGCGACAAGATATCCGCGTTGGCGTGCCTTTGCCCTGCCTTGTGCACAATCGAAAATGTATACTGCAGCCGGAACAAATACCATCTCATTATGCGCGGGTTCGTCTCCCGCATGTTATGCATCCACTGCAGGGATGCATGATCGGTTACCAACTGAAACGTGCCCCCTAACATAGTATCGGAGCACTTCCACTGCCCAGCGGACTGCCAGGGCTTCCCTTTCTATAGTGGAGTACACCAGCTCTCGGGGCAGCAGCTTGCGGCTTAGATACAGGATTGGGTTTTCGGCGTCCTCCTGTTGTTGGGCCAGGACTGCCCCCAGCCCCACGTCGGAGGCGTCCGTTTGTACGAGGAAGGGTTCTGTAAAGTCTGGCTGCGCCAGCACCGGGGCCCGGGTAAGGGCCTTCTTCAGCTGCTGGAATGCTTCCTCACACTGTGGGGTCTAGCGCACCTTCTGGGTGGGCCCGCCCGGGCCCGCCCCGCCCTTTGTCAGATCCATTAACGGGGCAGCTATTGTCGCGAAACGTGGTATAAATCGCCTATAATAGCCGGCCAAGCCCAAGAATTGGCGGACTTGCCTTTTCGTTGTCGGGTCCGGGTGATCTCGCACTGCCTTCACCTTGTCTATTTGGGGCTTTAGCCGTCCGTTTCCCACGACATATCCCAGATAGGCTACCTCGTTCTGTCCGAATGCACACTTGCCGGGGTTCACGGTCAGCCGCACTCCCTCCAGAGTCTTCAGGATTGCCCGTACATGGCCCAAGTGGTCTTTCCAGGATGCACTGTAGATCACCACGTCATCGATATATGCCGCGGCGTATTCGTGATGCTTTTCCAGGAGGTGGTCCATTAACCGCTGAAACGTCGCTGCGGCCCCGTTTAATCCGAAGGGCATGGTCAGGAAGTGGTAGAGCCCAAATGGTGTCGCAAACGCGGTCTTTTCCTGGGATGCCGGCGTGAGAGGGATTTGCCAGTAGCCCCTTGTGAGGTCTATCGTTGTCAGGTACCGGGCTTTCCCCAGCCTCTCCAGCAGCTCCTCTATCTGCGGCATTGGGTACACATCGAACTTGGACAGGGCGTTGACCTTTCGAAAGTCTATGCAGAATCGTAGCGTCCCGTCCCGTTTGGGCACCAGGACGATCGGACTCCGCCACTCACTTCTTGACTTCTGGATCACCCCCATCTGCAACATTTTCTGCAACTCCTCCTGCACCATTCCCCATAGCTTCCTGGGGAGGGGCCGGAGGGGCTCCCGCACTCTCTGGCCAGGTGTCGTCTGTATGTGGTGGTAAGCCACTCCGGTGCGTCCCGGATGCATCGATAATACTGCTGCAAAGGATCGGAGAAGGGTCCGCATTTCCTCTTTCTGGGGGTCCATCAGCATGGGCCCGAGGCGTGGTTCCCTCCCTGGCTGGCTGAGGTCTATCCCCCACGGTCCCAACTCGGGTTCTGCCGGGTGAGTGGTTACCAGCAGGCTTTCTCGCGCGTTCCACTTCTTTAAAGATTGACGTGGTAGATTTGGGTGTTTTCGCGCTTACCCGTCAGCTGGATTTCATAGTCTATGGGTCCCACTTGCCGCCGTACCTTGTAGGGGCCCTGCCATTTCGCCAATAGCTTCGAGTCTGCCGCTGGCAGGAGAAGTAGTACCCGATCGCCCGGTGCGAAGGTCCGGCTGCGGGTCCCTTGGTAGTACCACCGGGCCTGCCATGCCTGTGCTCTCAGCAAATTGTCCCAGGTGAGCTCGCCGGCCACCTTTAGTCTCTTGCGCAGCTCGAGGATATACTGGACCGTCCCCTTCGTCCGGGAGTCCTGCTCCTCCCACCCCTCCTTCAGGAGGTCTAGAATGCCTCTTGGCTGCCTGCCGTACAAAAGTTCAAAGGGCAAGAAGCTGGTTGAGGCCTGGGGCACCTCCCGCACTGCGAACAGGAGGGCGGGCAGGAACAGATCCCACTCCCGGGGATCCACCCCCACAAATCTTTTCAGCATTGCTTTCAGTGTTTTGTTAAAACGCTCCACGAGCCCGTCGGTCTGGGGGTGGTAGACAGAGGTCCGCAGTTTTTTACCTGGAGCAATTTGCACAGCTCGGCCATGACCCGCCCTGATACATTTGTCCCTTGGTCCATAAGGATCTCCCGTGGTATGCCCACCCGGGCAAAGATCTTGACTAGCTCTGCCGCCAAGCCTGGGACCTTAGTGTTCCGCAGCAGTACCGCCTCTGGGTAGCGAGTTGCATAATCAATAAGGACTAGAATATACTGGTTGCCCCTCCTGGACCACTCCAGAGGTCCCACCAGGTCCAAGGCTACCCGTTTGAAGGGAGTATCCACTACGGGGAGGGGTACCAGTGGGGCCCTTGGCATCCCCTTGCCCTTGGCCCGCTGGCATTCTGGGCAGGACGTGCAGAAGTCCTTAATCTCCTTGTGGACTCCGGGCCAATAGAACCGCTGTAGGACCCTTTGTGATGTCTTTTCTACCCCCAGGTGGCCGGCCCAGGGATTAGCGTGTGCCAGGTCCAGCACTTGCCACCTGAACCGGGCCGGCACTCACCCCCTTCCCCTGGCCGGGTGGTCACTCGATACAGCCGATCCGCCCTTACCTCGAACCGAGGGTCCTTGGCGAGCTGGCCTCCCAGTGGTGCCTCCACCTGGACTTGCTCCCACGCGTGGGTAAGGGAGTTGTCCTCCCACTGCTCCCGCAGGAAGTCCTCTCCCTCACCTATCCTGCCGGCGGGGTCTCCTGGTGGGGTGGTTTCACCTGCCTGGGCTTCAGTCAGCCCCTTTTGCTCCCCAGCATCGGAAGGTACCGGGGGCCTCGCCCCACCTTGTGTCTGGCCCCATCGCTGGATGGCCCGCTGGAAACCCGGCCAGTCTCGCCCCAGGATCACCGGATAAACCAGGTGCGGGGCCACCGCCACCCAGCAGCGAGTGTCTTCCCAGGCACAATGCAGAAGTGCCAAAACTTTATTGCTTCCTGACAAAGCTAGTTGTAGCAGGCTTTTCCCTGCTTGTTCACATAATACTCACCAATCTACCACTGCAAAGTATGTCAACTTCTGCTCCCAGCTCTCGTAGAAGGCAAGATGCACATTATAAATGTCTTGAAACTTCAGTTCATTGATACAACATTCTGCTTCTTGCTCCAGCTGTAAACCTGAAACCATTAACATTCCCAAATGTGGTCCACCACCTATTGAGGACTATAGTTCTGATTGGTGAAGTATGGGTAAAGGGAACACCCTGTCACACATCATTCTGTCCTGCCTATCACTGCAAAGAGTCAGGTATTTCTGGAAGTATTTGGACAAAACTATCCAAGGAGTAGCCACTCAGATAAGAGTGTAACTTTAGTCATGAATGAAGAGAATCAAGATACAGTCTTGCATGCTGAACCACTAAGTCCATGCAACCATATATCCAAGTAACTTCCAGCACACAGGGATGCTGGTTGAAAAATGAGACTGGAGATCCAGACTGGGGCTGAATTGCCAGGAATCACTCATGTGGGGGAAAGACCCTCAAATGCTTAGAGACTAGCAAGGCCTCAATGAACTCAATTTTTTTTAGTCAGAGTCAAAGTTGGCTTTTGTTGAAAATCAATCCCAGTCAAACAAAAAGGTTTAGTGTGAACTGGACGTGACTGAGGATTTGCTCCTCTCACTAACCAACTATCTAGGTATAGGAAGGCATGAATTCTTTCCTTCTGAGGTAAGCCACTAACATCATCAACCACTTTTTAAAGATGTGTGGTGCCAACACAGGCCAAAGGGGAGAATCATTTAGTGCAGTGTTGAGCAGAGATAAGGAATCTCAGGAATTCCCTGTGAAATGGGAAAATCAACATATGGAGAAAGTCATCCTTAAGATGCAGAGCAATAAATCAGTCATTGTGATTCAATGAAAGAAACATAACAGCAAGGTAACCATGCAGAATCTCATATACTTGATGTATTTGTGGAGATAGAGGATAGTTTTCACTTTGAGTTGGGAATCAGGAAGTACTGAAAGTAGAATCTCTTTTCCTGATGAAGCCAAGGGACTTCCTCTATAGCTCCCACACAAAATCTAGACCTGCTGAAGAAGCAGTGGCTTATAAAACAAACTGTATGGTAGAATCCAATCCCACAGTGCTTAGGATCCATCTTTCCATAGCTGCTGTTTCTGAAATACTGAAGGAGTGAGACACGATGTCTTCAAACTGAGGAGATAAGGTTCAAACATTCACAACTGTTACTCAACTCTTGGTATGAAAGTCAAATAAGGCTGCTTTCCTGCAAGTGGAGAATGGGCTGGTTGGGTAAAATAAAACCCAGACGATCTTGTCCTTCATGATTTATGTCCTTTTCTGGGAAAGTTTTGCTGCCTAGCCCAGTAGTACAACTAGAAAATATTGCTGAGTAGGGATGTTAAATATCGGTTAACTGAATAATCAAGTCACTTCATGAATTCTTATTGGTTAGTCAATTATTGTATAGTCACTAGAGCAGGGCTGACAGATGTTGTATCAGAGGCAGCAATGCAGGGTGTCAGGCAGGTGTGTGTCTAGACTACAGAGGGTTTTTTTAAAAAAAAACTTCCCCTGCATCTAGACTGCTGCCGTGTTCTTTCAAAATTAAATCAAATAAACCTCATTACCACAATAAACCTCATTTCACGAGGAAGAACACCTTTTTTCGAAAGTGCTCTTTTGAAAAAAGGTGTTCTTGAATGCAAACAGGGCTTTTTCGAAAGAGAGCATCCAGACTGCCTGGGTGCTCTCTTTCAAAAAAGTGGCTCGCTTTTTCGAAAGAAGTGGTTGCAGTCTAGACACTCTCTTTCGAGTGAGGCTTGTAGTCTAGACGTAGCCTAACCGGCAAGGGTAGGGTAAGGGAAATGCATGGGGTCTATAGCATTAACCTATAAGCTTTTGCTTATTGGTTAATCAGTTAATCCACTGTACAATTACATGTCTATTGCTGGTGTTGTGATCTGCAAAATTATGTATCTTTGGCCTCTGTATATATCCCAAAGTCTGTAAAACAGCTCAGAAAAAGAACAACCCCACAACGACAGTGAAATGGTAATTCTTATACAGTATGTTGAACTTTAGCCATGAGGAACTTTTCATTGTCACAGCTGAAGCTGTAAGTTTGGACAAAGCATTCACCATATCCAGGGCTGACTGTACAGCTATGTGCTACCAAACAGCCTGCTGTTATAAATTCCTTAAATTCTTCCTTGGAGGATTCTAATAACTTATTTATGAAGTCATATTTAAACAATAATAGTAGCTGGTTGGCAAGGTATATTTGCAATGAGAATATTGGATATACTTTTCTCTGTCAAATCTAACCTTTTTAGACTTTGTTTTAGGAATAGATTTGTACCTTCCCTCTTACACACTCACTGGCCTCAGTCAAAATGAGGGAATTAGGAAGCAGATGAGAGAGGGGGAAAAAAACACTCTAACCCTTGCCAGTATGCTTAGCTGTGGATATTATAGATGCTGGGCTATTCTGCAGATGTTTGACAGACTCCAATATCACTTCATAAGGAAAGCAACTCTCCTAGGAGCTGAAGTTGAAAAATATCCACTATCAGGAAGCTTTGTCCCTACTGTGGAAGCAGTGCCAAAATGGGTATTGATGTTGATCTCCAGGAGACCGTAACAATCTCCAAGAGCAGTAATGTCAAGGCAAAAGAAAGATTTCTGCTTGAAGATCCTTCCAACTCTGGTGGTAACAGAAGAGCCACTCTGAGTGTGGCATTGACAGATGAACTCACTGACCTTGTCAGCAATAAGGATGGCATAGTTGAAGGCACTTTAGTACCAGTAAAGGCATCAAACTCACGCTTGTTATCGAAGCAGGCATCAATACCAAAAAATTAAGTTGATATCTGAGCTACAGATGTTGGCTGAACTAGAATTGTTGCCTGTACAGAAAAGAAAGCTGATTGTACCCCAGGGCCCTGGGTATGAACCAGTACAGGCAATGGTGCCTACCACAATAAGTGAGCCACCAATCTAGGTGGTGCCATGGACACTGAAGACAAAGCCAGCATGATTGAATGCCCTTTAATAAATGGTGAGTCAGAACAGACAAGCACAGCAAGTCTGCTGCTGCCTGATACATTGGGGATATAAAGGCTCTCAGTGCTGACACCACTGGTTGTTCTGTACTGGACCCAAAGGATGCCTTCATAGAAGTACTGGAATTGACAGTATGGAATCTAATTTATCAAGCATGGGTACCATAGGGGAGAATACATGGTCCAGCTATTTCCCACATACTGGAAGACTCATAGTGCTGGTCTACAGTCCTCCTAGATGGAGAAGAGGAATCTCTTCAAACTCTGGAGTGGCCCCAGGCCATTTTGTGGGTTTTCCTTGGGGAAAGAATCCAAGTCCAAACATGAAGTCCCTATCCTTGCCATCTTAGGCACTCTCTGGGGGACTTGACAAATTGCAACTTTCTCCAAAGCTGAAGCAGGCCTCATGGCTTGTTCCCAAAGCTGCTCCTTCAAAAGCCCTCAACACTGTGTTCTTTTTTTAAAATGACTTACAGAAGGAGCCCCCTTCCATAATGTGCCCTTCCCAAGGCACGGTAAACATTGTGCATGGGAAGTCACAAGTTGGGATAGCAGCCCCACATTGATGGGCAATGTTTGAAAATCAAAGATGTCATCACCCCAGGCCAGAACTCTATTACCCTACACTGCACTATTTTACATTAAAACCCCACAGAAACATTATGACTGAACCTGAGACATCACACTGAATGCTCTGATTCATACTGTGGGCAGCAAGAAGGAACTGAGGGTAGTCAGGGCAGTGTCACCTTTATACAACCCTGGGAGGGGCTACAAGGGTCAGAGGATGCTAGTGCTGCTCCAACAAGTATTGCTAAGCAAAGTTCTCTGGCTTCAGTACACTAGACTACATGTACACCTACGTGGACCATGTGATCAGTGTTCCCTATAAGCTGTGTGCTTGGGCAAGCAATTCAGGAAGAATCAAGTAATTGTGTGGCAGGTGGCCCAGTCTGTACATGCAAATCCTAAACAGGTTTTAAGCTACACCAAATGACAGTGTTCATTCTGAGTAGTGCAATACCAAAGACCACTTTATAATGAGATTGCTTTGTAGAGCTTGAGTTCTTTGTTACAGGAGCACAAGACCACATCTGAAATAAGTAAGCTGCTCTTTCTTTTTTTCTCATATTAAAAATCACCTAATCACTTTACATGAACAGTTATTCAACATATCTTAGGTTATATACAAAGCTTCAGACCAGAGCTAATGTTTATCACTGACTTATAAGGCTCTAAGAAGAAAGTTGATAATAAATATGCTAACATATCCAATTTTAGCCGTGGCACTACCTGTGGTGCCATTATATTTGGACTGTTATGATGGCTTACTGAGTGATGGAAAACTCTTCACATAGGCAGCCTGGTTCTTTTTTTCCCTCCTACCTATATTCAGCTTTCCTGTCTGTCTCTCACTCTGGGATAGATTACTTATGTTATCACTCCTGAAATGACTTAAACTCTATCTTGTTTTTAAATGTTTATTTCCTATTTTAACTTCAAATACTTCTGGGCTACGTCTACACAGGCATGATTTTCTGGAAATGCTTTTAACGGAAAAGTTTTCCGTTAAAAGCATTTTCTGAAAAGTACATCTAGATTGGCAGGACGCTTTTCCGCAAAAGCACTTTTTGCGGAAAAGTGTCCGTGGCCAATCTAGACGCGCTTTTCCACAAAAAAGCCCCGATCGCCATTTTCGTGATCGGGACTTTTTTGCAGAAAACGAATCTTTACTGTCTACACTGGCCCTTTTGCACAAAAGTTTTTCGGAAAAAGACTTTTGCCCGAACGGGAGCAGCATAGTATTTCCGCAAAAACACTGACAATCTTACATGAGATCGTCAGTGCTTTTGCGGAAATTCAAGTGGCCAGTGTAGACAGCTGGCAAGTTTTTCCGGAAAAGTGGCTGCTTTTCCGGAAAAAGTGGCCAGTCTAGGCACAGCCCTGAAGTATTACTAATGGTTTTGGCCTCTGTTGCCCAAACTGAACTTAAAATAAGAAGTATTGAAAAACCAATAATATATCTTAGTTGATTTTCACATATCTTATTTACTAATATTTCTTATATGCAACATTAGATTACTTTGCCTGGAGGATATTGTTTATAAAGCTACCTAGCTATCAAGCCAGGATAGAAAAAGATAGGCTTTAAAGGTATAAATAAATGGTGGCTGCTGAAAGTCTTTTATTTCAATATTAACATGCCTGAATTTAGACTTCGGATACGTGTGGAATGACTACAGGTAGACACTGAGGTATAAAAGGAAGTTACTTTGTTATTGTATGTATTCAACAGAACATGACTTATCACACAGACAGCTAGTTTGTAATATACACAGCTATGTAGCAATAATGAGGGTCTGGGAGACAGCCTAGATGAGACTTAACTTCCTCACTCCAGACACATGATCTTGGGCAAGGTTAAAAATGTTATAATCTTATGGCATGGCAGGTGTCAGTATTCACTGATTCAGTGGCTACCACTACAAATAAACGTGTGATGGTGCTTGAGACACCCAGGACAGTGAGTTACCTTATTACTTCCTACCTTGTGCCAGAGAGAGCGTTCCTTGTGAAACTGAGATATAGTTATGATCTTATCTCTCAAGATGCCAAGACCCAAATGTGGGATCTAACGTGTGCCTGAGGGACATCATACAATCACTCATGTAGCAAATTTAAAATTCTATGGAATTGTTTGTTTAGTGTAATAACTCCTTCTATAATCTCAGTGTCATCAGTATTTCTGAATTAAATAATTTTTCAACAGCAAAAAAATTATTCTACATTAAATGTGTAGAAAGTAGATAAAATCTGAATTCCTTGATTGTATGGCTAAGGGACTATGATAAGAGGCTTTAAAATGATTTTAAAAGGCTGTGATGAAAGAAATTAAAGAGAGGAATGGGTGAGACACGGAAGACCAGAACTGTACTGTAGTTTGCATTTCCAGAAATTCTATTAGAACTATAAACTGATGTTATTTAGAATGATTACAAAACCGAATCTTAAATATAGCAAATACATTAAAACATCTATGATTATTTTTCTTAACTCCTTGGTTTGAAAAAATAAATTACTTTGTGCTATTGCTTCCTAAATCATATATAAACACATAATTCAGCATTCATTTTTAATAAGCTAGAACAGAAACTACATAATAAACAGCCGTAGATTCCCAATCTCTATGTGCAGTTATTGCAAGTTTCATGATCAGAAGAGTTTGTGTCCACCTTACAGATAGCCTATCACTTTGTTTGTTTGTTTCCAAATAACCTATAAATACAGCTAAATTAAGTAGGTCTAATTTAATTCCATTGATTTCATTGGGGTTGGACCACTTACTCCAGATCCCTACTCTCCTGATCACATTATTTACTCCTCCAATATTCTGCAAAAGCAAGGTTAATGTGCTGCCAATTGTGTTGTCTTTCTTTCATATCTGCATACTTTTCCTCATCTATATTTTTTTCTGTATTTATCTTAATGTATTTTAATTAAGATATATATTATTTAAATATATATTTATTTCATCTATTGTCACATTTTTGCATATGTAAGGCTACGTGTACACTGCAGTGCTATTTTGGGATACCTCAGTATCCCGAAATAGCTTATCTGTGTTTTTGAGCGTGCTTGTTATTTTGAAATTTAACGGGCTCACAGTTCTGATGTCCCTGTAAATGTCATTCCACAAGGAAAAAGGGATGTTTCAAAATTATTCAGGTATAATACTTTCAAAATAAGTACTATGTAGACAGTGCCAAATTTCAAAATAAGATATTTTGAAATTGACTCAAAATTATTTTGAGCTATGGGTGCAATGTAGATGCACCCTAACTTCCCCAGTAGTGACAAACTAATACTCTTCACAAATTAAGGCCCTTGAGCAACTTATACAATGACCTTTAGGATGAGTACAATAATTTGACTTACCACACTGCTGGGATGTTAACATATTAATATTAACATATACTTTATCAAGTCATTTCTGAAAGACTGCTTCCTTCTACAGACTTGAGGGATATTATTTCACCTTGGCATGTTTTCCAGGTTATCTAGTCCATGGTCTACAAACCTTTAATTTTCATTTCTCTTAGATTTTTGTATCCACCTTTGAGGCAGTTTCTCTGCCTAGTGCAGTTTATTATGAGTTCTCTGTGTTCCTTGTTTCAATTAGATGATTTCTTCAATTAGATATTTAGTTGGTTGTTGCTGCTTTGATGGATGGTGACTGATATCACTTTTAATTAGTGGGAGATCTGATTCCAGAAATTGCTTCACATCTTTAGAATCACTCCCTGAAGTCTTTGGGGAGCTTATTGCAATTCATTTGGTGATCCTGCCACATGAACTGTTCCTGCTTTTGTTGCCACTTTTTTCTGCCTGGGCACTTTTTTTTTTGCCTGGGCACCTCAGTTTGGTATGTGGTGTCTCTCCCCGCCTCCCTCCCCACCCAAGTTCTTTTTTTAAAATAGATTTTACTATAATCATATATTATAATCAGTTTACCACTCACTGGCACAAGCTTCACCACCATGTGTTTTCTCCTCCTGCATAAATGGAGTCTAGATGTGGTTTTAGGTTTAGTTCATGTTTCACTGTGCATAAAAGAATGGCATGCAATATAAAAGAAGAAATACTACTTAGAGGAACACTTTATTTTAGATGCGGAATATCAAAGATAACCTTAATTCACTTTCTTTGTTTGCAGTCAGAACAAGCTGAAAAAGTGTACTAAATCTGAAATTCCTTTCCAAGAACATTACTCCTGACAATAATATTAATTCTGCCAATAAGGCAAGATTGTTGCAGGTTTTTTGTTTGCTTTGTTGCATTTGTTTGTTTGTTTGTTTTGCCAGAGACTCTTTACACTGGCATTGCGTTGCACTCAGATCAGCTGTAATCTTTTTTTTAGGGGGGGGGGACATAATTATCATGTCCTCTGCCTAGTTGCTATTATTCCCACCATTTATATTCATCATGAAGATTTATTTGAAGAGGTGTCAGAATTTGGACTTACTGTCATCATGACTAATTTTATAGTGAGAATGACAGTTTTCAGTAAAAAGGAAATATATTTTAATAATGCAATTGTAGGTAGGTTGATTTACACCAGCTGAGGATCTGACCCATTGTTCTTAGGGGAAAAATAATGCTGGCTCAGAACAAAACCACAGTTAACTACAGACAAATTCACAGCTGGCATTGGTGGGTTACTGATGTAAATGAAATCTTGCACACTTATATTAGGGTCAAATTTGACCCAGAATAAGTAAAAATGAAATTTGTTGCTGAGCTCATACTAACTGAATCACTACCAACATTACATTCAAATAATGAATGAAATCCTCCTCTAGTCAAAATCTCTAGAGAACATCAGTTTACATGTTGAATGCCAGGGACTTCAAGAAAGGACTAGATAGTTTGGTCTATGCACTGCATCAACAAGTAAAATGCAATAGAAAATTGCTTTGAAGTTACAATATTCATGGGGTGCATCTAGACTGGCAAGATTTTGCGCAAAAGCAAAAACTTGCCAGCTGTCTATATTGGCTTCTTGAATTTGCGCAAGAGCACTGACTTTGTAATGTACAAAATCAGTGCTTCTTGCGCAAATACTTTCCCGCTCCCGCTCAGGGATAAGCCCTCTTGTGCAAGAATAGTTGTGCAAAATGGCCAGTGTAGACAGGCACCTTAATTTTTTGCGCAAGAAAGCCCGATGGCTAAAATGACCATTGGAGCTTTCTTGCGCAAAAGCGCGTCTAGATTGGCACGGATGCTTTTGCGCAAAAGCACTTTTTGCACAAAAGCATCCTTGCCAATCTGATGCTCTTTTGTGGAAATACTTTTAACGGAAAAACTTTTCTGTTAAAAGTATTTCCCCAAAATCATGCCAGTCTAGACACAGCCATAGATTTTAAATCCAAAAGGAGTATTTGGATAACTTTGCCGGACTTCCTACATAACACTCTAGAACTTCACCAAGTAATTTCTGCAGTGAGCCTAACAATTTGGGCTTATCTTAGACTATATATTTTAAAATGATATCTGGTCTTGATTTTGACATTTGTTGTTTAATGTAGTTCATTAAAACACTTAAGCGTATGCTTAACTTTTAGCATATTTTAAAATCCCAGTGATCTCCCTTTATACACACACATGTGTTTGATGAGTTGGGGCCTTAAAACTTCAAGAATCTACCATATCCCTTGTTAAATGTTCCAGTAATTAACTGTCCAAATTATTAAACATCTGCATAGTGCTCAGGCTGCGGGGCTGTTTAATTGCTTCTTGGCCCAAGCTAGAGCTTGGGTTCTAGGATGCTGTAAGGTGTGAAGGTCCCAGAGGTCAGGCTCCAACTCCAGCCTAGAAGTCTACACAGAATCACAGCCTGAGACCTGAGCCTGAGTCAGCTGGCACAGGCCAGATGCAAAGTCTTTGCTGTGTAGATATACACATAGGGTACATCAAGTATCAGAGGGGTAGCCGTGTTAGTCTGAATCTGCAAAAGCGACGAGGAGTCCTGTGGCACCTTATAGACTAACTGAAGTGTAGGAGCATAAGCTTTCATGGGCAAAGACCCACTTCGTCAGATGCATGTAGTGGAAATTTCCAGAGGCAGGTATAAATTGGGTACATCGACACTGCATGGCTATTTTGAAGTAAGTTATTCCAGAATAGTTATTCCAAAATAGCTTATTTCGGAACAGCACATTGTCATGTGGTGTCCCTCTGTGACCCCTTGTACCCTTCCCGGGGGGGGGGGGGATCACTATAGGCCGCACTGCCCTTTTACTCTAGCCCGCAGGAGGGACATTCGTGGGACGAGAGAAGCCAATGCTTCTTGCCCGACGTTCCTTTGCCCTGGGTGTACCTAATTCCATCCTGACCCTTCAGGCCTCACACCCCAGGGATTACAGTTTGCCCTGAGTGTCCCTTAAGCGCTCCCCTTTCCAGTCCGATGTCCTCTGGGGCTGCTGGGTTATCTGGTAAGTTTATCTCTGCTAAGGACCAAGCAGCTCAGTTCAGTTCTGGTTGGGACTCTGCCCAACACTAGCTTAAGGTGGAGTAGGGGGACCCGAGCCTGCCTTCTCCTCTGGATCCTGGCCCAGAGCCCTGTGGGACTATGCATCCAACCCTTAATGGCTGGGGGGTAGGGTGTCCTTGCCGCAACCCACCAACCACTCGGGCCAAGGCCCACCCTGGGCCTCTTCCTACTGCACCCGCACTCACCCTTGTGCACTCGGGTCAAGGGTGCCATTCTCGGGGACGCTGGCCGCTTCGCCCGCCGAGGAGTCGTCCAAATGTCCAGCTGCTGCTGCTTGCTCTTCCCCCGGCTGTCGAGTCGGGTCTCCCTCCCAGAGGTGTGGCTTGCCCAGTTCTCCAACCTGCAGGGGGGAGGGCGTTTCCCCGAGCACCCGCGCTGCTCCCGGGCTCTGGCCTGGGTGGAATTCCTCCCCTCTTGTCTGCCGCGCCACTGGCATTTAAAATGCCTGGCGTCTGGCATAAGCATGCACCGCAAGGGTGCGGGGACAAGGTTAGGTGACTGTGGCTCCCCATTGTGGTGCCTGACCGGTGGTGGGGTGTTTGCACTCTGTCACACACATCTACACTGCAGGGAAGCCTCAAAATTAGTCCCAGGCAGGCTTCCCTCATGTAGACGTGCTATCTTGATTTAGAACCTCAGGAGGCACTGGGAAGGAATAACTTAGAATGGCCCTGGTGAGGGGTTATTTCGAAATAGCAGCAATGGCGAGTCTACACCCCCCTTATTTTGAAATAGCAGTTTTGGAATAGGTGTTATTTCTCATAAATGAGGTTTACAGATTTTCGAATAAGCTGTCTGCTATTTCAAATATTTCAAATAATGCTAGTTATCGCAAAATAACCAGTGTAGCACAGATGCATCCATAGAGTGCTGCATTTATTTCTGTGACCTATGCACCTCCAGCTGATTCTCCTTTCCACCACTCCCAATTAACTCTGCTCCCTCCTATGCGCACAAGGACGGCTCCATTTTCTATATCCACCTACACAGAGGCTCCCTTAATTAAACCTGATGCTGGCCACTCCAAACATCCCCCATAATCAATCCTGCCATCTCTCCACCCTCTACTGAAATCTGTCCTCATTGCAGAGTTATTGGTGGTGCCACTCCCTTCCGATACCTCGGTCTCTCATATCCACTGTCCCTCTTTGCTCATCATAGGCCTTCTCCTGCAAAAAGGACAGTGGGTCCAGCTCCTTTTCTCCTGGTGTTCAGAGGATGGACAAGAAAAAGATATTTCATTCTCTCCTAGGCTTGCGGGGGTCGGAGGGAGGAGTTTAACAATAGTAGGGGAGAGGGACATCAGTCTGCCTTCCAGGTCTGACAAGGGCCAGAAGAAGCAGTAGTTGCAGACCCAGCAGAAACTTGCTGTTTTACAGCAGCCAGCTGTAAACTCTAGTGTCCCCCCGTGACTAGGCTGACCCTAAGCATATGAAGCAGCTCTCATTGGCTTCCCTTCCCTATTTTCCCACATTCTAATGGGGAATCAACAATCAGCAGGGGGTTTCACATTTCACTGCAGATATATAGGAAGGTCTGAAAACCTGTACTCTACAGGAAAAGCCTGGCAATGGTATTGGCAGACCTGCAACACAACTGCAGTGAATGTCAATTGGATTGCACTAATGCAACAGAGGCAAGAGTTTGGCTCTTCACATTTATTCTATTGTGATACTTAGCTCTAGCTCCTCAGCTGGTGTAAGTTAGGTAATATCACAGTGGTGATCTGGCCTTTATCATAAGTGAAGGTTCATCTCAACAACAATTTGGTTACCGTGCAGAATATTGTGGTGCTGCAAAGTGTTAACAGCTGCCATCAAGCTGTCTTTGCTCCATAGATCAGTCACTGACCCAGTAAAAGTCGAAGGGGCAGTATTAACCACCTTTTATTCAGACTAAAAGAAAGAAGCAGTTAAATGTCCCTTTTGTTTAGTGAAAACTGAAATAGGAACCCACCTCCCGAAACAAAACACAGTGTAGCAAAGCCAATCAGAAGCTACAAGGTGTGGCTGGAAGAGTTTCCCTGGGGACTGATTACAAATTCAGGGGGTACAGATTGATTGGTTGCAGCTGTGAGGGCAGGGAAGAAAGAGAAAGCATCAGACAGCATGACCTTGGGACGATGCCAAAAGACTTAGGCTACATCTAGACAACAAAGAAAAGTCGGAAAAAGATATGCAAATTGCGAACCGCAATCCATGTACCCTCTTCCGCTTTTCTTTCAAAAGAGGCTTTTCTAAAATTTTGCATATCTACACAGTGCTAAATTTTGGAAAAACCTGCTCTTTCGACACACCCCTTTTGCCTCGTAGAATGAGATTTACAGGGATGGTGAAACATTTGCAGGGCTCTCTCTACATATGTATCTAGCAGTGTATCCAGTGAATCATCCATCCAGGTTCTTAAAGCACACTCGCTGTAATTATAATTATGTATGTTACAAGAAGATAAAATAGAAGGGTTTTTCATCCTATAGGTCAAGAGTGTAATCTAACATGAAATCTATATGAAGATTTTAAACAACTGAGCATCCATGTTATAAAATTCTAATAGTAATGAATTCTAATAGTAATTAATTCGTTGAATAAAATATTTTCTAGTAACACCAGAGAGATGAAATAAAAATAAAAGCAGTGTTTTTTTTAAAAGACAACATACATATTCATTTGTTAAACCACAAAACACATGTTTGGAGTGAGAAAAAGTACTGAAAATATTTTTGGATGTTAAAAATGTGAAGAGTGAGGCAGGTTTTTTTAAGGCACAGAATTAAGTTACTAGAAAAGAATTACTATTACTGCTCTTTGGGGGAGACAGCACTTATAAAACTATCTTTAGGCAGACTATCCAGAATTTACTATGTCTGGAGCAGGCCTTATAATTTGATTTCTCCCCTGCCCCTCGATGGTCTAGACATCCCCAAAGTCAGGATTAGGGCTCCCTTTTCGCAGGGTCAACCCGTCTGAGACTTGGTTTGTAGCTAGTGTCCCTCTATCAGGATAAATACAGCCTTCTGGCCTAGTAACATCATACTCTCCTCTTTCAGAATCACTCTGGCCCAGAGGCCTAGTCCACAGGGAAGTCACTCAGTGCCAGGGAGTGCAGTTACTATGGGGTGCAGAGGGAGGGGGACCCAGGTCCTCCTGCTCCACCGGGTCCCAGCCCAGGGCCCTTTTGGCAGGGAAGGATTCTGCTGCCTGCTCGGCGAGGATTCCAGCCAAAATGCAATGAGCTCCCGGAGGAAAATCCTCCACCCTGAGTCACTGCCTACAGCACGCAGCTCCACTTTCAGGGTGTTGCTCAATGGGTCAGAGCCACCCAGACAGCCTCCCTAGCTGGAACGGTCATTGGGGCTGCTGTGGTAGAGGTGGCGGCGGCTGTTCAGGGTCTCCAGCCTGAGCTCCTTCCTCTCCAGTAACCAGCCCCAACTGAGTGGCTCCCTGGGCTTTTATACCCTTCCTTCCTTGGGAGCATGCCCAGCAGGGCTGTGGGGGTGGGGCTTTTTCAGCCAGCTGGGCCAGGGCAACTCCCTGCTCCTTAGTTCAGGGTAGATAGGCCCTGTCACATCCCCCTATCACTCAGACATAATTTACTACTATAGGTGGCAATTCTGAGTCAGGTGTTGTGCTGCCCTTTAAGCAGCACATCATAGAACTCTCAGTCTAGGCAAAGTGGGGCTAAAGGCAGCATTAAGCCACCTTTGTGCCCTCTGAGTCCTGGTCTACTCTGTGGCTCTGTGGTCTAATTTAGAAAGTCCTCAGTCGACCTTATGGAAATCTCCTTAGACTACTGTGTGGGTGAGACAACTGCCCAGGATCTCTGGAGTGCTAAATTATGTGGTGCTGCTTCCCACACATCCACTACACATGATGCCCCTCCCCCCCCATTCCATAGTGGATCTCAGAAATCAGTCTTATGGCTGTCTTCCTCAGTGCCTGTGATGGGGATTCCCCAGTCCCATCCCAGGCTTATAGGGTATATCTAGACACTGCAAGGTTAATGGAACTCAAGTCAGCTGACCTATGTTAGGAACCCAGGCTTAAGCATCTACATTGTATTCTAACCGTAGATTAAGAATTTTTGACCCATACTTGAACCTAGGGCACAGTATAGTGCATAGATCTGAGTCAAAGTAATCATATCTATCCCAGAACCTCTGCTGTATCCCATTCCCAAACTTGGCTGTTCTAGTGCAAGGAACTTGAGGCACTGTGGAAAAACACTATTGCCCAATCTACACATTCCAGGGAGCCTGAGCTGGCCACCAACACAACCTGCTAAACAGTTTTGTTCTGTGCACTCCCAGGGCCAGCAATATGGGAGAAGCACCTTTGGACAAAATTCACTTGCTTGCACTTTCATTACTGTGTCAGGAAGCTGGAAGAGGATCTGTGAGGTACTGGTGAACATTTCAGCGGCTTTTTCCATCCCTTCAAAAGTACCTGGTGGATTTCTGAAGTCATAGAAGGAGGAATAAGTTGCTATCATAGATTATCACTGGCAGATATTGCCCAATATAATTGGCATAGCTGCTGATGTTCTCTATATAGACTGTGCTTCTGGTGCAGGGCCACAAGCACAGACTGGTGAGACCCTAAAGTCCTGAAGACCTGGGATGACCATCAGTGGTCCAGAACTTTTGCATGAAGAAAGTCACATTTGTGGAGCTTTGTGAGCAGTTTGTCCCCCAACCTGCAGCCTAAAGAGACACATCTCAGGTCACCCTTGTCAGTCTAGCAGGGGGTTGCAACAATTGTCTCGAAGCTGGCTGCTGCAGGTCCATTGCCAACCAATGTGGAATTGAAAAGTTACCTGTGGGTAAAGCAGAGATGGAAGTAACTGAGGCAATCAGATGTTTGGTTTACCCTGAGATGTGGCCATTAAAGGTAGTCCAGAAATAATTGCAGGCTTTGAGAGAATGTGGTTTCCTAACTGCTACTGCTGGGACTTATGTCCCTATAGTCTGTTCTCCTCACAGAGTACATGAGTACATAAAAGACAAACGGTAGTACTACATTGTTATGCAGGTACAAGCAGACAAAAGAGACAGATTTATGAACGTCATAAATGTGGGAAGTACAGAAAAATTCATGGTGCCAGAGTTTTTCACTGCTCCAAGAAACTACTGGTATGGACAGGCTGAGATACTGTTCCTACCAAATAACATTGACATAAATAGTGTTACTGTTATTGTCTCCGCTGTTATTCTGGGGATCTCAGGAATCCTCTATTGACTTGTCTTATGAAACTATTCCCCCATTTCAGAGGCCTTTAAAAAAAAGTTTAATTACACTCTCAGCATGTGTTGAATGGTTGCTGAATGTGATTTTGGCAGATTAAAATCACTTTGAAAGTTCTACGAATACATTCAAATGTCAGAATAGTCAGTGCTGCCTTCATTTTTGTGGTTTCCCGTGCTCTTCACAACCTTTGCGAAGCCAGAGGTGAGCCATTTCCCTTTGAATGTACCTATGACAGCAAGGGAAAGCTAAATCAATATCCTTAGTCAGAAAATGCAGCTGCCACTGAGGGATCTGGTTGCATCCAGACAGTAGAAGTAAGGGATGCTTTGTGTTCACCTTATGAACTTGCCTGGTCTATTTGAAGAAAGGGGAACAGTACCTGTTTGAATGTGCTTTGGGGAAAAGCTGGATGATTTTGGGGGGGTGGCAGTGCTTGGGAAGGGGTGATATTGATTATCCTGCAATACAAATCAGCACACCATGATGAAAAATGAATTTGATTGTGGTTGGGGAGGCACAGTGGCATTTGAATTGCTATATATAGGTACAGTAAATAGAGAAATACTGTTAGCTTTGTAATGTTTAATCATTTAATGTGTTTTTAGGTTTTTTAATAGGAAATCATGATATTATGCAGTGATAGTAATAACCTTTCTTGAAAACATAATATATATTATTTGTACACAGGTCTTAAAACACTAAACCAGTCACACAGTCTCATGCAAGTCAGCTGCCATTACAAAACCATACACTGAAAAAGAAAGGTAAGAAAAGAGTTAATACCCAACCTGATTCCCCCCCACCCCCGCATTGCTGCATGCCCCCTGGCCCCAAGTTTTTCTTTACCTTCTTTACATGTTTACCCCTCACTTTGAGAGGGGGGGAAGGAGTTTCTATATGAGAGGATTGGTGCTGGAAGAAGGAAGGAAATCTTCACAGCGTTTAGTTTCCCTGCCCAGCTGCTCCAGAGTCCCGAATGCATGGACAGTCCTGACATGGATTTGTCCAAGCTTCTGCTGGATGGAGGGTATTTTGCTGGGGCATCATGCCATGGGCAGGTGGCAGGAGCCAGTGCTCTTGCAGCCATTGTAGACAGGAGTTTTTATCAGCAATGCATACCATTATTGCAGTCTTTCATCCCTCTTCTTCTGGTATTGTACCTGCTGTTCAGCCCTCCCAAGAATATCAACTATAACTTCATCATGGGAACACTTTCTCTTGGAATGGTCTGTGAGGGTATGTTGGGCCACTGATCAAGTTCCCGAAAAACAGCAGTCAGTATAGGTTGAGGGGCCAAGCCCTGGGTTAGTGCAATTACAGAGTAAAAATAAGGGGGCTTTGCTTTGAGTCCAAGAGACATACCTTAGTGCACGTTCACGCTGCTCCAGCCTTTTTACACAATATAAAGGGACCAGTGTCAGGATTTCATTTTTTGGTTTCAGAAAACTGACATGAATATCTCAGTTCTTGCCTGTTGACTCACAGTTAAAAGTGTACAAAATAAAACTGATTCCATTCAAACAGCAGGCCTGTATGCAGGGGTGTGTGGGTGAAGGATGAGAATGCACCCTCTTATGGTCCCCCACATAAGCATGTTCTAGCCAGCTGGGGGAAGGCAGGAGTGGCATGCTGCCCAAGCCTCCCTCGCCCATGCTCCTGTGGCGGGGGCAGGAGGGGGGTTGGTGGCGAGGGGAGGAGAGAGAAAGGGTTGTATGTGGAAATCAGCCCCAGCCTTCCCCTGGCCTGCCAGAGCATGGGGAAGGGAGGCTTGGGCAATGCACCGCTCCTGTTCTCCCCCAGCTGGCCAGAGCACACTTACTTGGGGGTTCATGGAGGGGTGTGTTCGCACCCTTGCGGTCTACATTTACAAAAAAAGCACCCTGCCCCCCCGAAATTCCTGTGTAGAGGCCTGAACAGGAACATTTGTGAACTTCAAGGATTGTAAACTGTTTCTGACAAAGACTTGACAAATGTGTTTCAAACAGAAGACCGAAGAGTTAACACTCCTAGAAGAGGCTCAGTGGTAACCTTTGTCCAGTACTGTCACTTCCCACAATATATGATTCTCACCACACTTGGTGTTTTTCTTAAAAAACCTGGAACTACTGTGTTCCTTTTGGATTTTATCAATTAGAGGCACTGTGTTTCTCTCTTTCTGATCTCTTTTTAGTGAACTGTATTTACGTCTACACTGGCGTGTTCTCATGCAAAAACTCTTCAAGAAGAGAGCGTCTACACTGGCATGTGCTTTTGCGCAAGAGATGTGCTTTTGCACAAGCACATCCATGCCAGTGTAGACACTCTCTTGCGCAAGAGGGCTCCAATGGCCATTTTAACCATAGGGTTTTATTGCGCAAGAAATTCATGTTGCCTGTCTACAGTGGCCTCTTGCGCAAGAACAGTTGTGCAAAAGGGCTTATTCCTGAGTGGGAGCGTCAGAGTTCTGGTGCAAGAAGCCCTGATTTCATACATTAGAATGTCAGTTTACTTGTGCAAGAACACACGGCCAGTGTAGACAGGCATCAAGTTTTTGCACAAGAGCAGATGCTTTTGCGCAAGATCGTGCCAGTGTAGACACAGTCTGCATGTTTTGTTAGTCTATAAAGTGCTACCAGACCATTTGTTGTTTTTTTCTGTAACAGACTAACTTGGCTACCCCCTGAAGCTTGTATTTACTGAGCCATTCTTAGTAATACAGACCTAAAGCCATGAATACTAGGAAAAATATTTGAATTATGCATAATGTTTTATTATAATAAAATGGCCAATGTTATTCTGTCATGATGTCCCAACTCACTATTTTGGAACTGATAGTTCAGTGACAGATCTAGAAGAGGGACTTGGTAATAGGATCTTTTAACGATAACTCCTGGTTTTATTCACTATCTAAATTTACAAGATTCTTACCATGTCTTTGACATTGCCAGTTTCCTAATGTGAGAGGAAAGGATGTGTAAATATTAGAATCAGAGAAAGTTTTGATACCTGGAACTCAACAAAGAAAAAAGGTGAGGTGTTTAGAAACTTTTTAAGTTGGAAACTTGAAGCTTAGTATTTTTTCTCTTTTTTATTTAGTTTTACTTTTTTTCCTTAATATAACTTGTGTTTAAACACACAAAAGCACCTATCAGTGCAGATTTACTACATCTACTCTGTTCACTAAATCTAACTTGCATGAATAAGATCACTGCATGATATTATTGTGCCATATTTGCTGTAATATTTGGATATCAGAAGTCAGTTGAGAATATGGTGAGAGCTCAGATTTCTTTCCTCTTCAGGGCTGAGCATGCTGCTTTAAGCAACGTGTGGTAAGTTTCTGTGTCCCTTCATAATAATAAAATAAAATAAAATATAATAATAATTTAAAATGTAAATATAATCACATCATGCAAGTGTATGAGAATATCTTATACTGTGTACTGCTGATCACAGTTCCCTCAGAATTCACCTTTTTAAACAATGACTCAGTAAGGACTCATGTTGCTTACTGACATGAACATAATCTTCAAGGCTACGTCTACACTGGCCCCTTTTCCGGAAGGGGCATGTAAATTTCATGAGTCGTCGTAGGGAAATCCGCGGGGGATTTAAATATCCCCCGCGGCATTTAAATAAAAATGTCCGCCGCTTTTTTCCGGCTTTTAAAAAAGCCGGAAAAGAGCATCTAGACTGGCCCCGATCCTCCGGAAAAAGCGCCCTTTTCCGGAGGCTCTTATTCCTACTTTCTATTCCTACATCCACTTTGAAGTAGGAATAAGAGCCTCCGGAAAAGGGCGCTTTTTCCGGAGGATCGGGGCCAGTCTAGACGCTCTTTTCCGGCTTTTTTAAAGGCCGGAAAAAAGCGGCGGACATTTTTATTTAAATGCCGCGGGGGATATTTAAATCCCCCGCGGATTTCCCTACTACGACTCATGAAATTTACATGCCCCTTCCGGAAAAGGGGCCAGTGTAGACGTAGCCCAAGTGTTGCTTTATATCATCTCTATGATGAAAGTTCTTGTCTGATCTGTCATGGGCTCTAGAGGTTAATTTAGTTCTGAAAATAAAAAGCAAATCAGATAAGAATATCTGAGCACACAAAATACAGGATGAACCTCTCTAATCCAGGGTTCCCTCAGGACCTGACCAGTGACAAACCAGAGAATTTGCCAAACCACGGGTAAATTCTCTGGTTCAGCACTAGTCAGGTCAATAGTGTCTAGCAGGATTACCAACACTTCCACTGCTTTCTGGGCTCTTAGAAGACATTCCAGGGTAAATTTAAACTAAATAACAGCACAGAACATTGAAAGTTAGGACTAGTGGCTATAAACAAACTTTATGGGACCACGGGAAACTTGGTCACACCCATGATAAGTGGACATCCAGCTATCTAAAATCATGCTGGAACACAGATGTTGCTGGACCAGAGAGTGCCAGACTAGAGAGAGTTCAACCTGTACCTAAAAGAAAAAAAGCGAACCTGTTTATCCAGGGACAGTTTATGAACCCTTTACTCTTTCATTGTGGCCTTCCCAGTATTGCACACAGTACTGATGTTCTTTTCTCAGACTGAAGAGCTGATTTTTTTTTTGTGAAAGGGAGTATTTATAAAATAGGAACACTTGCACATTTGTATCCTCTCTTATAATTCAGGTGTTGTGAATAGATTTGTGGTTGACAGACTGCCCACATGAGGGAAAGGATTAAAATTAAAGGCATGAATTATTCAGCAGATAAGAAGGTGTACCTGTCAGTATCATTTTGAATATGCTGCGTTTACGACCCAGTCTCACTCCCATCAACGTCAATGGCAAAACTCTCATTGACTTCCAGGGGCATAGAGTAAGTGTAGTTTTTTAATGTGGTAGATGCTGTATAAACGATAAGCTTTTAGAGCATGGACTATGTCTTTCTATCTAGTTTAAGACCAAGTGCAACAAGTGAATATAGCAAACAGTAGGCAGAACATGAAAAAGGAGGATGAGATTAACTAGAGTAGGAAATAAATACATATTATGCATTTATACAGGCTACCTGTTGCATAAGTTTGTAACTCTGTATATTATAGTATCTTTGTTCTAAACATCAGCACTCTTTGCTGTTTTTCTGCTTAGCCAGGGTGGGGAACCTTTTTTGGGACAACCCACACAAAAATCATGTGGGGGCCAGACACAAGTGAGAAGCAAAAAGAAAAACCGAAACCCTCATTGATGTGGCCCCTGACTGAGAAGGAGAAAAACACTCCGCAGCACAGTCCCCTCACACACCAGAGCCTAGGGGGACCCAGCCTAGTAGATTTTGTGTGCTTCAGCCCCACAAGGGGATGGATGGAGGATTGGAGCACCAGTGCAGGCTCCCCAGTGCTGAGAGGGGAGGGGCACTGAGCCTAGGGGGCCGGATCCAGGCAAGCTGGGGGCCGCATCTGGCCCCCAGGCCTTAGGTTCCCCACCCCTGGCTTAGCCATTATCTGTTGATCTCTTGAGGACACCTGTAGGAGTGATTGTTAAGAAGAACTGAAGGACAGGTGAGTAACTTTATGCAATGGTTCAGAATGAATATTCAGAAGCACGAACAGAAGCGCACACACACATTCTAGTGGGTGAACCAGACTGTTGGCATTCAAGGTTGGTATCGTTGGTGATTAGGATGTAAAACTTCATTTAAACATGTAACCATGTAACTGCTAAGAATCAAAGTGGTTACACATGCTGTGGACTCTGCAGTATAAAGCTTAAATAAGTTTATACTGTAAAGTTTAATAAGCTTTATACTGTAGACCCCATAGCGAAGCCTCCCCAGGATTAGGGCCGACAGGTGGTGCTGCTGGCCCTGCTCCCATGGAGGCTTTGCTGCAGGCTCTGCAGCCGGCTCCCAAGAAGTGGGACCAGCAGCTCCTGCTGGCTCTGCTCCCAGGGAGCCAGCGTCTA
This sequence comes from Pelodiscus sinensis, assembly GCF_049634645.1. Lineage (NCBI taxonomy): Eukaryota > Metazoa > Chordata > Testudines > Trionychidae > Pelodiscus > Pelodiscus sinensis. The sequence goes on from NC_134712.1 coordinate 97,748,562, forward strand.
ACCTGCAGTGGGGGAGGGAGGGAAAGGGAGGCCAGGCCCAACACAGACAGGCCCACCACCAGGCCCTGTGGTGCTGGAGCAGAGGAGGGTGGGGCTGGCGGGAACTGCTTTAGGCCCTACGGGATAACTAGAACCAGTAAGCCTCACCCATTAAGGGTGAGGCTTACCAGTTACTCATTTATATGCCTAGTTGGTGGGGTGTGTGGTGAGGAGTGGCAGAGCAGATTTAAGAGCAGATAACTAGGGAGGAACAGAGTTTTGAAAGGGATTGGAGCAGTGGAGTTTGGATGAGGAGCTAGTAGGGCCTTCAAAGAGGAGTGACTTGGTCATTACAATGTGCAATGCACAAAAGTATTCAGTAGAATTTCAGAGTTATAAAACTGAATGTTGTTGTTCTAATTCTGTACAGTCTTTATATAAGAATGGTGAAAGACAATATTCTTGATCTCAGTAATCATTTGAATACTGTTTATCATTATATAGTACCTTTGTCAGAGTCCTGTGTTTTATGAGATCCTCTTATATCACAGGGAGAAACTAGGTGCTTAACGCTACCAGCATGCCCTCTTGGAACTTTCAAGTGACCCTTTGGACACCATTTTCATTGCCTGCCCCTTCCTCTCTTCAATGCACCTTGTTCCCCTTTTTAATTTGTGGGAGGAAAACTTGTGGAGCATGTGACCTGAGTTCTGCCCAGCAACTACTGAATATTTAAAGGCTGGTGCACTGCAACTGAGGGGCTGCCAAGTTGAGTGGCAAAGTCTGAGCATGCTACTGTCACAGTCATTGGATAGGCATCCCAAATCTTGCAGGAGTACACCATGCACCATGCTTATACATCTGGTTGCAGGAGGGAATTCACTCTTGCATGCAGAGGGTAATTTGCCAGCTGCCACCCTTTATTGAGGATATGTACACACATCCACAATTTCGCTGAGAAGTAGAAGCCATAACATTGCTGGAGCAGAGTTGTCATTGCCTGCTCCTGAGGTTCACTCCTTTCTTGTAGATTCTGGAGCTTTCCTACTATAGTGAGGGTCCTAAAGCTGCCAGGCATGACAGTGGTCTACTGATCTTCCATTCTCTCACCTGGGTCCCATCCTCAAGGAGGGAGCAATATATCCTGATTATTACAATTCGGTCCTTTATTTACAAGTATAACATCTATTGTGGGGGTCTGTGATGGGATGGGATGGGATGGGCAATGCCCTGACATCCCTGTTGGAGGCCTTTCCACACCCTGTCCAGCAACAGGAGCAGAAGAGAGGTCCTCCAAGCAGAACAGAGTGGCAGCCTCTGTTATAGCCAATCAGGGTGCAGCAGGCTGATATAAAAGAAGCTGCTAGAGGAGGGCTTGACAGTTCCTTCCTGGAGCTTGACCCAGGCAGATCTAAGGGCTGACTGGGAGAACATCAGCACTCTGGACAGCTCTGAGTAGGTGCTGGACTTCATACCTGGTTGGAACCAGGTCCTGTGGCTGAAGACTAGCCAATGGCAACTCTTGCAGAACCCCGACAGAGGGAATTTGACCACAAGGCCCTAGAGAAAGGGTTGGATGGAGCGGCTTCCTGGGGAAGTGAACAGGGACACAACAGCAACCAATCACTTTGAGACTCAGCAGGTAACTGCTACTTATAGGGTCCCTAGGTTGGGACCTAGAGGAGTGGGCAGGCCCTACCCCCCACCCCAAGGAACCACACTAGGGGGTAAAGGAAGAAACCTGATCCCAGGCCACATACTGGACACTTCTCTCCTACAGACAGCTGAGTAGAGACTATAAGACTCCTCTCAGTGACCAAGGGGTGCTCACAAGGAGGGCAGAGACCTTTACAGGGTCCTTGCTTTACCTCTGTACCTATTTGGTTTACCTAGTTTAGAACTGTTAATGGTTTAATAAATGCCTTGAATGTTTTGTACTCATCCATTTTGTTGGTTATTAAGGGGACAACTGGAACCCCAATGTTAGATGTGGAGGGTGTTCCTTTAGACTGGCTTTCCTTCGGCCAGACATACCAGTCAATAATATATGTAAGAATGCATATCATTACAGCATCTGATCACCTCACAATCATTAATGTACTTATCCTCACAACTGGGGCTGTCCTGATAGGGTTCCAGGGCTCAGGACAATGCCCCCCTTCACTCTCTGCCCTGCCTCTTCCTACCCTGTCATCCCCATTCCACCATCTCCCATGCCACTGCTTCCCCAGAGCGATGCAACCCAGTGTATTAGTGGGGGCCCTGCTCCTGTACTCGCTGGTAGCAGCAGGAAGCAGAGCAACCTGACCCTAGCCTTCTCTGTTCCACCAATTCAAAAATCTGTACTCCTGCTCTCCTTGGGGAATAAGCTTATTTCAATATAGTTATTTCCAAATATTTTCCAATGTAGATATGCCCTAAAGTGCCCCAGGACTACTTGTTTTTACAGTTACAGACTAACATGGCTACCCCTCTGAGACTAGTAAAATGGAGTTGAGGGAAAAATAAGATCTTACAGTCCTGTTATCTTGGACTCCCTCTAGATGTTGTGTATTCTATTTTCATTCCATCACTGCCAGCCACTTACTTCTATGCTAATCTGATTTAGTCAACACCAACATTTGGATAGGCAGGGGAGTATGCTACAGGAGAGTGCCCTCTAATTGTACAAAGCTGGTGTGCAATAGCATCAACTTTGCCAGCGTTTAGGATGAGATCATCTATCCTGAGAATTATGGGTGCCTTACCTATCCCCACCTTTTTCTTTGCTATGCCAAGTGAATCTGGGCCCCAGTCCCTCTTAGGTACTCATATGATCTCATTACTGTAATATCTTAGCATGCCACAATCTTTAATGTATTTTATTCTCACAACCCACCATGAGGTAGGGAACTGCTATTATCCCCATTTCACAAATAGGGAACTGAGACATTAAGAGATTAAGCAACTTGCCCAAGGTGACCCAGGAAGCCTGTAATGGATCAGGGAACTGACCCCAGTCTCCTTGCTACCAACTTAGTTCCTTGACCACTGGACGGTCTAATATAACTGGCTGAGGGAAGTTGTTAGCATCACCTGTTGTCCTTTCATGTAGCTTCAATTCAAAATTCTGTATAGTTGGAACTGATCAAAGTACAAGAGAAACAGGCTGCACCTTAAACTGCTTACAATCCCTGATGAAATGCCATGGGAATAGAGTAACTGTGAGGCTGGCAAACCAGCTAACCTGTATGTGACCCTTAGAGGCTTAACAAGGGGCACTGTGATTGTAATTAGAACATACCCCCACACAGGTGAATCAAAGAAAAGTTAAATAGACCAGCAATCGCTATCCCATTTGATTGTAGTAATAGGAATCAAGAGTAGATGCTGAATGTTTGACTGTGTGCCTATGTTCTGTTCAAAGTTTACCAATGTAACCAAAGTTTCAAAGGGGTAGTCGTGTTAGTTTGTAACTGGACAAACTTAAGTAACGAATAGTCTTGCAGCATCTTTTAGACTCTCAAAAAATGTAGATGGTATCATGAGCTTTTGTGTGTTGTGCCCACGAAAGCGCATGATACCATCTACTTTTTTTGTTAATCTCAAAGATGCTGCAAGACTAGTCATTGTTTTTTTTAAAAAATGTTCCAATGTAACTGTTAGCTTTTAGATGTTAAATGATCCTTTTCATGTCTTAATTGCCTTTACATTTTGAACAGAGCCATGTTTATACTAAAGATCAAAGATGGATAAATACTGCATGAACTAATAATATTACTTATATCATCTTCAGTTTATCTAGCCCTATTATAACAAGTGACCAGCAATTGCTTTAGGTAAATCAGTGTAGAGGAATTACCTGTGTATGCATAGGAAATAGAATGTTAACTTAAAAGGAAGGGCTCTTGTGGATTCAACAAAGAGGAACCTTTGAACACATGCTGTGTTCAAGACACCTAGCAGCTTGCTTCAACTATAAAAGAGAGGCATTAGGTGTGAGCATATCATCTCTGCCAAACTTTTAAACACTTGGAAGTTTAACCCATCATCGGGCACCCTGGCCAGCAGCGCCCTAGGCAGCTGCCTAGCTTGCCTAGGCTCATGGGCCACCCCTGATGGTAAGCCAGGCACTGGGATGCCTAAGGGGGCTGTTTGGGCTTGATAACTGGTGTGGTGATACAGGAGCTCATTTTTATTATTCATTTGGGGTACATCTACAGGACAGTGGAATTAAGATGTTAATCGTGTAGCTGAAGTTGAAGTAGCTTAACTCTTCTTTTGGCGCTGTCTACACTGCAGGAAGTTGAAGTGAGAACACTCTTCATTTGACTTCCCTTACTCCTTGTGAAAGCAGGGTTATTGGCATGGACCGGAGTGCCCCTCTCACTTCGAATTAGCTGTCTTAACTAGACCGCTATAATTGGAACCCTAGAAGATTGACAGCAGGAGCTTCAGTCTTCCTCTGTAATGTAGACGTACCCTTGGTGAAATCTAATTCTAGAATAAGCCACCAGTTTTGGGGTGTGTCTGCCATGTTTCAGTCTGTCTGAATTTGACTGCCTCAAGTATGACCCATACCAAGCAGCATGACAGGAACAAAAGGACACATCTCACCAATATAGTGAAGGGAAATACCCCATTGAGAAGATGCTATTGAAGAATTACATCCTTTGGAATTTGATAATCAAGTGACTCAAACTGGACACAAATTTCAGTATCAGGCATTTCTACTTCTGAAGTGCCAGTTCCCAAAGCATAGGTATCCACTGACTAATTTAACAAATGAAGGCTGTGTTAGCTGTTGGACTACTTGCTTGTGATCTAGGAGACCTGTGTTTAATTCCCTCCTCTCCCACAGATTGCCTCTAAAAGTATAGGCAAGTCATTTAGTCTGTCTCAGCTCCTCATCTACAAAATGGGGATAATTGTACTTCTCTACCGTAAGGGATGTTGTGAACAAAGCCATCCCATTCAAAGGATGCTTTGGGGGGCCCTGTGGGATCAAGGATGGCCCAGGAGATTAGCAGGGGACCTGATGCTGGCAGCAGGGTCTGGTCTGTCCCCCACACTAACCAGCTTCCTGGCCTCTGAAGCTCTCCTGACTTCCAGCCATACTGTTAAGGGGAGGAGGTGAAGGTTTGAGATGGGGGCGGAATAGTGCCTTCAAGAATCTTATTACCTTGGTGTGGTAAATTTTGCCTTTGAGCATTCTATGATTGATAAATGAGGTACCACAATGCTTATTGGGTGGGAATTTTGGATGAAACTGTGTATAAAAAAAAAAAAAAAAAAAAAAAATTCTGCTGTGTGGGGAAAATAAATAACCAAGCGGCATTGGTTGTCAGAAGAGACTGACTTGATATTACTGACCAACACTTTTCTTTCCAAGATTTTGCTGTATATTGTATGTCAATGGACTGTTCTGCTTTGTCCCCCATCTGGCTGCATTTCAGTTAAACTACAGAAATGTAAAACTTTGATACTATATTACTTGGTGCAAAATTCAAGGTGAAGAAATTATATTCAATTGTACAGTTTCAGGTTGGTGAAAACTGATGTCTGACTTCTCTAAAGAAAATGTTTCCTATTGTTATAAAAAACACTTCTAAAATGACTTTATTAGATTTCTTACAGTGATCTCAGCTACATTACTTTATGGCGTAGGTGTGATATACTATCTCCTCAACATTTAGGAAAACAATTTCTGTAATTTCAAATAACTCAACTACCTAGCTAAATAATACTGCGCATTAAGAGCTTTCTGCTTAAATTCTACAGATAATTTGCTCATCCACCTACCCAATGTTAGTATCTTCCACTCCTCCAGGGGAGAATAATGCAGCAACAATTCAGTTCCCATGCAACTTTTATGCATAGTGCACTAAGAATAGAGGTTTATAGTCCTGCTCCCACTGATGTCTATGGAGGAAAAAAACACTCCTGTGGACTTCATTGTGGTAAAGGGCCAGGCCCAGTTTGCAGCTTTTAACAAATTCCTGCTGCTAATGCAATCACATGGAGTTCATTAGTATATTTAAAAGTAAATGTTGTTTAAAATCAATCTGTACTTATGATCTGTGTTAGAACAGACAGTTCCCTAAGTAGGGAAAGATATAGTATATATCTACATGGCAGCTGGGAAGTGTAATTCTCAGCTCAGGTATGTGTATATGTTGGGGTGGCTAAACTTACCGATACTCTGATCCATATACAACAATCTTCAGGAATGCAAGAGCTTGGGTTTACCTGCTGGGGCTCCCTGCTTCAAACCCTTGGCGGGGCTAAGATCTTCTGGCCTGCAGGGTGGGAGTATTGAGGCTTGTTCTTGCTGAAAGACCTCAACCCTGGCAGGTGTGCTCCACAGGGTTAAAGCCACAACCCTCCTTCCCTGCTGGAAGAAATCCCTAACTCCATCACAGTGCAGAAACCCCAAGATGCTCTCCAATAGTTTGCTAGGCAGAGAATGGGGAGTGGGGAGAGAACAAAGAAGCTCTGCAAGTTTAAAAAAAAAAAGCTACATGTGGCTACGGCTACATAAGTTTTCTTGGCAAATATGCTAATGAGGGACTCATTTGCATGAGCCACAATCTCATTTGCATGTTTTCTGCTGATCGGGTTTTGCCTAGGGGTTTTTGTGCAAAAATAAGCAGTGTGGATGTTTTCTTTCTCTGCAAACCCTCCCCCCCCCCCTTTTTTTGGCCATTCGTATTGCTACACCCATCCTGTTATTTCGAGGCAGCTCAAGCAGAATTTGAGCACACGTAGGCTATGTCTACATGAGTTCTCAGCAAAAAATTATGCTAACAAACACAAGTTCAATGTTTTCAGAAGGAATCCTTGGCAAGATATGATATGGTTTCATAGCTTCTGGCTGATGAACATATAGATTGAGCTTTAACTACTGATCAGAGTTTTCACTTCTTGTGAGTTTTTTTGTTAGTCCAGTTAGCAGGTGTTCGTTACAAACAGTTATCTTATCACTAAGTAATGTACATTGCTGTAATTACTGTTGCAGACACTGATACTAATTTGGCTTTCAGCACAGTTCTAGCCTACAGCCACCAGAGGCCACTGCTGCTCTTCGCCTTTCTTCTAGGGATGTAAGTGACTAGTCAACTCTATTAGTAGTTTCCCCCTACTCCTTGCTGCCTCCATCAGAGAGAAGCAGCGAGGGGGGAGGAAAAAGGAGCTGGTGTTGAACAGGGGGTGTTGAAACGCTTCAAGGAGCATGGGGCCAGCATGGAGTCCCACTGACCCTGGGCTCCACACTGGCGTTTCCGCTTTGAAATGTACAAGAGCCCCAGCAGGGACTTTTGTACATTTCAAAGTTAGCCATTGCTGCGCCCCCGCCCCCTCCCACAGAGCTGGAGCTAGGGGGAAACAACTTTTAAGACAGCTCCCTCCAGCAGCCCTGTCCTCTCTCCCACCTACCCCCCGCTCTTGCTGCCTCTTTCTGATAGAGGCAGCAAGAAGGGAAGCGATTAGTCGACTAGTGTGTCAACTACCAATAAGCTTTTGGTTATTGGATAGTCGATCAGTCACTTACATCCCTAGTCTACACAGCAGGAAGTCTGAGGTAAAGCACTCTTCCTTGGACTTCCCTTAATCCTCGTTCGATGAGGGGTTACAGGAGTTGGAGTAAGAAGTCCTCTAGCTTGATATTATGTCGAAATAACTGCTTACTATGTTATTTTGGAATAACATCAGTTATTCCAAAATAATGCTGCTGTGTAGACATAGCTTTAGGGAGCTATTGGGGAGGATGTTTTCAGAGTAAAAATGGCATGGAAATAGAATTGCCACCTTTCCAGAAATTAGATTAATCTTTAAAGATTATTTATGAGCTCAAATTGAGTCTCTAGGAATATGTTCATTCAAAAGTGGTAATCCTCCCTAGCAGGATTTTAGAGGCAGAAAAGGAACATGTCTCTCTCCCTGCTGAAGCACAGGACTCCAGTGTGTTAGGGGTGTAAACTAATTTGTACTTGTGTAAATGTATAACTGCTTAATCTTTTAGTGGTTACACATTTACTGTGGGGGCAGGGTGAGCACTGGCTCCTGGCTACTCTTCTCCCCCCCCCCCCCCCCCCCCCCGCTCTCCCTCACTACTGCCTCTGAGGGGCAGCAGGAGGGGAGGGCAAGGTGGCTCTGTAGAAGCCACCATACAGAGTGAGCCTCCTTAAAAGCTGGTTCCTCACTGGCTCCTGTTGAGCACCTTTCCCCCCCCTTGCCTCTAACCATGTGAATGACCACACACAAACACCTATTGGCTGTAAGAGGGCCCCTGTAGACAGCTAAAAACTGTTTTGTGCAAAAAAGCCCCGATGGCGAAAATGGCGATCGGGGCTTTCTTGCACAAAACTGCGTCCAGATTTTCTGCAAAAAGTGCTTTTGCGGAAAAGCATCTGTGCCAATCTAGACGCTCTATTCCGCAAATGCTCTAATGGAAAAACTTTTCCGTTACAAGCATTTGCGGAAAATCATGCCAGTCTAGACATAGCCCTTGTGTTTGTGAGTTCGTTTTATATACCTCTCCCTTTTAATGTTTAAAACGAAACACAGAGGCAGTTGCAGGGACAACATCTCACTGAATGTGAAGCTCAAAAGAGAGCCCATCTACATAGTGCAGGGCTGCCAGTCCACTTGATTTCTGGATGACTTTTTTCCTCCTGAAAGCCCCAGCTCTTGCAGACAAGAGATTATGGGGAAACATTTTCATTAAAAAAAAAAAAAAAAAAAGCAGCAATTTCTAGTTGTCAGGGCGGGGGAGAAACGCTTGAGTAGGTGCACCCCTTGCAGACTCAGCCCCCCCACAGCGGCAAGAGCCCAACGCTGCTGCACGTAAGACGCCTCATGGTTAAGCCCCGGGGGGAGGGCCTGCCCCAGGCTGTCCGAAGGCCGAGAATGGCGATACTGGGGTCAGAGGGCTGCTTTTTCATTAACGAGGGTGGCCTCCGAGCAGACTCCAGCACAATGGGACCAACCGCAAGTGGCTGCCCTCGCGCACGGATTTCCAGGGCCCGCCTGCCTGGCGGGGGGAGGGGAGGGGAGGAGCGAAGGAAGGTCACGTGTGCGCGCCCCCATCCCACCCTGCAGCCCCTTCAAAAGTCCCCGCCCCGCAGCTACCGCTTGGCAATTAGAACTCCCGCTCTCAACATTCTACAGGACCCGGATGTCACAAAGGTGCCGCGTCGTTCGCTTCTCTCCCTCCGCTCAACAGTGCACGCGCCTAAGGTTCTCCCCCCCCCCTTCCCCCGGTAGGGCGCATGCGCCGCCGCCTTTCACTAGAGTGGTTTTTCTTTCCCTCGCGAGCTCGGACCTTGTCGCGTTCACGCGGGTAAAGCGCAAGCGCCTTTTGCCTCGAGCACCGCCTCCTCCTTCCCATCCCGGACTCCGTTCACGCGCGTGCGCGCTTCACTGGGCTCGCGCATCTGCTCCGCACAGTTCCTCAATCCCTCTGTGTATAGGGCCGGTACGCTCCTTCCTCTCCCGCCCCTCCCTTCCAACCGCCTCTTCCTCCGCCACAGCCGTGTGGTGTTGAAGGGGGGGGGGGGGGGTGCGCGCGCGCGCACGCGCGTGCTGGGGGAGGGGGCAGCCATGCCGAGGGGGCGGCCTTCCAAGCCCAGCAGGGAGGACAGCCAGGCCGGCGCCGAGTCAGGTAACTCGCGCGGCCGGACAGGCTCTCTACGCGCCCTGGGGTTCGAGGCTGGGCCCCTCGGGGTGGCGAAAAGCCTCCGCCGGGTCCCGCATATAGTCCCCGGATATGGGGGGGAGGGAGGAAAGCCGGGTCTATTGTGTGAGGGGGAGCCAGGCCCTGCGGAATGATACTGAGCGGCCAAGCTCCCAGCTGCGGCGGCCCTGCGCTGTTCCGGCCTCGCTCAATAGCTGCGGCGCGGCCGCCGGAGCCAGCTGGGAGCCAGCGCGTCGGGAAGCGTGGGCGATGTTTGTCCCTTCCGGGGACCCGTTTATATCGCTCGGCGGCGGGGGACAGCGCTTCTGAGCGGCTTTTAAACGGGGGGGGGGGAAGGTTGGCGTTTCTCAGGGTTCGAAACAGAGCGAGACGAGGCGTGTGCAAACCCCCCCCCCCCCCCCCGGCGGGTGCGTGTCTCTGTGGTGCCCGCCCGAGTCCTGCAGCACCCGGCGGGGCGGCGAGCAGCCTGATGGGGGCAGGTGGATGAGGAGTCGCCTATTCCTGCCCCCGCCCGAGTCTCGCTAGGGACACGGACCGGCGGGCTGAGGGCTCGGGCTGTCCTGGGGAGACGTAACTTTCGCGAGAGTTTTAAAGCAGTAATTGCACGTGCGTGGCGCGTGAGGAAGCCGCCTCCTTTAAAAGCGTTTTACCTGCTGCTGCTCCTTCTGGCTCGTCATGATTATTCATCACTGAACGTTTAGATCGCACTAGATCTTTTTTTGCAGGTAGCTGGCTTTGTGCGTCGTCTGAGTGCCCTTTCTGTAGTCACAGTCCCTGCCTTTCTGTTGTGTGGTCAATTTTCCCTTTTCATTTGGGTCTTTCTCACAGACAGGAGAAGAACCTAAAGAAAACGTGATCATAACACCCACAACTAGCAGAGGTGCTCTAAAGTTCTCTGATTACTTCAGCTCATTTTCAGAGCGATTGATTAGATTTCACGTACCTGTGAGCAGCATAGAGGAGTCCCTCCCATAGAGTAGGGAGTTCATCATTTGATGTACAGACATTTAACATCTTTCTCTTACTCCACAGCAGCTGAATTTTTTTTTTCCTGTCAGGAGGCTAAATGCTTATTATTTTGCAGGATACCTTCTCCCTAATTTTGAATTTATTTTTTAAAACTGCCTTCAGTTCTGAAGCCTCCAGTGAAAGATTTAACATTTGTTAGATGTTTTAAAATCTCACTCCATTTTGAAAATATGATTTATTTAAAAAAAGAGAAGTGAGAAAATTTAGCAGGCACTGGTTTTGTAAAGACTTAAACTCTTACACCAGGACCTTCTACAATATTTGAATAGCTCCCCACCCCGCACTTCTGTGTTATCTTAGTCAAAAGATTAAATTTTTGTATTCATTATGCAGGTTTAAAAACAAAATAAATTATAGTATTTGGTAATAGAGGGTGATCTTGTATTGTGTCCAGAATTCACAAATGTATATTATGACATTGAAAGTTGAGTATAAAAATTTCTATGGCAGGTGGCTGATTACTTAACTAATATTATTAGTATTGGTGGTCGCTTTAAATATTTTTGAGGGGTAAGAAAATGCTATAAGTGGTGGTGACATAGCATGCCCTTTATGCTTGAACTAGAGTTAGTTAATTTGGAATAATTTATCGTAACTAAGAGTCTGTTCTTGTAAATGCTTACAAAGTGTAACTTTGCATGAACTAAATGGAACTACTCATGGAATGGAAAAATTAAATGCATGTTTGCAGATTTGGGAGCCAAGTTCAGTTTCTGCAAGAGGGGAATCTGTGAGGTCCTCATTAAAACATTGGGACTTATTCTGTCAGGGTATGTCTACACTTACACCCTCTTTCGATAGAGGGAGGCAAATGAAGACATTTGAAATTGCAAATGAAGCCGGGATTTAAATATCCCGTGCTTCATTTGCATATTTGCATTATGATGCTATTGCAAAATAACAGACGCTGTTCAGACGCTTCTCCCGAAATAACTGGTAAACCTCATTGTATGAGGAATAAGGGCTATTTCAAGAGAAGGGGTTTCTCTTGAATTAACTGCGTCTTAACACTCTTATTTTGAAATAGCGCCATAATGTGAATATGCAAATGAAGCATGGGATATTTAAATCCCTGCTTCATTTGTAGTTTCGAATGTCTTCATTTGCATCCCTCTCGCGAAAGAGGGTGCAAGTGTAGTAATACCCTCTGGAAAAAACAGTGATGATGTGCTGTGAAACAGGAAATACATAAAGAGGAATGTTATGGACCAGTATAGGAAAATCAAACAGTGCAAGTGGGCCACAAGAAGTGTCAGCCAGTTCTCCTGTTTTTATACTAAGTAATGCAAAAATAAAAAATCACACCCAAACAGCTTTGATTATATAGATCAGCTGTCAGTCTTGTAACAATGACTTTTTTTTTGTTTTTTCAAAATAAAGCAATTATCTCTGTGATTGCTGTGCATTTTACTACAGATTAGACCTTCTTGGTCCGGCACCCTCGGGACCTGACTGGTGCCAGGTGAGGGATTTTGCCAGACCAGAGGAGGTCACTTTTGGACCGCTGGCCTCCCAACTGACTCTTCACCTGCTGGCCCTGCTGACTTGCTGGGCAGCCATTGCATACCAAGTCTCCCTGGGCAGACCCATGTGCTATTTCCTGGGGCTTCCTGAGCAGCCCTGTGTCTGCTGGGACTCCCAGCCCCATTGGGAAGCCACGTGCTGGGCCTCCCAACCCCACTGGGTAGCTTTGCTGCCATGCACTGGGCAGCCATTCCACTGTCCTGCCTGCCCCCCGCAGGAATCCTTACTGCTGACCCTTCACTGGGACTCTGGTTCTGAAACATCCATGCCAGACCATGGATATTGCTGGACCAGAGAATCCCAGTTAAGAGAGTTTCAACCTGTAGTAGCTTTTATATGGGTTTGTACAAGTTTCAGTGGGTGTACTTTGCATTTCAAATAGATACAAACTGTTTTTATTAAAGGTAACATAAATGGGCAAAAATGTTACATTAACACATGTTCAAGCTGTATAAAAATTCTGACTTTTAGCCTTGAGATGAAAATATATCCTATAACTTTTAAATTCTACTTTGATCTGAGACCCATCCATTATTTAGGCATAATGGGATGTACTGCCTACCACAGGCTGATGTATAGTTAAAAAATACAATTTTTTCTTGAGGAATATACGTAACAGAAATTTAACATTTTTTAAAGTGTAAATTAAAAGCATGTTATGCTGGTTATGACCTGATAAATTTTGGATATTGGCAGTTTCTTGTCAAGAACCAAATCCCTTCCCATTGACTTTAATGTTAATTGAAATCACACATTAGCAGCTTATTGTCATGATGCTTTTTGACAACCTAGCATCCCTGCCCTCTGGAAAACCTGGGCTGAGGCAGGTTTGTGGGGCTGCAGGCAGGTAAAGAAGCACTAGGGCTGTGCCAACTAAGGCTACGTCTAGACTACATGCCTCTGTCACCAGAGGCATGTAGATTAGGCTACCAGGCATAGGAAAATGAAGCGGCGATTTAAATAATCGCCGCTTCATTTAAATTTACATGGCTGCCACGCTTAGCCGATCAGCTCATTCCAGGAGGCATACCTGGGTGGTCGACAAATGCCTTTGATGTCGACACCCGCGTGTCCAGACTACCGCGCTGAGCCGACAAACAGCTGATCGGCTCAGCGCGGCAGCCATGTAAATTTAACTCGCCGCTTCATTTTCCTATGCCTGGTAGCCTCATCTACATGCCTCTGGCGACAGAGGCATGTAGTCTAGACGTACCCTTAGGGTGCAACTCAGAGCGTAGACAGAGATACTATGCTACCCAACAGTTGCTCGGTACTACCTTCTCTGCAAGTGGCAGGTTCTTGGCTGTTTCAAGCATGGGCTTTGTTTGTTGGCTGCTTTCAGATAATAGCAACTTTTTTGCCTAGAACCAAGAAGTATCCAACCAGTTCTGAAGCAGTAGCCACTATAATGGCTACTGCTATAGCGAACTAGCCATATACTTCTGAAAACGTAAATAATTTTGTGAGACTCTCTAAACATACCAATTATTGTATTTTAAAGTCAACAGAATGCTTCAGCATTGGTTTTAATCATGAAACATCATCACTTTTTGCAGAAATTCAATCAATGGGACACTTGACAATTTTGTTTCACTGGTAAACCTCTGGAATCAGGCAAAAACTTTTCACTGAGAACTCACCTCAAATCAGCCTCCATATTTTCATCCAGTATCCGTGACCAATACTTCGATTCGATTTGAAGTATACTTCAATACTTCGATCATCTTGACAGAAAATGATGCTTCACAAAGCCATATTGAACCAAACATGGAAAAAAATTTGTCAGTTGCAGTTTTCACAATGGCAAACTGATTCTGTCGCAAAAGTGCTTCCCATATTGTCAAAAACAATTCATTTTTTGATTTATCGAGCTGGCTTTGAAGTGTGAGCATACCTTTAAACAAACATTTGTCCAGTCTAAGCAAATTGACAAGATCTTGAGAATTAACCATGTCGAACTGAAATGGGTTTTTCATCAACTGAAATGCCACCATGAAGCTTTGAAAATCTGCAAAACTCCTGATGAATTTCATTGTCAGGTTTTCAAGCCATCTCGCATAACGCTGACAATGAAGGTGATCACACTCAAATTCACTGTCTCTAACAATTTTCTGCAAATTTGGGAAGTGGGTGAATTCTGACTTCATTTCAGTGTTGAATACTGTAGCTTAGAAGTGAACTCCCAAATGTGCCGGGCCATATCACAAATTAGCTTCCTCTTTCCCTTAAGCTTCAGATGGAGTTCAGTCAGGAACCACAAATCAAATGACCTGCTTATCTTCAGTAGCAGAAAAACTGTCCAGCTTTTCCTTCTTGACAAGAAAGTCTCTGGAGTAAGCTGTGCAAGGAACTGTTCAAGCACTTTTCACAACTCAGCCATTGCACATTGGCAAAATAGATAATTTCAGAATGCTCAGATTTGATTGTCAAAAATTCCACACATTGGCAATGGTTCAGAGCACTGCTGTGAATGAAATCCATGATTTTGTTCAGAGTTTCCATCAAGTCTTTCAGAGTATCTGTTGTGGACATCTGAGCAAACAGATTTTCTTGATGCAAAACACAGTGGCAGGAAAGCAATTTGCTGTTCATTTTATTAGATTGCAGGTACTCTTTCAGAAGAGAGACAAATTCAGAACTTTTTACCAACATAGCTGGCATATGATCTTTTGCAGCAGAAATCAGTTTTGCTAAATCCAAGTTGAAATCATTTGAGACACTTTTGAAAGCATCGGATATATCAGATCCATGATTACGATCTCTCAACCCACACACGGATAGCATTTCTTCATGAACCTGGAAATCTTCTGTTACAAACCAAATCCAGAGGATGAGTTAGCTAAACAGTATCTCTGATGTCACATGGCTCATCCAGTGCCAATGATTAGGCCAAACAACTGATCAAGTTAAGTATGCAACTGGCTTTTGAGATCAATAGACAAATCTTTCAACTGACATGCAACTGTTTGGTGAATCACCTGCAAATTTTGAATACTCTGAAAGATGTTATTTCATGTCTGTTAGTTATGATTTTCAAGCAAAGTTTCCATGATGGAGAATAATTTCCTTCACCATTTCTCCATCAGAGAATGGCTTCTTGCTGTGAGCAAGTATCCATACTGCTTTATATATAGCCAAAGTTACCAATCCAGAAGAAGATAGAAACCGCTTCAAAGCCTTCTGCTGCTTTTCAAAATCCGATTTCAGCAAATTAATTTTATCAGCTCACTTTTTGTTTCCAATAGAATATACTGGATGAAAATGACTGTACTGCCCTTGGAAATGCCATATTACGTTGTCACTCTTATTCGCTAGAATTATTGGACAACAAAGAAAATGCATTGGCTTTTCATTCACCTCAGTGATGGCATATTCCAATTCTCATTTCTCTTACATTTGCAGTTGTCTTTCCAATCTTTCTCTTTTTTGCTGCAGTTTCTACTACTGATTTGTTTTAGCATTGTTTGACTCAGTACTAGTACTTTCACCTGCTCCAGAATTACGCTTTCTAATAAACTGATCCTTGGATGCAGTTTTAGAAAAATGAATTAATATTGTTCAGTTTCAGCACAAAGCAGAAATAATATTGTTGTGGAGGCCAAAAAAGTACCCTATTTTTTAAAAATTCAATATATCTGGAAGTGTTTGTTTGCTAAAGGTTTTTTTTTTAATTTTCAAAAACAAGTAAAATTCAAACTGTTTTCTTCAAATATGTGCTTGTATGCTGGATTTTGTTGTTTAGCATGGCCATAACAAGCTGCAACCGCCCCACACCCCCCCCCAAATTTTTTTTAGCAGAAATTTTTATATACACCACTATACACACTGAATAGCCAACATTTGAACCCGGTTGTGTGCCCATGATGAACTTTCATTTGACCTGCATTTAAATTATTTAAATTGAAGCTTGAAATGAATGCCAGGAGAAGAGTGGTCAGCTTGAAAACTGAGCTGCTTCCTACAAGAACAAATAATTTCACACCAAGAACTCAGAAGTACTTTCAGAAAGGCTTCGATGATAAATACCGGTGGAAAACTAGTGCCCGGAAATAGTAGCCATGGCTTACGGTGATGCATGATGATTTCCAGCCTAAGCAGCATATTTAAGCTATTCTGTGAACTAGCAGAAGTCTCCATCCAGCAGATGGGTCAAATTAACGGAAAGTGGCTTTAGAACTCAGAATGATTTTCTGAACTTTTTTTCATTCTCTGAAAACTTTTGGTTTTTTATTTCAAATTTTTTTCGAATGCAACAATTTGCATTTTTATTGTTCAAGACAACTAGCCACACTCAACCGGCCAATTAGCCACATATGACTAGTGGCTAGCATGTTGGACAACATGGGTCTAATAAGTGTCATCTATTTAGAGCCGTGAATGAAATTTGGGATAACTGGCAGATTTACGCAGAGAAAACACAAGCTTTAGTTAATTGCAAGAAAAAAAAATAATTGAAATTTGTTTATTAGTTGAAATTAGCTTGATTTTGATGGGACTCTTATAAGAATCAGGTTTGATTTAAGTGAAACTTGGAAAGAACTCAGAGGTTTGAAGCCAACTTTTCAATTTAAGATCTACCTCAAACCCAAATACCTTTGCCCGGCTTCCTTACCAACCTTTCTTTGAGGCCCTGCCCCTGCTCCATCCCTTCTCTGAGGCCTCATCCTGTTCACTCCATCCTCTTTCCTCCCCCATCCTCATTCACTTTCACCAGGCTGCGGTTGGGGTGCAGATTCTAGTCTTGGACCAAGGAGTTTGGAGTGTGGGAGGGGCTCTGGGCTTAGCCCAGGGCAGGGAATTGCAGTCCAGGAGGGGTTTCAGGGTACAAGCTCTGAGAAGGAGTTTGGGTGCAGAGACACTCAAGTCTGGGGCAGGAGGTTGGGTGTAGGAGGTGGTTCAGGGCTGGGACAAGGGTTCAGGAAGCAGGCTCTGGCTGAGTACTATTTAACTGAGACAGCTTCCAGATGGTGGCAAGTGGCAAGCTTTCTACCTGCCTTGGCCCTGTACCACTCTGGAAAGCAGCTGGCATGTGCAGCAATAGCTCCATGGTGCCATGTGCTGCTGCTTATCTTCAGGCACTGAGCCCACAGCTTCTACTGGACACAGTTCCCCATTACTGATCAATGGGCGCTGCAGGAATGGTTTCTGCAGGCAAGGAAAGCATATGGAGACCTCCTGATCTGCCTTTCTCAGGGGCTGCAGGGACATGCCAGCCACTTCCAGGAGCAGCAGTTACCATCGGGATAATTACTCCAGCCATGACTGGTTAGGCATTTCAGAACTCACTACTCAAAGAATTACATTTAAGCGTGAGAGAAATGAAAATTATGAAATGCACCGATCAGTCAAAAAAACAAAAAAAAAACAAAAACAAACACCTTTTGCAAGCAGTAAAAGAAGTAACAACAGTCCCCCATGTATGTGTGGAATTGGGAGTTGAGAGTGAAGGACAGTGTGTGATTGTAAGAGTGACAGAGATTTGCATTGCCAAGCTCCCTCCATCCCCTTCTCTCTGTACAGGAGTGTGGAGGAGGAGGGACACCTGGACATCAGTGCCCCCTCACCCCCTGTTTTCCTCCCACACCCTGCACAGCAAGCAGGAGGCTCCCAGGGGGCCAGCTCCAAGTAGAGGGCAGGCGCAGCATGATAGTGGGTGGAAAGGCAATTGAAGTGCCAGCACTTGATAGCTTCCTGGCTAAATCAGTCAGGATCACCTGTCAGAGGCTCCAAGACCTACCAGTAGATCCCATCCCGATCTACTGGTTGGTGACCACTGCTCTATAGTAAACTGCCAACAGCTATCCCAGAGACCTTGGAGTTCCTAGGATATGTCTGACACCTGCTGACTTGGGGTTTTGGGGCACCGGCTGTAGGGCTTTTTGTGCTGTAGATGTTTGGGCTCAGGCTGCAGCCTGAGTTCTGAGACTCTCCCAAGCTGCAGGGTCCTAGAGCTGAGACTCCAGCATGAGTCCAAATGTTTACATAATTATTTAACTGGCCCTTATCCCAAGTCAGCTGGCACAGGTCAGTGATGGATTTGTAATTGCACTGTAATCACATCCCTATAGTCCCAAGTCTCCAGGGGATCAGGGAGCTATGGGAGTCCCAGCTCTTTGGCTGCTTAGCGGCCTTTAAGGTGATCAGAAGGGAGTGTCTGGAAGCCTGGTCTGAGTTTGTACCTCTAGGGCTCACAGGGAACCAGTTCCTTGTTCACTTCAGGCTGAAGAAGTTTGTGGCTGACCCAGTTGTTTGAGCTTTGTTTCCACTATTTCTTTCAGACCACTACGTAGAGTGTTGTTTAGAAAATAGCAAAACAAAATCTTCTGTTTTTTCCAAAACATTTCCTTTTTTGTAGAGATTTTTTTAAAATAATTTTGTTTTATTTCCAGTTTAGATTATGTTTTTTTAATCTCAAAATGCTTTGCAGAACAGAACTGCCATTCTTGGCCCTGGTCTACAAGTAACTAATCCATGTGTTGTTGAGGCTGACTTCTACAGAAGATACAGAAGTGTATGTTAATGACACAGAACAGCTATGCTTTTGCTGTGCCTCCTTCATTGATCTCCAGTAAACAGATGTCATGAATATTAGATGGCCTTAGTTTTCTTGAAATTGGGATTGTTTGTATGCTAAAGGCTAAGGGTATGATATTTCCCCTGCTGGCATACACATCTTCATGCAAGTTCTCATCAGTGATAGGGATTCGTTGAGTGGTCCCTAATCTGCTTCCTTGCAAGGATGTGATTTTTCTAGGGAGTGCAAGATAGGGACTTGTTTGACTCTAAGACAAGAAAAGAACCTAGAAAAGGATATCTGTGTTTAGAATCCTGTAACTGGGCTGTGATCTCAAAGGTACTGCTGAAACATGTAAAATGTACTTTACGGGCAGAATTGAGTGAACAGCCTCCCCCCCACCCTTCAGCAAAAAACAAATCTACCCCAAAAAAACAGATTCGAATAATTTTCAGGAAAACACTAAATTTTTCCCAGAAACATAATTTAAGTAATGTAAATGAATTTTTCTTTTATTAAATGAAGATATTCATATTTAAATTTAAGTGGTCAATAGAGATTTGATGTCTATTATAACTGTAGTTAAAGAATTTTGCATGATGTAAATCAAGATTTTTTTTTTAAATTCTTTTAATGGTAAAATTTGAATACTGTTGGTTTATAATATTAACCATTTTTTTAGGAACAGGGGAATCTGTCTCTTGGGGTTTTCAGGATCTAAGATTTTTGCGGGTGGAAGTGGGATAAAAATGCAAGAAACAATATGGGAGAGCATATTGCAGGACAGGAGTGGGATTAAAAACATAGGCCTACAGAGGACATTTGCCTACTCTGCCAGCTACGAAGGGGAAAATAAAGAGAAGCTGAGGACCAACAATGAGTTACATATCTTCTACTCTTGACTTGGGCCTAGTAGGCCTTGTGGTTCAAGCTGGGATTCTCCGCTCTACCCAGCAAGCACAGCTTTTTCTTCAGGTAGCTCCTACAAGGATCACATATCCCTAGTCTCATGGGGTGTGTCTAAACTACATGGCTACGTCTACACTGGCATGATTTTCCGGAAATGCTTTTAACAGAAAAGGTTTTCCGTTAAAAGTATTTCCGGAAAAGCGTCTGTGGCCAATCTAGATGCGCTTTTCCACAAAAAAGCCCTGATTGTCATTTTCGCGATCAGGGCTTTTTTGCGGAAAACACTACTGTGCTGTCTACACTGGCCCTTTTCCGGAACAGTTTTCCGGAAAAAGACTTTTGCCCGAACAGGAGCAGCATAGTTTTTCCGGAAAAGCACTGATGATTTTACATTAGATCGTCAGTGCTCTTCCGGAAATTCAAGCAGGCAGTGTAGACAGCTAGCAAGTTTTTCCGAAAAAGCAGCTGATTTTCCGGAATAACTTGCCAGTGTAGACACAGCCCATGTAGATTAGGCTGATCGGCAGAGGAAAATGAAGCCGCGATTTAAATAATCGTGGCTTCATTTAAATTTAAATGGCTGCCGTGCTCTGCTGACCAGCTGATGATCAGCTGTTTGTTGGTAGATTGGGGGCAGTCTGGACGCGCCACGGTCAACAAGGAAGCCTTTGCCAACCGGCGCAGGTATGCCTCGTGAAACCAGGTTTATCTGCGCCGGTCGACAAAGGCTTCCTTGTCGACTGCGGCGTGTCCAGACTGCCCTGATCTGCCGACAAACAGCTGATCATCAGCTGGTCGGCAGAGTCCGGCAGCCATTTAAATTTAAATGAAGCCACGATTATTTAAATCGCGGCTTCATTTCCCTCTGCCATCAGCCTAATCTACACGGCTCCATGGACGGAGTCATGTAGTTTAGACACACCCATGGTGAGCTTCTTGTATTTCATTATCACTAGACCGCAGCCATGCAGGCAGCCTTGCTGTGAAACTGAAAATCAGAATTGCCTTAAAATGGGTGGGGAACCTCAAGTCCTGGAGTTGGATGCAGCTCCCAGCTTGCCTGGATCGTGCCCCTGAGGTTCAGCTCTTTCCCCAGCATTGGGGAACCTGTGCTGGTGCTCCAGTCCCCCACAGTGTTGGAGCACACAAAATCTACTAGTTCCCCCCCACCCCCCAAGGTCTGGGAAGGGAATGTGGGGAGTGTCTTTCTCCTCAGTTGGAAGCCATGTCTTATGTGTGGCCCCTGATCCAGAAAAGGTTCCCCACCCCTGCCTTAAAATATCAAAATTAAATATCGATATGTCAGCATTTTAAAATGAAGAAATTTTTTTTTCAAGTGTGTACTTACGGAATGGAAAGTGCATGTCAGTACTCTACCATGTCTTTGAGTACTTGGTTCACACAGAGGCAGGAGTAGATGCTGTTTCTACTGCTTTACTCTACCTCTAGTTTTTTTTTCTGGGTCTTACTCCTCTTTAAATTGGTTTCCTCTCCTTTCTGCTATTCAAAGCTTTCCCAAAACTGCAGCAGCACGGTTTATTGTTGTTGCAGATCTCTGAAGAGCAGAAGAGAAACTGACAAAAGTCTTGTTGGTTTCACTTTGCTGCTGAACAAATGCTGTAATCAAAAGAAGAGGTGTTTAAGCTGCATACTGGGAAAGGATTTTGTTATTAATTTGCATTGAATTTACATTTGAAAGGGTATATTTATAGAGATTTACACTAGAAACCTTTTTAAAATAAAAGCTTAAATTCTACAAAAATTGATGTTTGGACGTGATCCCAGTACAAACTAGACAAAACAAATGGTATTTTTTCTTGTTCAAGCAGCCCTTTCTTTTAGAGATTCTAAAGAAACAATCTCTGAGTCTGTTCCTGTGAGGTGGTGAGGGTCCTCAATTACACGATTGCGTCTTGATTGATGTTTTAAGCTACTATGTTAGAGTGTCGCATTTTCGGTAACAATGTCTGTTAGTGGTCATGGTTGTGCTCTACACACCCTTGTGCTTTCCCTCTCTATAAGTTCCAAGACTAAAGTGATCCTAATTGTCACTTAGTTCCTTCACTACTCCAAATCCAAAATATGTAAGACTCCAAG
Organism: Pelodiscus sinensis; assembly: GCF_049634645.1. Taxonomy (NCBI): domain Eukaryota; kingdom Metazoa; phylum Chordata; order Testudines; family Trionychidae; genus Pelodiscus; species Pelodiscus sinensis. The sequence goes on from NC_134712.1 coordinate 97,770,287, forward strand.
ATATAGGGAATGAGGGAGAGTTGTAAGATCCATGTGTTATAAAAAGAACCACAGTTACTATAAAAGAAGTCACTCTCTCTTTTTTTGAATACTGCACATGTGGAGCCAGGAGTTATTCCAAAATGGACATTTAATCTAGACGTATTAACTAAGTACTAGTGTTTTGTAAGTTGTGATCTGAAGACATTATTAAGGACACAAGAGCAAAATATCCCACTGCGTAAGAGAGATGTATGGTAACATGCTACCCTTGCTTAACCAGGAGGTCATCAATGATCTGAAACTGAAAAAAGAATCCAACAAAAAATAAAAGCTAGGTCAAATTACAAAGGATGAATTATAAATAAATAATACAAATATGAACACACAAAATTAGAAAGGCCAAGCACAAAACAAGATTAAATTATCTAGAAACATAAATTATAACATGGAAATGTTCTACAGATACATTGGAAGCAGGCTAGACCCATTACTCAAGGGGGAAGTAGGAATAGTAATAGAAAATGTGGAAATGGCAAAAGTGCTTAAATGACTTGTTTGTCTTCATCAAAAAGTTTAACAGCAATTGGATACGTAACCTAGTGTATGCCAGTCAGAGATTAAAATAGGGAAGGAAGAAGTTAAAAATAATAAAGACAATTTAGATGTTTACATTATCAGAGCCTGATGAAATGCATCCTAGAATACTCATGGAGCTGACAGAAAGGCTGCGTCTAGACTGGCAGCCAGCTGTGTACACTGGCCGCTTGATTTTGCGCAAAAGCACTGGCGTTCTACTGTCTGAAATCAGTGCTTCTTGCGCAAATGCTTTGACGTTCCCGTTCAGGCAAAAGCCCTTTTCCGGAAATGCTTTTGTGCAAAAGGGCCAGTTTAGACAGCTGAAAAAAGTGCTTTTGCAGAAAAGCGTCCATGCCAATCTAGACGCTCTTTTCCGCAAATGCTTTTAACGGAAAAACTTTTCCGTTAAAAGCATTTGTGGAAAATCATGCCAGTCTAGACTTAGCCAAGAGGTATCTGAGCCATTAGTGATTATCTTCAGAAAGTCATGGAAGATGTGTGAGATTTCAGAAGACTGGAAAAGGGCAAATATAGTGCCCACCTATAAAAGTGGGAATAAAGACAATCTGGGGAATTACAGACCAGTCATCTTAACTTCAGTACCTGGAAAGATAATAGAGCAAATAATTAAGCAATCAGTTTGGAGATGCCTAGAAGAAAATAAAGTGATAAGTAACAGGTAACAGCACTGATTTAGCAAGAATAAATCATGTCAAACCACACTAATAGCTTTTTTGACTCCTTAACAAGCCTTGTGGATAGGGGGAAGTGGTAGTTGTGGGTTTTTTACTTTAGTACGGCTTTTGATACTGTCTTGCATGACTTCATAAACTAGGGAAATACAACCTAGATGGAACTGCTTATAAGAAAGATGCATATCTGGTTGAAAAACCATTCCTAGAGAGTAGTAATTGGTGGTTCACAGTCAAGCTGGAAGGGCATATCATCTGGGGTCTCGCAAAAATCAGTTGTGGGTTTGGTTCAATATCTTCATCAGTGATTTAGATAATAGCATAGAGAGTACACATAAAAAGATTGTGCATGACACCAAGTGGGATGGATTACAGGTTCTTTGGAGTAGGATGTAAATATCTATTAAAAAAGATAGAATTGTAATAATTGAACTGGTTAACTGTGTGGCAGGGGTTCTGCAGCTGGGATTCAGCCAGCCTACCACGGGCAGGGGGCTCCTCTAGTCTAGCCCTCCATAGGAGGATGGAAGGAGGTGCTGCGCTGGCTGGCTGAGGTCCCACCATGCCACAAGTGGGTACTGCTCCGACCTGCCAAGATCCCGCTGCCCTGTGGGCAGAGGACTACTCTGGCTGCCTGGGGTCAGACAACATGGCAGGTGGGGGACTGCTCCTTCCCACCCAGCCCTCTGGTTACAAGGTAAGCATGCCTGTAAGGCTTACTGGATAACCAATTAACCTACTTTGGAGGAACGGATTAAAATTCAAGCTCTGAAGAAATGATCTGAAGTAAATAAGAATAAATTCAATATGGACAAATGTGAAATATTGCACTTTGGAAGGCACTATCAGTTGCACACATACAAAATGGGAAATGTTTGCCTGTTAAAGAGTACTGCAGAAAGGTCTTAGATTTACGGTGGCCCACACTGTAACTATGATTTGACAGTGTGACACTACTGTAAAAAAACCAAAAAAACATAATTGTGGGATGTATTAGCTGGAATGTTGTCGGCAAGACACGATGTAATTCTTCTGTTCTGCTCCATGTTGATTAGGCCTCAGTTGGGGGTATTGTGTCCAGTTCTGGACACCACATTTCAGGAAAGGTGTTGACCAATTGGAGACAGTCCAGTGAAGAGTGACAAAAAGAATTAAAAGTCTAGAAAACGTGACCTATAAAGGAAGGTTGAGAAAACTGGGTTTGTTTAGCCTGGAGAAGACAAGACTATAAGGGGACATAACAGTTTTAAGTATGTAAAAGGTGGTTGTTGCAAGAAGGGAGAAAAATTGTTCTTGCTAACCTCTGAGAATAGGACAGGAAGCAATAGGCTTAAATTGCATCAAAGGCAGTTTACGTTGGGCATTAGAAAAAACTTCCTGTCATGTTGATTGAGTATCACAATAAATTGCCTAGAGAGCTTCTGGAATCTCTGGGAGATTTTTAAGAGAAAGTTAGACAAAGAGTTGTCAGGCTTGATCCAGATAATACTTAGTGCTCCTTTAGTGCTGGGGATAGGACTAGAAGACTTCTCAAGATCTCTTCCAGCTCTGTGATTCTGTAAAGTCTCAGGAAGCTGGCAAATCTCCAGCATAGGCACTTGGCTTAAACGTGTAAGTGATGTTGCTTGTGCTGTGGTAGAAAGAGATTGGGAGTTTGAAGAGGGATTCATTTTAGTTATACTAAATGCAGTCCTAATATACGCAGGTCACATACCCATTTTGAAAGTCTTTTAGATGAAATAGGTATTCCCTAGTATTTATTACCACAAGTAATAATAATAAAAAAGAAGAGACTTAGGGTACGTCTAGACTACATGCCTCTGGCGACAGAGGCATGTAGATTAGACTACCTGGCATAGGAAAATGAAGCGGCGATTTAAATAATCGCCACTTCATTTAAATTTACATGGCTGCCGCGCTGAGCCGATCAGCTGTTTGTCGGCTCAGCGCGGTAGTCTGGACGTTCCGCGGTCGACATCAAAGGCATTTGTCGACCTCCCAGGTATGCCTCCTGGGATGAGGCTCCACAAGAGTGGGGCTAGAGTGCACTGAATAAATCTGTACGTGAAAGTGTGGAGTAGGTTTAAGTTTTGTATATAAATAATGTATGTGTTTAATGCATATCACCAGTAGGGATGTAATAGTGTAGTTGGTTAACCGATAAGCAAAATCTTATAGGTTAATGCTATAGACTACACGCATTTCCCTACCTCTCCCTTGCTAGTACATTTTTTTAGTAGGCTGGCCAGCAGCCCAGCCAAGTCCTGGCTCACACTGGGTCTGGGTCCTACCTCCACTGTGGCTATGCATTTAAAGTGTATTAGGAGCCAGGTGGGCAGGCAGCCTTGCTTAGTTCTGGCTTGTGCTGGGTCTGGGAGCTCAGCCCCCCCCCCCCCCCACACACACACCGACAGAGCCTGCTGCCACCCAGCACTGCTGCTTCAGTATCAGAGGCAGCAATGAGTGGTGACAGGCAGCTGATCCATGAGGGGAGCTGGTTTTTAAACTGGCTTCTCTCATGGACCAGCTCCTGCCTGGCACTTCACAGAGGTAGCAGTATGGAGTGGGAGGGAGCTCCTCGGGAGTGGGGCTAGGGCACACACTGACTGTTCAGTTAACCAATATTTAACATCCCGACTCACCAGTGCTTCGGCATCATTCTTATTTGGCAGAGCAAGTGCACAGAGATTAGGTCTCATATTTCTTCTTAAGATGGTTAGTTCTGAGCTCATTCTGATTTCTGGTTGGATTGTTTTCACAGCCAAGGTCTTACTGCTGAAATCCCTGTCGCATGACCTCTCTCAGCTGGAACCTTTTCTTAGGTTTGCAACTGTTGTGAATAGGGATGTGAATGGTTAACTGGCAAGCATCATCCTCATGCTTACCAGTTATGGTTAACTTGCAGGAGCTGGAGCAGCCCCCCTCCTGCCCAGGGCAAGGGTGCTCCAGCCTGGCTGCCCACCCCATTTAACTGGTGAACTGATTAAATAAGATTTTACATCCCTATTTGTGGAGACCCTGCAATCCAAACTAAATTATTTTAAAAAGTAATCAAGACACGTAGGGCTTCTTTGATTAAGACTAGAACCTTGAAGTGAATCAGTAACACACAAGGAGCCACTGATTGGACTGATGTGTTGCTCTTGCTGGTCCTTATGTCCCAAGAAATTCTGGTTTATCTGAATGCCCCCTTACCACTCCTTTTTATTTGTGTCTTTCCCCGTTCTTCCCCCCCCCCCAAAAGAGGGTGGGGGAGCATCCTAACCTGTCCAGACTTTCTTAACTGTTAGCTTAGTAAATGCTTCTTATGTGTCGTCAGGTGGTGGGGACAGAACAATGGGAGCTACCACTTCATCCTAAAGATGTTAAATAGCGACTAATAGACTAATCTAATAGTCAATGCATTTTGCATCGACAATTCAATTAGTCGATAGGGCTATTCTGCCTTTGAAGTGTAGCAAAGGTAAAAGTACTGCATGGAGCCTGGGATCAGCTGGGGACTCCAGCTGATCCTGGGCTCCACAAGGCTGCTGCTTTGAAATGCTGCAAGGAGCCTGACACCAGGCTCCCCGAGGCATTTCAAAGCGGCAGCACGGCACAGAGCCTAGGGGTCGGCTGGGGAGTCCCCCACTGACCCAGGGCTCCATGCGGTGCTGCTGCTTTGAAACGCCATGTGCAGCCCGGGGACACCCCAGCTGGCCCTGGACTGCATGCGGTATTTCAAAGCGGCAGTGCTGCGTGGAGCCCATGATCTAGCCCCAGGCTTCAAGCGGCACTGCCTCTTTGAATACCCTCTCCTCTTTTGCTTTTCTGATAGAGGCAGCAAGCGGGGGTAGGGGAAGGGAGCAACTTGTCAACTAGTCCTTCAGGGTATGTCTAGACTATATGTCTCTTTTGGCAGAGGCATGTAAAATAGGCTACCCAACATAGTCAATGAAGCGGGGATTTAAATATCCCTGGTTTTATTAGAATAAAAATGGCCACCGCGCTGTGCCGGATCAGTTGATTGTCAGCACAGCGCAGCAGTCAAGACGCGGATCGGTCAACAGGGGAAGCCTTTGTTGACCGTTCCTGTAAACCTCGTTTCAAGAGGCATAAGGGAGCGGTCGACAAAGGCTTTCCCTGTCGACCGATCTGCATCTTGACTGCTGCGCTGTGCTGACAATCAGCTGATCTGGCACAGCGCGGTGGCCATTTTTATTTTAATGAAGCTGGGGATATTTAAATCCCCCGCTTCATTGACTATGTCGGGCCAACAGAGGCATGTAGTCTACACATACCCTCACATCCCTCATCTTATGCTTTGTAACTAGTAAATGTTCCTCTTATTTCTTTTTCATCATTGACATATTTTGTTCTCTTTTGATAGGAGGAGAAATTGTATATTTACAAAAAACCACTCCTTAAAGTGTTCTTCAATAGTATAACATGAATCAATTTAGTTTTCAGAGGTTTTTTTTGTGAGCAAAGCTTCTAAGGCTCTTAAACCAGATTCTTTTTACAAACCTACAACTGAGTTTTCAATTTAATTTTTTAAAAACAAATGTGATAACATTTATTGTCATGTAAAGTCTCCCAAAATTTAAATTTCCATAAAAGCTGAGAGATCCATTTTAGATAAGTTGATAAAACAATTTTTAAGAACAGCTAGGTATAAAGCAAGATTCAATAATATTTACTCTTGGTAGGATTTGTGCCCCCCTCCCCACCCCCCAAAAAAAATTTCTCCACCCAGTGTTTTAAAATTATGCAAATTTTATTTCTCAAAATAACACTAGTTAATTATGCCAATTTTAATTGTTTGGGTAATTTATTTCAAAATATCAGTGGTCAGGTATGTCTGAAACATTACAAACACACACAAATATTCCCCCAGGAGTAGATTATTGAATTCCTATGACAACTCATTCCCTGTTTCTGTCCCCACATGCCTCTGAGCCTAGCTGCAGGGTCGCTTCAGTCAATGCACCCAAACCACCACCTCCTTCAGAGTTTAAGGATTCAAAGGGAGAAAACATCCTCATGCTTGGTCGCAGGGTTGTGTGAAGTTGTGTGTGTGCTGCCAGCCTCTTCCCTCAGGGTGTATGGGGAACAGCAGCTGCCAGGAACCCCTCAAGGTCCCTCTTCTTGCCCTGACGGTGTCTTTTATGTGTGAGCTGGATTCTGCCAGGTCCTGCTGCCCCTAATGGCAGCCAACAGCACTGCAGCTCATTTGTGAGGAGGAAAGGAAATTCTGTGCGCTCTACATTCCTGTCTGCAAAATGTTGTATTGTGCAGTCGTGCAGAATTCCCGCAAGAGTAAATATTCCAACCATTTCCTACACCAGGCTACACAAACCTCGATCTACATTGCAGAGGTTACATCACCTTCTGAGTTTTCACAGCAGGAAAGCAAAATGGAATCTTAATTGGGTTGACTTATAAAATTCTTACTTTTCTTTTGAATGTAAGTGCAAGTACACTCTGATTTATAGTTGATTGCATGTCTCTCAATCATTTTGAGCAATCAGTATTGGCTACTCAACTCTAACACGTGACTGGTGAAATGGAGAGAGACTCATTGACCAAGGATGGGGGAGAGAAAAGAAGCTTGAAATTAGAAAAAAAAAATCAGTAGTAGTGTAATCATGTCTGAAGTTTTTGTGTTTGGTTTTTGTTTTTGTTTTTGTTTTGTTTCTATTGATTTTTGTTTAGGGAGAGTGAAGTGTTTGTTGTATGACTATCTAGGTGCACATTTGAAAATGGCATCGTACATTCAGGAATACTAGCTACTGTCTTAAATGGTCACCCCAAATCTTTTTTTTTTTAAAGTAAACATGTTCACTATAACTATAGAGATTGGAAGGGAATTTTTTTCTTAAATTTACTTTGTACATTTGTCAGCTTTTTGCAAGTTTTTTGTTTTTTCCCCCTGTTTCTGTAGACCTTTCATACACCAGCAAGAAGGAAGAAAAAAAAAAAGCAATTTTAAGAATAAAGAGAAAAGTGTGGCCATAAATCTACAAATGGTAGGGACCTAAAAAGTTTGGAATGGTGCTGAATTTTTGGGTCATTTGAAGCAGGAACATATTCCTTCCTGTTCCTGAGATCTTGCAAATCTAGCATAGTCAGAATCCTGTGAAAGTTTCCACTAGTCTTTGCTGCATCTTAGTACACTTGTATTTTTTAAAAACCAATGATTTAAAAAATGAAAATATAATGTTGTACAAAAGTGTTTTATGCTTATTTTGCAGATGGTGTTCTGACACTGAATACAGAGAGCGGTAATTGTTCCCTCCAGGTACCAAACCTCCATAAGTGTGAAATCTGTTTGCTATCTTTTCCAAAAGTGACACAGTTCCAGCGCCACATGAGGGATCATGAACGAAATGATAAGGTATATATTTCAATAATTCTAGATAAAAATCTAAGGAACATTAACACATCAAAAGTTAAGTCCAGCATTGTAATAGGTGAGGCTGAAGGCAGACACATTTAGTTGTGTTCAGTAAAGGTACTGATTGCCAATTGTTAATTTGGTTAGACAAATCTCTTTTGCTTCCCGTAAGATATGAAAGAAACCTTGCATTGGATAGCATTTCAGTTATAAACTTATCCCCAGCTGAAGCAATTTTTGCTTAGGTATCCACACATAATCCATTGTCTCTGTGCAGTGTTTAGGTAGGCTGAAGAAACTGGTTAAAATATATCTTTTTATTCAAGATTTTAGATCGTAAATTGACTATGCTTTATCAGCATTAGAGAAATTTGTTTGTCTTATTTAATTGGTAAAATTAGTATCCAACTGATTTATTAGAATTATTTTACAGAGGGGAAATCTGTCTTTTTTCCCTTCATAGAATTTTATTAAATTAGGATGCTGCCTCCTTGCTCGCTATGCTTACCATCCTCCTGCTCTCTGGCCATTTTTGCGGCCAGAGAGCCTGATAATATCATTCTGTCACACATCAGGAAAAACATTTTTTTATATCTATATCTATATCTATATCTATATCTATATCTATATCTATATCTATACACACACACACACACACACACACACGGGGGGGGGGGGGATATGAACAACTCAAGATTTTTGAAATCTCAGTAAATCAACCCACTAGTGCTGAGAAAGCATTTGTACCATTAAATAAATTGATAGTGTCTTAACTTCAAATTCTGTACTTAAAAATAATCTACAGCTTAATTTGAAAATTCTTAATTGTTAATTTGAATGAAGAAAAATAGGAGCAATGTTTTTGAACAAAAGGCAAGGACAACCAATTTTGAGAATTAAGAATGATTGTGTACAAAATTGTGGAGTAGCATAGATAACTTTGGAATAGCAAGATGTAATTATCTTAAATGGTCTGCTTTTCTGGTTGGATTGGTGGTTGAGCCTCGAAGATAAGTTCAGGTTTTATGTACATTTTAGAGATTTAGTTTTTGTTTCTACACTCTTTTGCCAAACCTCCCGCCCTTCCAAAAAGCAAATGGAATTATGAAAAATTGGAGAGTCAGAATTTCTTTTGAGGATGAGAAGTCATGGGATAATGTGAAGAGAAAATAATGGGGAGGATACTTTTGTCATTATTGTAGATAGGTTATTGAATTGCCTGGTTGTTGTTTTTTTTTAAAATTATCCTGTGGATTTTTTATATTATAGTCGATGTCTGAAAGAGAATTATACTTAGTATATTTTGTCTTTGTCTTGTTTCACAAATAGCCTTACCGATGCGATCAGTGTCCGATGTCATTTAATGTTGAGTTCAACCTGACACTTCATAAATGTACTCACAATGGGGAAGATCCTACATGTTCTGTGTGCAACAAGAAATTCTCCAGAGTGGCTAGTCTCAAATCTCATATTATGCTACATGAGAAAGAAGAGGTAATTCTTAACCTCATTTTTAATTTGTGAAAGAAAGAATGTAATGTGAATGTTACACTCAAGGAATTGAGCATGTGCTTTTTGCACAGAAGGACGAGTAGATGAGGAAGAGGTATAAAACTGATAATGGAGAACACAAACAATTTAATAGTATTAGCTAAAAATGGACATACCTGATACACATCAACTGATTCAATTCTGATCTGCTGACATAGGTGAATCCTTGTATATTTGGTAAATAGGTTACTGAGAGTCAAGGGGAGTAACAAAAAATAAGTATTTACCTTTGAAAATTCATGATATCTGAAAGCAGGATCAAATTCATATTTTTTATTTGATGCTTTTCAGTCATTTTTGCTTGAAAGTAGGGCTGTCAAGCGATTAAAAAAATTAATCATGATTAATCGTGCAATTAATCGTGCTGTTAAACAATAATAAGACTTCAGCTGACCCAAGGCTCTGCGTTGCGCTGCCCACTGTGGCGTTTCAAAGGGGCAGCGCCGTGGGAGCTGGGATTAGCTGGAGTTCCCAGCTGACGCCAGGCTCTGTGCAGCGCTGCTCCTCTGAAGCCCTGCCACGGGGTTTCAAATGGGCAGCATGAGCAAAGCCCGGGATCAGCTGTGTGGTGCTGCTGCTTTGAAACACTGCTACGGGAGCCTGGGATCAGCTGGAGTCCCCAGTTGACCCCAGGCTCTGCTCAGAGCTGCCCCTTTGAAACACTGCCATTGCGTTTCAAAGGGGCAGCGCCGCACAGCTGATCCAGTGGCGTTTCAAAGGGGAACACCTGTGAAACACCTGTGATTAACGTGTGTTTTAAAAAAAATTAACATTTTAATTCTGCCTTGTATTAATCACAGGCGTTAATGTGTGTTAATTAAAAATCCTACTTGAAAGTATTTTGATGAGAATGTAATAGTATTTAAAGACTCATATCTATTTAATCTTCTATGCTGTTTTTATCATCTAGTTTCAGAAATGTCATATTGAAGAAACTTACATTTTCTTTAAGTTTGAAATTTCAGAAATGCTTGATCTTACCAGTGGAACTCAGTCCCTTAGCAGTGCTGAGTTTGGACAGCCTAGAATAGCAGTGCCCATTGGGTCTGCATATATCTCCCTTCGCAGATACCTTTTACCTAGAAATAGCCTTATAATGATCTACAGGCTCATTCTGTAAAATCTCCTAGAGGAGGATGGGTTCTGTCTCTTATGGCAGGGATGGAGAATGTTTGAGGGCCAGTGACCCACAGAGAAAATCAGTCGCAGGTCACACGCAGCCTTGCGGAGGGGTGTAGAGGCTTGGGGCTTCCCCTATGCCCTGAGGTGTGGCCAAGAAGTTTGGAGTATGGGAGCAGGCTCAAGGCAGGGGATCGAGGTGCAGGTGTGGGCTCTGGGAGGAGGCTGAAATGTGGGAGCGGGTTCTGACTTGGCATAAGGGAATTGGGGTACAAGTGAGGGTGCAGAGACTGGGAGGGAATTAGGGTGCTGAAAGGGGTTCTGACGTAAGGCAAGGAGTCTGGGCTTTGGGAGGGAGTTTGGCTGTGGGAGTGGGCTCAGGGCTTGAGCAAGGTGTTCGGGTGGGGCTGCAGGCTTTGGGAGTAAGTTTGTGTGTGGGAGGTTGTTCTGACCTTGGGTGGGGAGAAGGAGTTGGAGTGGAGGTGCAGAGTCTGGAAGGGAGTTAGGGTATGGAAGGAGGTTCTGACCTTGGGCAGGGTTTCAGGGTGGGGATGAGGTGTGTGGGCACCTCGGTGACTGTTGGTGGTGAAGTGGGGTTAATGTGGGTTCCCTCTCTGCTCTGGCCCCGTGCTGCTCCTTTAAGTTGCCATGATATGGCCAGGTGGCTCTGATCGGTGCACATTATGGATGTAAATGGTTGAGGCTTACTGGTTCAATTTAACCAGTAGGCACTGGAGCAGCTCCCCACCTGCCCCAGGCTGGGGGCTGCTCCAGCTCTGTGTGACTCACCATAGGCAAGAGCTGCTCTGGCTGGAGCAGCTCCCATCCATTGAGGGCCCAGCCCATCTGATTCCCTGGGAGCAGAACCTGCAGCTGTTGCTGGCTTCGCTGCATGCTCTGCGGTATAAAGCTTATATATAAACGTTTATAGCAATGTGTATATAAGCTATATATTGCAGAGCCAGCAGCTTGCGTAACTGCTAGGATTTTTAGCAATTTCCTGGTTACATTTTTAAATGACTTCTTACATCCCTAATGTGCACTGCTCGCACATACAAGCAACACCTCTGCAGCTCCCATTCGCCATGGTTCCTTTCCTCTTCCCCCTCCTCCCTTGTAGCATGAAGCAGCTCCAATCCCTTTCTTCCTGCATAGTGCTGAAAAGCTGCTCCTGGCCACCACCTGGTGTGAACTCTGGCAGAAATCTGGGGAGGGAGGATATGTGACCCCGCTTGCCCCATCCCCATGTGTTGCCTTGGGAAGATATACTGCCAGAAGAGGTAGGTCCATTCTGGGGGCCCATCCAGTCACAGAGGGCAGATAGTGCCCTCTGGGCAGGGAGTATTGGGTTGATCGGTCACCTCTATCCCTTCCACCCTCCTTTGTGAAAGAGGTGTATGGGAATGTGTGTGTTTCACATCTCCTCATGTGAACCCTAAAGCCTTAAAAATAAGATAAATAAAAATAATCAAGTTATGTGCTATTTCTTTATAACAGGGGCTTAGTAAACTTGATGTTAAATTGAATATTTGCACTGCATCGTTCTAATTAATTAATTGCCATTGAATTCTCTTAAATACAAGTAATTTTACTACATGTCCCATGTTCAGCATAGGGAAATATGGTTACCTGGCAGTTATATTATTAAAGCTTTGAAAAAAATTCCCCATGTTTTGGAAGGTATTTAAACCCGTACATTTCAAAGCATGAGCAATAGTTTTTCTGTGTTTCAAACAACACAGCAATTAAACATTTGTGGCTGGCCTGGGACTTAGGCTGCAAGGCTGAAAAAGCGTGATGTAGACGTTTGGGCATGGCTAGAACCTGACCTCGGGAGTATCTAACAAGATGGGAGGATTCCACAGTGCATGAGACCAAGTTAGGTGACCTGAACCAGACACTGATTTTTGTTTACTGTGTACATACCTTAAGTCTACATCTAGACTACATCCCTTTTTCGTAAAAGGGATGTAAATTAGACGTATCGCAATTGCTAATGAAGTGGGGATTTAAATCTCCCCCGCTTCATTAGCATAAAAATGACTGCTGCTTTTTTTTCCCGCACGGGGCTTTGTCAGCAAATGTGCCAGTCTAGACGCTGATCTTGCAGAAAATAAAGCCTTTTCCGAAAGATCCCTTATTTCATAGAAGGATAAGGGATCGTTCCGAAAAGGCTTTATTTTCCGCAAGATCAGCATCTAGACTGGCGCTTTTTTCCGACAAAGCTCTGTGTGGGGGGAAAAAGGTGGCAGCCATTTTTATGCTAATGAAGCGGGGAAGATTTAAATCCCCGCTTCATTAGCAATTGCGATACGTCTAATTTACATCCCTTTTACGAAAAAGGGATGTAGTCTAGACGTAGCCTAAGGGTTCTATGGGAAAAGCCCACTTAAGATAGGCTTTCCTATGATAGAGGGAGTCTTTCCATATTTCTGTGAGCTTTGCCTTAGGCCCCTAGGGGTTTGGGAAGAAGGTGGTAGAATGGTATGTAGCTTTATTCATTTCAGAACTAAGCAAAAGTTAGATCTGGGGTAGTGTCTGAAAAGGTTATAAAATCACTGTATGTTTATGGTAATAAATAAACTATTTCATGATTCAGAGAATCAAATTCTCTTGTTATCTTTTTCAGAATCTTATTTGTTCAGAATGTGGAGATGAGTTTACTTTGCAGAGCCAGCTGTCCATACATATGGAGGAACATCGTCAGGAATTGGCTGGAAGCAGGACCCATAGCTGCAAGTCCTGTAAAAAGGAATTTGAGACATCCTCACAGCTTAAGGAACATATGAAAACTCACTACAAAATAAGGTGTGAATCATTGGATCATTTATGCATAAATGTAATAGAGGATGTTTCTTGGCACCTGCAGGGTACAGGGAAGCCTGAAAAGGATTTACTTCTATTGGCACAGTCCTGTATTGCCATTGGTTGTCAGTTCCTGGTCCTGTTATAGTCTGTAGGTATTATCCAGAAGGAGCACCATTGTGAGGGTCCTCCATTTGCCTTCAAGACCTAGCACTGTAAATTCATGCACACCAGCTGTAAGTGTCTTACTGAGAAAGTGGTTGTGCCGAAAGACTTTATGCTGCTGAGTTAGCTTTTATTGATTTAACTTGAAGTTTTGCTTGAATGTGGGCATAAGTAATGAGTCCCTTGTTTAGGTATATATTATATGCTGGCTGCCTTTTTTAGTTGCCATTATTTCATCTTAAAGAATTGATATGCTTGGTACTTTTATGCATGATCTTACTTAGACTAGTTTCTTCAAAGATCGAGTGTCCTTCTCACACATTCACAGTTCTTATCTAAGTCATTTCAGACTTGCATAAAAATGAGACAGTTTATCTCCCTATATTTTTGTTGTAATAATGGCAACTAAAAAGGCAGACAGTCTCCATCACTGTTATTGGAGAAATAGATTCAAAATTATCAGTGACTGTTTGGAGGCAGCAAGGGTTAAAAATTAAAAAGTATTGGGGCAGCAGCCATTGATTAAATGTAGTTTAATTTGAGGATAAACATATTTTTATTTGTAGTTCTTTTGTGTCCATTTCTAGAGTATCCAACACTAGATCTTACAACCGAAACATTGACAGAAGTGGGTTTACTTATTCATGTCCGCACTGTGGAAAGACATTCCAAAAACCAAGCCAATTAACCCGACATGTTAGAATACATACAGGTAAGGGGAAGAGGGAGTTTTTTGGTATTCTGTTTTTTCTTTTCTAGAAAGACCATATAATTTGTGAGATGAGTAAATACTGTTTTCTTTTAGCTGGTTCTGGTAGGAGCATCAGTCTGTTTCATTAGTTATACACTAGTCTTAGACACTAGTTAGTTATATTCTAGACACTTATGTACTGGAGTTAGCCCACATCATATGTCATTTCCTTTGTATTAAGCCAAGGATATCTTTCTTTGGTGTTTTTTTTTTTATATTCATAGTGCTACAAATCTGGATTCTGCTGTTCAAGATGTTTTATAAAATTCATTTTTCCAGACAGGGAATGCCATTTCTTATACTTGTGGAAGCAATTTAAATATGCTATAAAATCTGAATTTGCTTGATAGATCATCTAAATTCTCTAAAGAAGTCCCAAGATGTATCCTACAGAAAGCAGGATGTAAATTTTGTGTCTGAAGCCCTGCATTCTCTTGATGTGTATAGTGAGGCAGACTAGAAAAACTACAGCAACTCTATTGATGCTTTAAAAAAAAAAGAGGAACATGAAAATGAATAATTGTACAGTAGTCTCATTTTTAGTTTTGTTAAGTCTACTTAAAGCCATCACCACACTTTCAGTTTTTGCTTTTGATTGAGGTATAATTGCATTATTGAAGTTGTCAGTGGTGAAGTGGGAGTTGTTGATGGAGGGCAGATGGGTGGATTGAGATTTTGCTATCTTAGAAGGAATGGGAAGCAACTTTAGGTTTGCAGGATAGGCACATAAGTTTGTGTCTGCTAAAATTATCAACAATGAAATACATAAATGTTTGCATTTACATTCTTATATTTAGGTTTCTGACTTAACACATTGAGATGAATTGGGCAGTTAAAGCACTTTAGCTATCCTTGCAGGCCATTTGCACAGTATACTATATTTCATGGTGTGACAGACCAAGCTGGGGCCGGGCACCGCTGAGGGCGTCCGCTCAGGGCAAATTGCTCAAACTCAGGGCTCCTTTCTGCCCCTGACTGGAGACCATTCCCAAATAGGCCACAAACCAGTCACACCGAGGGCTTAAGCTGCTAATCCAGCCAGCAAAAAGCCTCACAAGCAAAATCCCTCTGACACCCCAGCTCTCCGTGTGCCACAATCAGCCCAGGGCCTGCACAGAGATGAGGGGTTGTAGAACCCAATCTCACCTACCCCAAACGGGTATTTCTGGTCCCAAGAAACCAGCCACAGGTCCCAGTCAATTTACACTTTGGATCTTACCCACCAGAGCACGTTGGGCCTAATCTTTAGAATCTAAAATCTAAAGGTTTATTAATAAAAGAAAGAAAAGCATGAGAGTAATGTTGTTAAGAAGAATACATTACATGCATTGAATCACCAAATTCTCGATGCAGGCTCTCAGCAGAGATGTTTCAAAGTGCTATCTTAAAAGTCTCTGGTGTATATCCTAAGTCAGGATGGGCCAACGATTCTTCCTGGCTCGCTGTTCCTTGCCAGGCTGCATCTGGAATCCGTAGCAGAATTGAAGGCAAGATGGAGTCTGCCTCATGGCATTTTATGTCCATCCCTGATATTGTCCAAGCTGGAGCAGGTCACATGGCCCAGTGACCTATCCCTGTGTCCCATGTCAGCAGTCATGATATTGGCTGGTTTGCAGGTCCCAAACACGTTCCTCAGATGTGTATTGGCCTCTGAGAGCCCTGTCCCTGGAGCCTTGCTAATTAGCATAGTCACTGACTGAACATTCCTTGCCCATTGATCTGTCTCAGACAGAGACTCTTCCAGCATAAGCAGAAAGTACATATTTATAACTCTACATACAGATATCACATAAGTACATGAATAGCATACATAAAATCAGTAGAACATAAGCTTTCGTTTGACACCTTATATGGCCCCCTTTGTACAGATATGAGGCAACTACCCACCCCCCTTTTGGGCGCAGCAGTGATCTGTCTGAGCCCCTGAAAATCCAGAAAATCTACTCAACTTTGGAAGCCCCGGGGTCCACAATGATATTCGCAAAATATGCTGAGAGCCGCTACTTAAGTGTGGTTGTATTTCCATGCAAATATATGCAGATTGCTTCTTTCACACTGGCGGGCATGAATACAAACATTAAGAAAAGACTACACAACACACAGTCCCCATTTAAGTCAGTTCAGCTGATACTAATAAAACTCAATATTTACCCAATTTCCACCCATATGACAGCACTTTTAATGGGCAATGACCATCCAGGAATTTAACTACTAAAACATATATCAACAGAAGACCATTATAGTGACTACTTTTTTGTTTTGGCTCTCACCCACAGGCCCCATGTAAACCCAAACTGCACCTTGGGCCACAAACAAATGAGGTGTGGGCTGTGTGTTGTTGCCCTGCTCTCTCTCTCTCTCTCTCTATCTATTTTCAGCGATTTTTATGGTGAAGGCCCATAGTTTTCAGTTTAATCTGATTTGTACCAGAAAAGATCCTAGGTTTTACAGAAAAGTGTTATTTTTTTCTGTTTTTTTTTTCATCCTACTTTTAAATACATTCAAATACATAAAAATTTTATTAGGAAAATACAATATAAAAGATATATGTAGTATAACAATGCATTAATTTCTGTGTATGTGCAAACCTGCTATGTATTATTATGGAAGATGCGCACAATAAACAAACAGGCATATGTGCAAGCTCTGAAGTGTGTGAACATCTGAATCACTGATGAATCTCATACCCGTCACATACGTATTTCAAACTACATTAAATTCCATTCACTAGAGCATTCATCTTCTGAATACTTTTTCCCTCTGTCCTTTGATTCACCAAAATCCAATATTTCTTCTTTGAGGGGTGTCCCTGTGCGTGCTCCAGCTTAGGTGTTTTGGCTCTGCTGTGCCTCCAGTTGGAGAATCAAGTCAGCAGTGCCCTCGAGGGGCTGTGTATGTGGGGCAGCCGGCACGGACCATTTGGTGTGGCTTACTGTGGGTGTGCAGCCAGCCGATCCCTCTGTTTCTTCTCTGCTGCCGTTAGCTTTAGTTGGAGCCTGCAGTCGCCATAGATATTTTGTAGAATTTATTAGCTTAGCAAAATTGTTAATTATTTCTGCTTATTCATAGTTACAGTTAGGTAATAGATTGTTCTTTAAAAAAAGTTCTTGTTGCGTTAGAATTAGAAATTAGGAACTGTTTGTCTGTTGTCTGCTCTACAGACATGCCTGGGTCACCAGGTTTGAAAAGGTATATGACGTGTAAAATGTTGATACCTATTTTTGACAGCCGCTTTCAGTCTGTGTCTGTCTTGGTGAGGGATGCTTTATTGATAAGTGTCCTCACTGTAAGAAGCTCACTGCCAGGACCAGAAAGGCCAGAGAGCTCCAGCTCAAACTGCTATAAATAAAGTTCGTGCAGCTGGTGTCTGACCCTGAGCACACGTCACTGCCCAGACCGTCTTCTCCCATGGTGAGCTCTGAAAGAGCAGCTCCTTCAGGAGTAAGCTCTATGGACTCTGCTTCTGCACAGACCTCTGAAAAGCACTCCTACTCAATATCTCTGGGTGCTTCTCCTGAGAGGAAGCACTCCCACACAAAAAAGTTGACCCCAGTACCAGCGGCACGTAAGGCACCAGACTATGAGGCACTGGATATGCTCGGCACCAAGATGGCCTGGAGAGCAAAAGACCCAGCAAGATTTAGTTCTAAGGCTTTGGCACTGTCTAATTCCAAGTCTGCTCTGTCGGCTCCGACAGACATTTTCTGCACTGAAGAAACCATGTGCAGCTTCAGCACTGAAAACTTCTATGCTGCCATCTACTGCACTGTTGGTGCAGGCTAAACAATTGGCACCATCGGCGCAGAGTAAGCAGCCAGTATTGCCAGAGCAGAACAAGCAATCGGCACCATTAGCACAGGCTTTGCCAGAGTCCCCTCCGGCACTGATCTCAATACAGAATAACCCGGCACCAAAGCAATTCACAACAGCTGCAGACTTAATGGGAACCTTGGTGCCTGGAACACCATTCTTTGGCACCAACGGTACACTGAATACATCCTGCTTCAGCCTCTCAATTACATCAGTGGGATTGGTTGCCCCACTATCATTATCCAGTGATGACGAAGACTCCCTGAGTATTCACACTCCAAGGATCTCCTCACCGAAACCAATGCAACAGCCATCCCAGTGGCAATTCGCACAGTGGCTGCCTCCACTAGTGCTGTTGCCAAAAATCTGGCCATACTGGGACCCATCGGGTAGGTACAGGGTGCAACAAGCTTTAGCTCCACCACAAGGAATTCCTGCCCCATCAGCTACCTTTTTGAGGGCTGAAGAAGAGGACGATCTAGAGATTATAGAGGAGGAATCAGTGCCTGAATCTCCACCACTGGCACATATATCATCTCCTCACTGGACAGCATGATCATACCACTACCCCTCACAGCAGGTGATGACTTTTAAGTCTTTTTAGAAGCTGTGTAAAAAAGTGGTGGACTCCCTAGATATCACTCCAGTAAATTTACCAGAGATGCAGCATAGATTATCAGACATCCTTCATGCCTCTCCCACAGCCAAGCTAGCCTTACCCATGAATCCTGTAGTTCATGGACTGAACAAAAGCAATGTGGCATACTCCAGCCACTGCCCCATCAATCTGTAAAAGTTCAGGCAAGAAATATTATGTGGCACCCCAAGAAGCACATTTCCTTTCTTGAACTGTATCCTGATCTCCTTAGTTGTGGAGTCCGTGAGCCATAAGGTCAGGTAACAAGCAGGTCATACCACCCCAGATGACAGAGACTGGAAAAAGCTGAACCTATCTGATAGAAAGACTTACTCCTCAGCTACCCTTGAACTAAGGCTCACCAACTATCCAGCCCTATTGGCTAAATACACGCATAACATTTTTTAACATAGTACAGCTCAAAGCCAACATCAGTAAAGAGGTGCTTATCTATTGCACTGCCCTTCAGGCTGCTCTTGATTCAGCTGACACCGCTGCCCAATTCATCTCCACACTGGTTGTCAAGCTAAGGACATCATGGCTGCAGCAGTGTTGCTTCCCCAAGGAGGTTCAAACCACCATGGAGGACTACGAATGTTAAGGGCTAGTTGACTATCTGATAAGCAAATGCTTATCGGATAGTCAGTCAACTAGTTGATTCTTCCTCCTTGCTGCCTTTATCAGATAGAGGCAGCAAAGGGGGGCGGAGGGGAGGAAGAGGTACTTGAAAGTGGTAGTGCCGCACAGCTGAGCCTGGGATCAGCTGTGTGGCACTGCGTGCGTGGAGCCCGCCATCAGCTGAGGACTCCCCAGCTGATTCCGGACTCCAGCGTGGCATTTTGGCGAACTGGCCCTGGGTTCTGGGGAAATGCTGCTAGGAACCCACAGTCAGCTGGGGAGTCCCCAGCTGATCCTGGGTTCTGCTGGGGAGTCCCCCACTAACCCCGGGCTCCACGCAGTGCTGCTGATTTGAAATGCACAAGAGCCCCCCCGGGACTTCCTGCTGGCCCCGGGCTGCACGTGGAGTTCTGCATTCCTCCTTTGAAATGTACAAGAGCCCCAGTGGAGGAATGTAGAATGAGGAATGTGGAAGTGCCTATCGACTCGTCAAGTAAACCACTAGTTAACATCCTTATGGGGGATCAGCCTTTTGAAGGATCGAAGTTGTTTGCAGAATCCATCAGTGCTGCTCTCCATACCCAAGAGTAGAGGTGAGGATCCTTATTTGCAGGGCTCGCCGAACCGCGGCAAGCCCCGCTCGCCAGCCGCGCTGTCTGACGATCTGCGCATGCAGATCTGCGATCGCCAGAACCCGGCTCTTCCTGGTTGCAATCTACTCGCCACGGGTGAGTAGATTGCATTATTTGTCGAGCCCTGCTTATTTGGGTTGGGGGGTTGCTGACCTACAGAATAATCAGTTGGGGGCTGCACACAAGTGAGAAGCAAAAAAACCCAACCAACCAACCAAACAGAAACCTCACTAACATGACCCCTGACTGAAAAGCAGAAAGACACTCTCTACATTTCCCTTGCACAACAGAGCCTAAAGGGGCCTGGGCTAGTAGATTTTGTGTGCTCCAGCCCCATGGGGAGATGGCAGGAGGGCTGGAGTGCCAACATGGGCTCCCCAGTGCTTGGGGGGAGTTCAGGGCCAGATCCAGGCAAGCACATCCCCACCCCTGCCCTAAAGGACTCTTGATATACCCTGATAACCGTGCGTATTGACATGTCTGTAACAAAGAGAAAGCAGGGGAGGTCCTTCAACCAGAGATACAGGCCTACTCCTTTCTCACAGCCTCAGTGGCACAATGAAGACGTAAGCAGCGTCAAAAGAGATGTAGACAGCCAACTGATCACTTGGCAACATCCCAGCCCTCAACATCACTCCAGAACTTTCAAGGGCAGGACAGTCCCGAACTCTTTAAGGCTGAATCCAAGTTTCGCCACATTGTTTGGGAACAGACTAGCATCCTTTTACCAAGCGTGGAACAACATCATCACTGGCAGATGGGTGTTGGAAATAGTGTGGAATGGTTGCTGCATCCCTTTTTCAGTTACCTCTCCTGCCTGTTCCCACCTGTCCCTCTTCAGAGACCCATCTCACAAGACCATTCTCATACAAGAACTAAACCATCTCCTGCAACTTAGAGCAATAGAACATGTACTTGAACAACACAGAGGGAAAGGGTTCTATTCCAGTTATTTTCTTACGATAAAGAAAACCAGGGGATGGAGGCATATCCTTGATTCATGAAACCTCAACCAGTTCATTTGTACAGTTTCAAGATGGTAACCTTGCCACTATAATCCCTGCCTTGGAGAAGGGAGATTGGCTGTCTATCCTCGACCTACAGGATGCATATTTTCATATTATTATATGCTCTGCACACAGATGTTTCCTCTGCTTTGTGATACACAATTATCATTTCCAGTACACAGTACTTTTGGACTTTCAACTGCTCTGTGAGTCTTCTCCAAAGTCCTAGTGGTAGTCCCAGCACATCTCTGTGAAATGGGAATTGTCATCTTCCCATATCTGGATGATTGCCTCTTAAAAGGACCCTCTTTTCTTGACATGGAACAAGTGGTGACCATCACCAGAACCCTGTTCAACAAGCTGGGCCTACAACTGAACTTTTGAACATGCACATTAACACTCATGCAGCACTATAGCATCACTCCCATTGCACAGAGCTGCAGCCATCATGGACCTGATTTCCCTAGTACAACACAGTCCACATGTTACAGCAAGGTTTTGTCTCCTACTACTGGGCCATACTGTCATAGTCCCACATGCATGTTCCAAATGAGGCCTATACAGGTGTGGCTATGCACAGTCTACAGACCACACTTCCACCACATAAACAAATGCTTCTCTGTGCACCCCAAGATAAAGGAATCTCTTTCTTGAGGGTGGATTGGGATAACTCCTGCAGAGGGGTACCCTTTCATCCTAAGCCCTGGCTGTGATGATCACCACAGATACTCTCTAATAGTATGGGGATCTCATATTGGCTGCCACATTGTTCAAGAACAGTGGTCTCGAGTAGTCCAAGCTACATATCAATTTACTGGAGTTCAGAGTGGTCTGCAAAGCATGCCAATGTTTTCTACATTTCATATAAAGTAAGGTAGTAAAAATAGTTTCAGACAATCTGACAACAATGTTTTACATAAAACACCAGGCCGGAACTTGATCTTACCTAGAATATATCCAACTATGTCTAGAAGATATCCAACTATGGGGATGGTGCATCCCATGCCACTTCAGTCTCAAGGCATCCTCTCTTCCTGGCAAAGATAACATATTGGCAGATAACCTCAGCAGACTATTTACTTTGAATTCAAATGATGGGGGTACCCTGCCATAATCCTGTTTGCAAACCGTTCCAGTGCCAAATGCTTGAGGTATTGTTCCAGGGCAGGCCTTAGCTCCCAGTCCCTGTGTGACGCTTTCCCAATAAAATGTGATGCACCCCTACTACATGCATTCATGCCACTGCCTTTACTTCAATGGGTAATTCTCAAGATAAAGGAAGATAGAGCTAGGGTTATCCTAATAGCACCAATTGGCCCAGGCAAACCGGATTCCCTTACCTGCTCCAGATAGTTACTGGGGGATAGTTAACACGCCCTTGGTGCTTCCCTCCAGTTTCCTGTCTCCTCACTCAGAACAATGGAGATCTTCATCACCCCCAATGTTCATTCATGCTTAATGCCACTAAAACCAACATGCTCAGCACATGTACAGGAAATCCTCCTAAGTTCTCGGAGTCCATGTACAAGAAAAACATACTTACACAAGTGGCACAGACGGCCCCACCAGGACACTCCTCAAAGAAGAAAAGGCTACTCACCTCGTACAGTAACTGATGTTCTTTGAGATGGTTGTCCCTGTGGGTGCCTCCCCTCAGCTTCAGAACTTTTTGTTCTGTGTAGAGAAGGAACTGAGGGATTGGTTTTGGCTGAACACGTGCAATAGCCATGCAAACTGTGCATGCCGGCTGCCCCACATGCACACTTTACCAAAGGCACTGCTATCTTAATTCTCTGACTAGAGGTGCAGTTGTGCCAAAACACTTAATGTTGAGCACCCACAGGGACAGCGAACTTGAAGAACTTTAGTTACAGCACAAGGTGGGTAATCCTTTCTTACCCAGGAAGATTAATAGCTTTTGGCACCAATTTTCAGCTGTTTTTGTAGTAGTAATAAACACAAAATCCTGGGGAAAATTAAATAAACTATTAAAATGAAGGACCCTATTTATGACAAACAGATCTAGAAATATATATATATTTCAACATGCTTCTGCAATGCACTACCCTCTAAATGCAATCATTAACAGAAATTGCAGAGGTTAACTTTTACGTGCATGTACATATTTTATTCCTGGTGAAAAGACACCGCAGGAATAAATAAACTCTTTTCTAGTTTCAAGTATAACCAAAGTGAAACTATTGTTAATTTTCACAACAAATTCTCTCTTTACCCTTACTAATCTCTTTAAGGTAATGTCACAGCCATAGTACATGTGGACAGCTTAGTTCACTGACATGGGGAATATGTGAATTATCTGCCAAATTTACTGGATTTGTGGTACCAGTTCACTTTTAACAGGAATATAACTGTTTTAGGCTATGTTGAAGATATAGAAAAGAAACACAAGAGGTCACTCTTGCAACTGATTTTGAAAGTATTCTCTCAATTCATTGCTGTACTTCCAAAGGCTAATTGAAACTTTTTGTTTTCCTGCTGAGTTCATTTTGTCTTGAATTTATTGTTCTAGATACCTATAATAGTCTAACATAAATTTAAGAAACAAGATCATACTTCGTGGAAGGAAGCATAACCCTTAAATCCTTTGACCTTTTAGAAATTTGCTGTTCCCTACAAAGAATAAAAAGTGTATGTGTGTTGCTTGGAGGTGTTGGGGAGGGGAGGATAAGAAGAAAAGATATGATCTTAGTGGAAAGACAGCACAAGAAATGTCTTAGTCACTAAGTTCTAATCTGTTAAAGCATATTAGGAAAAACTTCCTAACTGTCAGGGTGGTTAAACACTGGAATAAATTGCCCAAGGAGTAAGGATGTAATAGTGTAGTTGATTAACCAATATGCAAAAACTTATTGGTTAATGCTATAGACTACACTCATTTCTCCCCCCCCCCCCCCCGCCCACCTTGCCAGTACTTTTTTTAGCATGTTGGCCAGCAGCCTGGCTCAGTCTTGGCTCACCCCGGGTTGGGGACCTACTTCTACTCCAGCTCTTCATTTAAAGTGTGTTAGGAGCCAGGCAGGTAGGCAGCCCGGCTCATGCTGGGTTCAGGAGCTCAGATACCTCCCCACCCCCTCAGACAGGGGCTGCTGCTACCCCTTGATGCTGCCTCTGTATCAGAGGCAGCAACACTGGGCGACAAGCAACCGGTCCGCGAGGGGAACTGCTTTTTAAACTAGCTCCCCTTATGGACCAGCTCCCGCCTGGCACCCCACAGAGGCAGTAGCACAGAGTGGCAGGGGGCTCCTCGGGAGTGTTGCTGGCGCACACTGGCTGCCTGCCCCATCCCCGGTAACTGTAGAATAGTTGAGTAAGTGATAAAAATTTATGAGGTTAATCGACTATTCAGTTAACCAATATTTAACATCCCTACTATGGAGGTTGTAGAATTTCCATTACTGGGGATATTTAAGACAGACCTCTATCTGGGTGATCTAGATAGTGCTTGGTCCTTCCATGAGGGCAGGGGGCTGGACTTGATGACCCCTTGAGGTCCCTCCCAGTTCTAGTATTCTCTAGTATCACTAGATCACTTTCTGAAACATATCTATAGTGTTAAATGAGGAAATACTGTACAGCGATGGAGTCAGATTCAATGGCAACAGGTGGTAGACTATTACTGTACATGTAATGGGTTTTGCTTATGATGGCATTATTTTACTCTCTAATACATAATGTGATTATTGGTAATGGATTTATGGGGTTTTTTTTGTTTGTTTGTTAGGTGAAAGACCATTTAAATGTAGTGAATGTGGAAAAGCCTTTAACCAGAAGGGGGCATTACAGACACACATGATTAAGCATACAGGTGAAAAGCCTCATGCTTGTGCCTTTTGTCCAGCAGCCTTTTCTCAGAAAGGCAATCTTCAGTCACACATACAGAGAGTTCATTCCGAGGTAAATACAATTTTGTTAATAATATGATGGCTGTTTAATACACTGCTTATCAACTTTTAACTTTTTTCCTCTTAGTATTTAACTGACCTTATTATATATATTACATTATTTTATATAATATATATAAAATATTATGATATAATATTTATATTACATCGTTTCTGTATTGTAATACAGCTATGTTTTACCCTGTTGCCTGCACCCAACATAGTTTATATGCTAAACCAGAGATTACTGCTCAATTTATTGTAGTAATTTAGATTTGCTAAAATCATTTTCTTTTATTAGTAGCAAAAGATTAGTTTGCTCTTATCTTTAACTATACTAGTTAATGATGAATCAGCTGGGTAATTTAAGAGAATTATTCATTACAATTTATATTAGTGAAAAAACCCCTATCCTTGTCTCTAGCTACCTTTTATATAATTGAAAATACAATTGGAAAAGCTGCTGGCTTTATCTTTATCCATTAGTATAAGATAAGACAACTAGACATAGATTTCAAAGCCAGACAATACCACTCCACTCATCAATACCAGAAAATAAATTTTAGCCATTAGAAAGGGGCGTTGAGAGTTACAGTTGGAGCAAAAGAAACTATCATGGAAGATACATACTGGGGGATAGTTAGCACATTAATTCTGACTTGACACACACATTCATTGATCTTAAGTTTAAAAAAAAGGCCATTATTATCATGTACAGTTTGGACCTCTTTGGTCTAGTACCATCAGGACCTGACTGGTCTTGAATGAGAGA
Source organism: Pelodiscus sinensis (assembly GCF_049634645.1). Lineage (NCBI taxonomy): Eukaryota > Metazoa > Chordata > Testudines > Trionychidae > Pelodiscus > Pelodiscus sinensis. The sequence goes on from NC_134712.1 coordinate 97,795,682, forward strand.
ATTTGTGGACCAGAGGAGGTCCCCTGCCAGTGGACCCCAAACCCACCACCTGCTGCCAGTTCCCTGCACATCCCAAGTTCCAGCTCCTGCCATGGGGCTCTGGCCCTAGCCCTGTACTCTCAAGGGATGCTGCAGTGCTCCAACCCCTGCCCCGCACTCCTGGGAGTTGACAGGGGGCTCAGGCTGTTCTTGCAATGGGCTGCTGTAGGGCTCTGGCCCTGTGCTTCCAGAGGCTGCTGTTAGGGCTCTGGCCCTGGTCCTGCTTGCAGCGGGCTGCTACAGGACTCTAGCAATGGCTCTGTGCTCCTGAGGGTTGTTGTGGGCTCTAGGCCTGGTCCCGTTTGCTGTGGGCTGCCAGGAGGCTCTGGCCCTTGCCTCGCACTCCCAGGGACTTCTGAGGAAAACCTCATAGTTCGTACCAATTAATTTGGGCTCAGGAGGCTTGAGAGCTGTTTTGTTGGTGTATCGACTTCCTGGCTTGGGCTAGAGCCTGTGTTCTACAATGTTGCAGAGTAGGAGGATCCCAGAGCTCCAGCTCCAGCCTGAGGCCTGGAAGTCTAAAGCAGTCCAAGAGCCCAAGCCTCATGAGCTCAGGTCAGGATACGTTAGCTGTGGATTTTTCTTTGTTGTGGAGACAAACCCTGAAATTCCCCCAAAATGCTTACGATGGTCATGTCGTTGAATAATAATGGCCTTGGTCAAAAGAATAATACTGAATTGTTCTGTTAGCTGGAGGTAAATAGCCTTGATGAAATGTGCAGCTTTCTTTTAAATGAGCTAATACAATAGTTTATAAAGAAAAAAGTAGAATTGGAAAATCTTGTGAAAAATAATATTTTCTTTATTCTTTAAGGTGAAGAATGGCCCTACCTATAACTGTACAGAATGTAGCTGTGTTTTCAAAAGCTTAGGCAGCTTAAATACTCACATCAGCAAGATGCATATGGGTGGTCCACAGAACTCGACAAGCACTTCTACAGAAGCATCTCATGTTACAATGGTAAACTTTCCTTTTATGCTATGCTAGTGACTTTGAGAATTTAATAAAATTGGATATTTTTAATAGATATTCTCTTTCAGATGGTGTTAAAACTCTTAACAGCTTTCTTATGTGTTTCTTCTGAGGTACAGAATAGTGTGAGAAAATTCAAGTTTATGAACAGATAGTGTTTATGGAAAACGTGTTATTAAAGATGAATGATGAAACAGTCTCATACAAATACTGAAGATATCTTACTAAATGAGCTCTCTCTTTATTTCATAGGGGAAGTAGCTCTATCTTTTTGCAACCACTTTCAATCCACGGTCCAATAATTTTCAGGCCTGTTTTTTTTTTCAAATTTCTTGAGTAGCATTAACTTCAGTTGGAGTACTAGGTGTGCATGACCTAGTATTAACACTGTATTGTCAGGGATCTTCTTTTTCTTCACCTCCATTTGGTCATTTCCTGGGTGCCTGGATAGCCATCACTATTGACAAATGGGTTCTTAGTACTGTGGAACTGAGTTTCACGTTCTAGTTCTTTCAAGGGTAAAGGGAAGCAGTAGCTCCCCTTCTCTATGGAATCATTCAGGTATACTCCTAATTGGATGACTGGCTTTTTTGGTGGCATTTCAGACAACAGGAAGAAGAAGGTCTCCATGCAATTCAGATTCTATTTGACACTCTGGGCCTGATTTAGTCCATCTTTTCTCCAGTACAAAGAAGCAAGTTTATTGAAGCATTATTAGATTCAACATCATCAATGGCATACCTTCCTCAGGTCAGATATCAAATGATCCTGCAATTTATTTAGTTTTCTCCAAGCTTATCCACAATGATGAGACTGGCTGCAACTTTTAGGATATATGCCCTTTTGAATGTAGGTGACTCAGACATGTAAAAAACCTGAGAGGTATTTAAAGACTGGTTAAAATTTATCTGCTATCCATTAGTTCACTTTATGGACACACTGATTCCCAGACATGCAAGTGTGCCATCTTCCTTGAATTGGATGAGAGTCCAGTTCAGTTTCGCTTTGTTTCATATTCTTCCCTTCCCATTATGACTCAAGTTATGGACACATCTTTCTTGGACAGGAGTGCACATCTATGTCCCTTGAAAGCTCAAGGTGTTTGGGTAAACAAACCAGGCACATAAATATAATATAATTAAGGGAAATTTTCACACTTTTTTTTCTGACACAATTTTCTCTATTGAAGAGAAGGTCTGTCCAAGTACTTACAATGTGACAGCAGTGTTTCACCTGAACAGGTGGCAAGGAAGGGGCAGATCAGCTTGACAGCCTTCTGATAGAGACAGTCTCTCTGGAATTTTTGTGTTCAAAATGAAACGTAACTCTGATGGAAGCCTCTGGCAGAACACCTCAGCAGATCCCTGAGCAGAGATAATGAGTGCTCACTAAAGATTGACACAGTAAGAGCATTTGTTTCAAACATGGGTCACACTGACTGTGGACCTATTTACTATAAAGTGGAACAAACAATGCCATTGGTTTTGATGGCTTCTTGCCCTTTCCAGTATTTATTGGTGAAGGTTGCCTTTCTATTGGCAGTTACTCCCACTTATGAGGGTTGGACAACTGCAAGCATTATATATTGACCTGGATAAGCAAGAGATGGCTAAAGTTGCTAAATTTCTTTCTGGTTACTGATTTCCATCTCAACCAGACCATCTTTTTACCTCTCTTTTTTTCTAAACCATGTTCTCACAAGGAGGAGTTAAAACTTCATTTCCTGGATGGTTGTATGTTATGCTTATAAGTAGTACATGGGATCTTTATAGGGGGAAAAGGCAATTCGCCTTGTTCATTGAGAATACAATGGCAAAGCGGTTAGCATATGATTACATAGACAGACACACGCACACCCACACACTTTGTCCCACCAATCAATGTTATATTGGTGAGACAATGTGTGGTCTGTGGATTGATCATGGGTGGAGGGGTGGGGTTCTGTTGGTCTGGTCTGATTCTTTAGTCATGGCACGACATTCCTGCTCTTAAGGCAAAACAGTTCTCCTTTCATAATAGTTCTTTCCCATCAGGATCAGTGGGTTTTGCATTGTCACACAGTTTTTCTGACAGATGTTTGTTATTTCCTGTTGTTTCTCTTGCTCCTTATCTCCTTTTGTTCTGCCATGCTAAGCTGGTTTTGATCACGAATTTCTTGTCCCAATTGATAGGTGCTTGTCTCCTTTCAAAGCTATTGATTTTCCTACTGCTTACGTCTTGATGGGGATATACAGCAATCTTCTGGTGCTTCTGCGTCTGTCCTTGGCTTCTCCCTAGAACATCTGGTCTTCACACTTCTCTCTTATCCCACACATTTCTCATTCACACAAAGCAGGCTTGATTTTTATTACAGAGAAGCAACTTCTCTAATAAAGAAGCAGTATGCACATTCAAACAAGGACATCAAATTACAATTTCAAGAAGGATGTTTGTTTGTAAGCCTAAAACAAAATAGTGACTATAAGGTTCTATTCCTGCCTTGGAATCTACATTAGACACAAAACTCTGGCCGGTGCACCTTTACCAATAGTACGGTAAAGGTCCTTTCCACTTCCAGAAAGGGTGGCTAGCAAAGTACAGAGGCACATTACTTTGCATAAAGCTACATTTTAGCTGCATGGCTACATGTGGGGCTCTTGCCTTTTATTTGGACAGGACAAAACCATTTATATCTTTACCACAATTATTAGTTTCTTATGCAGATAGAATGAAAAGGGCAAGTGGTTACCTTATAACATATGTCTAGATTTGATCACCTTCTGCATTTTGATGTGTTATGTAGCTATAAAGTCAAGCTGCCTTTCAAGAAGATTGCACATTCCATTAGGGTAAAAACAGTTTCAGGGTACTTCTTTAATAATATTGTGGTGCCAGATCAGCATCTTGCACATCGCACTTTTACTAAGCTTATACCATTTCATCATCTCTAGGGATGATGCTGACTTTGAGAAGGATGGTCTAGAGTCACTTTTCTGATCAATTCTGAACAATTCTCCATAGTTGACTGCTTGTGAGTCATCTGAAGTGGAATAGGCTAGGACTGTTGATTATTTGCAGTAAACTCACATGATTAAAAAAAAGTGATTGCAGAAACGATCACAAATCATAGTTTTTAATTGCACTGTTAATACAGGTGAAATTTATTAAATGTTTTTGTATTCTTCTACATTTTCAAATATATTGTTTTCACTTAAGACAGAATACAAAGTGCATAGTGCACCCTCTGTTTTTTTATTGTAAATATTTTCACCAAATGCCTCAGATATGAAACGATATACCTGTGCACATTGTTATGATTAGCTTTTAAAAACCAAGACATAACAGGACTTGATATGAACCATTTCCACTACCTGCATCTTGTTCTACCCATGAGACTGCAAATAATTTTTTTTATAGATGAACTTGGGAGAAGCTAGACTGTTCCTTCCAGAGGAAGAATTCACCAACACCGTGCAAGTGTTTATCAACTTACGGATATTCAGGGCAGACTCATTACTTTTTCCTGTGGCTGGTGGTCTCATGACATCATGAGTTTGTGACTCATCATACCCAACTACTATATGAGACGTTTACTTCACCAGGTGGCATGATATCATACCCTGAATATAGACAGATTTCTACAGAAGCTCTTAGTCTAGCTCCTGTGGAAGGATCAGCTCACCTGTTAGAAGTCCAAGGACACTGTTCTGCAAGAAGTGGCCCTACCCTCCTGTTCCTAACTATCATGATCCCCACAGATGGCTTCAGTTTTTTTAGGTGAAGTTTACGTACAGTTTTATATGTACACTATCTCTCAGATATTACATTAATGCATTTTTAATTCCGAGGATTTGGAAAAAACAAACCTGGTAATAGATCTTCGTTCTAAGAATGACCATATCAAATGAGACTTGTCATATTTTATCTCAAGCAAGTTGAACATACAGAGTTTTTATGGGGTAATATTGGGATAGAAATTGAATGTTAGAAAAGAGTGTTTGAGCGGAATTTCTCAGTTAAAAATAAAGGTGGTCAAATGGGATTTTTGTTTATACAAGTTTTGGCATTACAATAAGGCCAACGGATTATTTTTCAGTTTTAAATAATGTGAATACTCCGAAAAGCATTTTTTGCAACTGTTAAATTCACTTTATAATTTTGGGGATAGGTGTTTGTTTTCTTGACTCTTTTTAGAGAAACCAGTGCTTACTTAACACTGAACCCTTTTCCCCCCTCAAGTCTGTTCCTTACTCTGGCACTTCGAGTGCAGAAGGTGGGGTCCCTCAAGAGACTTTAAAATACCCTACTTCTAAAAGCTTCTTCTTAAAAACTCCCCAAGATCACAGATTCCCTTTGAAAACTCAGGAAGACACACATGGGAATTTCTTCCTGTGGGGTACCCTCAAACTCTTTAACCCTCTTTCTGGAGAGCATTTGTAAACAAACTAGTTTCTTAATAACTGACCTTGCATTTTAGGCACATGCACACAGAAGCTCCTGCATTCTATGACACAGAATCAGTTCATAGTTTTAAAAAGGTGATTTTTCTTAACAAAACAAAGACAACATACTTGGTAAAGCATATTTGGTTACTAGGTGTTACTGTTCAACTGAAAAAAGGCCGATTAAAAATACAGAGAATTGCTTCCCTGGGATTTAGTTGAAAAGTTAGCATATGTACTAACATTGGTTCAGCACAGAGGTGTTCCAAAAACCCCAAAATAAAGAAAATAACCTGATGGTGTCCGACTAAATGTTTCCTGTTCTACTTACATATCTGTCGTTCCAAAATTTAGTCCTTCCCTAAGTATGGATATCGCTGGAAAATCCATGCCTTGTTCGTGGCTTAACTCCCCTCTCCCAGCTCATTCTCTGATCACATAAAGACTGCAGCAGGAAGGTCCTGCTTCAGTTAAAAAACTCACACTCTCTTTTCATTGTCTCTCTGACAACATTTCCTGGAGACTCTCAAGGACCCATTGTCTCTGGGTTTAACCATTACAGGCAGTTTAGTTAACTGAAAGGCTTGGATGTCCAGAAGAGGGTAATAGCTCTCCCATTCATCACACCTCCACAGAAGATACTTTTTCTTTGTTTCTTGTTTTCTTGGACTGTCTGCCATCAGTCTATTGTGTCTTGCTTTAGCTAATACGTTCTTTGGGGCAGAGACCATTTTTTGTTCTTTGTACAGAGCCTAGCAGAGTAGGGTTCTGGCTCCTTGACTGGGGCTCCTAGGCACAATGGATTTTCTGTGGCCAGAGCCTCATTGGTGATTGGGGGTTAGGGGCAAGGCAGGATCCCCTCTCTTAGTGTGTTAGATTTCTGTTACCAATCTGCCTGAGGCATCAGGTGATCAGGCTGAAGCTACAGGATCGTTAAGGGAGGAGATGACAGAACACACCAAGTGTCTAAGTTTTAAAGCTTTATTGATAAAATAATAAAATAACAGCGGAGAGTGATGGGTGCTTCCCACGTCACTCAGAGGAAGGAAGGGAGAAAGCGTTTGTATCCTGAGCCCTAACCCACTTTCATACTCTCACACACACTACCCAAGACAGGCCAGGCCTGGGTGTAACATAAGAAGAAGAGGGGGAAGGGTGGATGGGAGTTTGATCTTGTGCGCACAGGTCGTCCAGGGTCTGCTGTGATCTCTGAATTGCTCCAGCTCTTAGGAGGGTTTTAAGTCTTGGGCTACTTTGGGAGTCTTTCAATCCATGACCTCTGTTCCTGGTGCTCGTTGTGCCAGTCCAAACCTCCTTTCTGTGGTGGTCTCGACTTTCCCAAAACATACCAGCTAGACTCTGTTGTCCTCTTTGTTTTCCTTCGTGCTGTCCTTTGCTTGTCTCGCTTGTTATGGGCTGTCTCTGCAGGTCTGTTCAGTTGAATCTGCCTTTCTCACGGCTGGTCGGTAGATTCCAGGCCTCCCTCTTTCTTGGGTGGCAGCTGAGAGTCAGATGTGTGCTGTGGCCTTGAGCTGGCTGGAGTCAGCGTCTTATCTTCGGGCCTAGCAGGAGCGTGGCGTTAACGTGTTCTCTGCTCTCCTCATCCCCTCTCCCCCGGCCTCTCGCGCCTTGCAAAGGAATCCTTCATTCATTCCACACACACACTTTTGACCCTTCCCAAAATGTCCTGCAATGCTTGCAACAGTGCTAGCAATATACAATGCTGACCTGCCTCCCCAGGGGGACCCCCTTGAGGGAGGGGGCCATTGGGGTGTGACATTAGGGCCAATAGCAGGTGGTCGGTCACTATCCTGCCCTCCTTGGGAGCCACAAATGCTGGAGGGACAAGCAGCTGGTATTAATTCCCTACCATGCTGGTTGAAGTGGGACTTGGGCTTCTGGCTTCAGCCCTGATGTGGTGGGGTGGTGAGCACTGTCACCTGGCTGTGGAGCTTTGGGCTCTGTCTCCGTCCCGTTCCTCAAACTTCCCCCCTTCACTTGTAGCCCCTGCTGCCTCCTCTGGCCCTGGGCTCTGGCCACATGGCAGTGGGCTCTCTTTCCCAGCTACTGGGTTTCAGGCTCTGGCTGTGAGGCTACCAGATTCAGCCCCTGGCCACCCGGCAGTGGTGGGCTCACTGTCTTTAATTGTGCCTGGTTGCTACTGCGTCCTCCAACCCCGGGTTTCAGCCATGCGCTCTGACCCTGGCTCTGTGGTGGCACACCAGGCTCTGGTCCCTGGCCTGTGGGTTCTGGCTCTGGTCTTACCAACTCATTCCACCTGTCTTTGGCACCTGCTGCCTCCCTACTGACTCATCCTGGGACTAATTCGTGCCCCAGCTTGTCAGGGCTCAGTAAGTCAGTTGTGAAAAGTGATATTTGTATGCTTGGTAATATACTACTTTTTGCTGCCTCCCTGCTAGCTAGCAAATTTGCTGCTGTAGAAAATATTAACAACCATACAATTATCACTTTTCATAGAAACAGACTTACTAACTAGCAAGTTAAAAAAACAAAACAAAAAGAAATAACAGCAGAAGACAAGAACATATGAACCACCTTATTTGACTTACTTGTTTTTCCTAAAGTGAATTAAGTATTTTAGGAAAAATTGTCAAGTAGCCACTAGCAGGAGCTGAACTCTGAGGCCACCAAAATTTGTGGTGAGAACACCTTAATATACATGCTTTATGAAGAGAAATGTGGAAATCTATCCAGCCCCAAATTTGTCTGTCTAGCCCACATTTTGGTGTTACTAAAAGTTAGTTTGTAAGTTTTATACTTAAATATTAAGTTATGACTTTTTTCACTTGGTATAGTAGTTTACTGTGTTTGCCATTCTTTTATTTGTAGGATCCTGTGTGTCAGCCTCTAACAACATCTCCTGCTAATCTGATACAACCTGTTGATAATAAATGGAAGAATGTAAGTATAGTTCTTTTCTTAATTTATTTGTATTGATTCTGAGATGGCAGGCATGTTAAAAGAAAAAGGAAATTTTAGCTATCATAGCTTTGCAGGCAGTTGTTAATATTATGTATTAACAAACGTATGGTTGTTTTCTGGAAGATGGGTTGATGTTTGATAAGGGCATTATATAATGCTGTGCTAACTTTGTGAATGCAAATCTGTTAATGCATGTAAATGGTTATTTAGGAGTACAGGCAGTCCCCGAGTTACGCGGATCTGACTTACGTCGGATCCGCAGTTACGAACAGGGCCCTCCCTCTCCCTGGTCTCCAGCAGACCAGGGAGAGGAAGCAAAGCGGCGGAACATGCGGGCAGCGGACAGCCCAGACGCGTCTGAGCTGTCCACTGCCCGCGTGCTCCACGGCTTTGCTCTGCTTTGCTCCCCATCCCCCTGGTCTGCAGACCAGGGGGACGGGGAGCAAAGCGGAGCAAAGCCGCGGAGCACGCGGACAGACCAGGGGAACGGGACAGGAGCACGTCTGCAGACCAGGGGGACGGGGAGCAAAGCAGAGCAAAGCCGCGGAGCATGCGGACAGACCAGGGGAACGGGACAGGAGCACGTCTGCAGACCAGGGGGACGGGGAGCAAAGCAGAGCAAAGCCGCGGAGCACGCGGGCAGCGGACAGCCACGGCGCGTCTGGGCTGTCCTGCTGCCCCCGTGCTCCGCGGCTTTGCTCCAGATGCCTGTGGTACAGCTTCTGGGGCGCTGCCGGTTGGTCCCGTAGCGCCTCTCGGCGCTACGGGACCAACCCGGCAGCACCCCAGCTGCTCTGCCCCAGGCGTCCTGATTCAGCCACTGCTGGTCAGTTTCAGCAGCGACTGAATCAGGACGCCTGGGGCAGAGCAGCTTGGGTGCTGCTGGGTTGGTCCTGTAGCGCCGAGGAGCGGCGGCGCTACTGGAGCAACCGAGCAGCACCCCAGCTGCTCTGCCCCAGGCGTCCCCAAGTCAGCCGCTGCTGAAACTGACCAGTGGCTGACTACAGGAAGCCTCTGCCCCGGGCTTCCTGGAATCATCCGCTGATCAGTTTCAGCAGCAGCTGACTTGGGGATGCCTGGGGTTCTTAAGTTGAATCTGTATGTAAGTCAGAACTGGCGTCCAGATTCAGCCGCTGTTGAAACTGATCAGTTTCAGCAATGGCTGAATCTGGACGCCAATTCCAACTTACATACAGATTCAACTTAAGAACAAACTTACAGTCCCTATCTTGTACGTAACCCGGGGACTGCCTGTATAACAAATTGATACATATTCATTTTCTGATAAGTTCATACATAACTCCATGCAAAAACTCTTGGAAAACATGTCAGATTCAGTCAGTGTATGGCAGGTAATAGGACCTGCACATCATAAAAATACTCTAAAAGCACCAAATCTTTTATGGAGGACTTGTGCAATACAGGAATCGTTCAAGACAACTGCAAGGCTGTCTTCCCAGGACTCTTTAACAAGCTCCAGCATGATGGCTGGTGGCAGAAGACAAGTGTCTTGGGTAAAGCCATAACACATAGTGCTACAAAACTTCCTGGTAGTGCTGTGGCCCACGTAGCCTACAGAACTGTCTTCATTATATCAGGAGTCATAAAAGTAGCTTGCTCTCAGGCTGTAAATTTTAAGGTGTAGGACAGACTCACCCCAAAACCTAATAATTTAATGCTAAGTAAAAATTGTGTGAACTAATCTGAAGAAAATGTACTTGAGATATAAAAATGAGGTGTGCTTTGAAATGCTTTTTAATATATACAATTTTATTACAATTAAAAAGAAACTTGACTTTCATTAAAGGCAGTTGTCTTTCAAAATATATTATTTTCTTTGGCAGATTAACTTACTTTGAGTTTTTCTCTACAAGCTCAACTAGCTTTGTGTGGTAGAAAGCAGGAAGTTTGTATATAATAAAGAATAAGTAGATTGCCTGGGAGGATAAAGGTATTATTACAGAGAAATGAAATTAGAACTTGAAAATACTTTAAGAATGGTATTTTAGCTGGAATGCTTTGGAATACAGTATATTTAGGCCAGGTCTACACTAGACCCGGCAGCTTGGCTTAAGGTATGCATCTCTAGCTACTTATACGGAGGTGGAGTTGGCTTACTTTTAAGCTGAGCTTGTGGTGTTCCCACAGCAAGAGAATGATGGGAGCAAATGCTTCCATCGGCTTCCCTTACTCCTTGCAAAAGCAGGAGTACCGGATGCCAGCAGAGGCACCCCTTGAGTTCGATTGAGCTCCGGAATATCGATCGTGGCAGCGTCAATCTCCACGGAGTAAAGACAAGGCATTAGTCTAGTAAGGTTGCAAGTGGCACTCATATGTTTTGCATACCAGTTTGGTGCTTAAGAAAAACAAGGGCTTAATATGAATAAGACACGGTTGTCATGTATTTACATGTCAGATTGTATTCAAAAGCTTTAAAACAATATTCTAGGCAAAAATGGGCACTCGTGTCCTCCTCTCCCCCTTCATTAATGGATAGGCAAAGCCATTTCTTATGCAACTGGTGATGAGCAGCACGCTTGTGGTCTGAATTTACATGGCTTTGCTGCTTCCTCATTATGACAGAGCTATTGAGGAGAAAGGAAGTGTACAGGCAGAGTCATCCAGTTAGCAGCTCTGCAACCAGAGTAGAATCAGCAGTGAGCAGATGGCTAGCAAAGACTTAGTAATAAAGATTGAGGGAAAATCTCTAGTCCACTGTGTTTTTTTTCTCCCCTCAGGACTTCAGTTGGTGGGGGAGGTATTTCTGTCACATAGTTACCCGATTAGCATTGACACTGCTATATATATATTTGTTCTTGGTAGAATTATCAGAAGTGTCTTATTGGTGATTTTCATAAGTTACCATTGTCTGCAACTTTCAAAATTAGGTCTTAAATCTCCTATGCTCTTAAGTCACATAGGGCAGTTTTGAAGAGTTTTATAAATATTTTGCTTTCCCAAAAAGGCACTATTTTTGTAAAATGAACAAGCCCTCATTGATTAAAGGTCTGACAGTTTTTCTTTCCTATGTTTGTAAGGAAAGAGTAAAAGCAATAAACAACTAAACAATTCCATGCTTTCTTGTTCTTAAAAGGAATGACTTACAGACATCTTTATTATGGAACAGTAATAAAATAATTTGGCTCTTTGTACTCTATTGTAAGTTGGATGCTTGATAAACATTCCAAGTTCTAGCCTGGCACTTTTTAAATATTAGGGGGAAATGTTGTAAAAATAGTAACTAAAACTTTTCTGTAGTTTCATTGAAACATTATGTCCTATATGTGAACATACATAACATCTAGCCTAATGTGTAGGTGCACATGCACAGACATACAGACTAAATAAGCATGAAAGGTTGTCAGATTGAGTGTTTTTCCCTTCATTATTATGTTCAATCAGCCCTTCAATGAAGGATTGTCCTTATTGTCCTCTTGCTGGAGAAAGTTGGGCAGCTTATAGAGTTGTCCGTCTAAGACTGCTTGCTCCTCTAAGGACCTCTTATTTCTGAAAACAGTTGTTTCACCATGGTGTCTAAAATGCAGGTTGAAGCTCTTTAGTCTGGCACCCTTGGCATCTGACTGGTGCCGAACCAGAGAATGTACTGAACCACAGGAGGTCAATATTGTCTAGCAGCATTACCAACACTTCCACTGTTTGCTGGGCTCTTAGAAGATATTTAGGGATGAATTAGAGTGAAATAACAGCACAGAACAGAGACAGTGGCTGTAAACAAATGTCATAGGACTTCGGGAAACTCGGCCACACCCATGATAAGTGGACATCTAAAATCATTCTGGATCACGACTGTTGCCAGACCAGAGAATGGCAGACTGCAGAGGTTCAAACTGTAGTTTTCTGTGGTAGTAGTAAGTACAAAATTAAGTCTATATATTTTGTCAATCTGTTTAGACAGAGTTTCTGTCAAATTGTGATCTGAGTAGAGATCTTGCCATGCTGATCCTCAGCATGAACAAAAATAAACACTTTGTGGAAAATAGAAAATTGCCCCAAATATAAAATTCTTATATATATGTGAAGGGTGACGAGTATCTATTCTTGAAAGTGAGTGTCAGCTCACTACTTTTAAAATATTTATTCAGAACTATTCATCCAGTTCCAAGGAGGGAACTGCCAGGTGAAACAATATTTTTTTTTTTACCCTAATTATTTTGAATCCTCACAAAATGTGAAGACAAGATCTTTACCTTACCAGGTCTGCAAGAGAACATTTCAGCTATGGAAAAAGCTATGGAGAAGCTTTTCAAAATGGAAAATAAAATTACACTGAAAGACTAAGTGAAATTTATCCTAAAACCACTTGGTAGTGGGCAAACAGGACTCTACGTAATGCAATCTGAAGTGATAAGGTGGCTTCTCATTGCTTGGGGAACAGAAGTGAATATTAGCCTGTGAATGCTCAAGAACTGAACTGCATGGCAAGCAACCATATGTTGCAGTATCCTTTTTATTGTTAAGAAAATAAAAGAAAATCTCTGAGTAAGAATACATTCAAGTGTATGGACTGGTGGAGATCTGACGACTATGTCTAAGTTTCCATAGGTGTCTGTGCCTCCATTTGAAATTTTTTAGAGATCTACATAGATGAAGAAAAATTGAAAGCCATTGGTACATTCACAGGTCTGAATCTTCTGTGACGAAAGAGTTGATAAACCCAACAGAGTGTCAAGTGAAGCGGAAAGAACAAGGATAACAATCCTGATTATTTTATTCCAGGTTCTAAAAAGGAAAAGTTCTTGGATTTCTTATTCATCTTTCTGAGGATGAATAAGAAAAGAGTAGAAGATAGCCAAGATAGGGGAGAAATTTGATTTTTAGATTTGAACAAAAATTATTTCCAGCATTGTTCTTTTTCCTTCTGTTCAAAAGTTTTTACATTTTTGGAGTAAATCTGAATCAAAGAAGTAAAGAAGCTGAAGGAGGTATTACTTATATAGATCACAGAGGACGTTTTATGATCCATTATCATCGGGCCTCGAATAGATTAATACAAGAATGAACTTCCTCATATAAAGGCAGAACATTGAAGACGATTGAAACAAAATAAAAAAGATAAACCGACTACTCTGAACAGTGTTATTATAGTATCACTAGTTTAAAAACAAATCAACAATCTTGGAATTGCTATTGAAGGAGATTTTCCATGGGACTTGCCATATAAAGTGAGGGAGGCTTTTAAGAAGAAAGAAACCAGTACCATCTGCCTGTTCATTTATACTAAAATATTTCTGGAAAGAAGAATTGATCCCCAGTAATGATAACTTTATAAAAGGTATCTTTTGGATCAGACCTCTATTTTTCTTTATGGCAGGTGTCCCTGCTTATTCTCTTAAAACAAGCAAATGACTACAACAAAAAAACTGCAGATGGCATGCTGACAAAAAAATATATAGTGGTTCACCTATAATGACTGTGTTATTGTAAAATTGGGAGCCAAGTAAAGTAGCTGTTAGCTTCTGATGAATACCAAAATGCCAGATACATGAAAAAGCCCCATTTGTCAACAGGAAGTGAATAGAGTGGTCTCTTGCTTAAAGCAGATGACAGGGAAACTGGAAATCTGTAAAGCACCCTTAGTATGACAGAATTACATTAGAAGTAGTAGCTTATTTGGTACAGTACTATAAAGTTTTTGGGAAAAATAATGGGTAGGTGGTGTGACAAGTTGCCTTTGTTGGCCACTTTCCTTCAATGGAGGATTGGTGAAGGAGGTTTGTAATACGGAGCAGCCTTGTGTACAGACTGAAGACAGCCTCAGTTTCTCCTCTTGGACTGTTGAAATAAAAATCAGTGTTTTTACTTTAGAAAATACTCTAGCTTGGGGAGGGGATATATTAACCTAAAATAAAACTGCGGCGAAAACTCATGATCCCAAAACAAAATCCACCCAAAAGTCCATCCAAATGAATATTTCACTTCCATATTTGGCAGACCCCTCCAGACCCTGTGTGGCTGGATTCTCAGTCCTAACAACTAGAACTTTCTACTGGAGCCTGCTCACTCTGATCTCTAAGCATTCCCTGCCCGCCCCCTCCCCCACCCCGCCGCTTGCAGCTTCCTGCTAATCTTTATAGGGAAATCACCTGATCTCTTCTTGATAATTAGGATTGACTGTCCCCCGGGTCTTTCAGCCTTGTTACATGACTTTAGGGGTAAACGGAAAGTCTCATTTGTTGACGCAGCAATATGTCTAACAATATGGTGATTTATTTTATATAATTTATGGACTGTATTACTAATTCACATATACGTACAATAGTCTCTCTCACAAAGATTTAACAGAGGAGCTTAATTGCGAAACTATGTATGGGCACATCTAGACTTGCTTTCACTTTCAAAAAGATATGCAAATTTGGTGCAAATTTGCATATCTTCTTCCGATCGCTTTTTTGAAAGAGGTTCTTTCAAAAAAGTAGTCTAGATGTGGTTCTTTCAAGAAAAAACCCTTTTTCGAAAAGACCGTTCTTTCTGAAAAATGAGGTTTACACGGTTCTTTTGAAAAAGGGGTTTTTCTCGACAGAACCGTGTCTAGACTACTTTCTTTTTCAAAAGAACCTCTTCCAAAAAAGTGATCGGAAGAAGATACGCAAATTCGTGTCAGATTTGCATATATTCTTTCTAAAATGAAAGCAAGTCTAGACGTGCCCTATCACTGAGGCTTCATTATTTTTATGAAATACTCTAGATAGTTTACTTATATACGCAAGTATTTTTTTAATAAAAAAGCTTTTTGAGGTATTTTTCATTATTACATTTACTTTTTTTGTTTACCCTTACTTGCAAAAAAATAAAAAGTGGTCCGGTCCCATCCCATCATCTCAGCCATTGGCACAGTCACAGCAATTATCCAGTTTTGTTGACTGTCTGCTCAGACTCTATGTTACCAGCACTCCTAGCTGTCTTCGAGACACCACTGACTTCCTGAGGAAACTATAGAACATCAATAATCTTTCTGAAAACACTATACTGGCCACCATGAATATAGAAGCTATTTATACCAAGATTCTACGTGATGATGGATTACTAGTTGTCAAACACTATGCCTGAGGATTCCACTGCAAATCTTGTGACTGAACTTGGTGATTTTATTTTCACCCACAACTATTTTCAATTTGGGGACAATTTTTATCTTCAAGTGAGTGGCACAGCTTTTGGCACATGCATGGCTCTACCATATGCCAACATCTTTATAGTTGACCTTGAATGTTTCCTCAGCTCTCGCCCCCTAGTATCCTTACTCTACTTCCACTACATTGACAATATCTTCATCATATGGACCCACAGAAAGGATATCCTTGAAGAATTATACAGATTTCAACAACTTTCACCCCACTATCAGCCTTAGCTTGGACCAGTCCACACGAGATCTATTTCCTTGACACTACAGTACAATTAAATGATGGCAACATTTCCACCACCTATACTGGAAACCTATTGACCATTATACTTTCATGCCTCTAACTTTCATCCAGGACACATTACTTAATCCATTGTTTACAGCCAGGCCCTAAAATACCAACCTGATTTGCTCAAATCCCACAGACAGACACAAACACCTCCAGGATCTCTGTAAGGCATTTTAAAAATGTAATTACCTGCTCGGGTAATTGAAGAAACAGATTCACTGAGCCAGACAAGTACCCAACTATCAGCTTCTTCATGATAGGCCCAACAAACAAAATAACAGAACACCACGAGTCCGCACCTATGGCCCCCAGCGTGAATCCCTCCAGTGCATCATTAACAATCTATAACTTATCCTGGAAAATGATCCCTCACAGGCCTTGGGGGACAGGCGAATCCTCACCTACAGACAGCCTTCTAACTTGAAATAAATTCTTTACAGCAACCACACAGTACACCTCCATCACAGTCATCTAGGAACCCACCTCTGCAAAAAACCCCCGTGCTAACTCTGTCCACACATCTATAGAAGCGACATCAGAGGACCAAACCACATAAGCCACCACATCAGAGACTCATACATCTGTACATCTACCACTGTGATACATGCCATCAAGTGTCAGCAATGCTTCTCTGCCATATATATTGGCCAAACTGGACAGTCTAAGACGAAGGATTAATGAACACAAATCAGATATTTGAAATGGTAACACACAAACCTTTTGGGGAACACTTTAACTTGCCCAGGCACTCATTAATGGATTTTAAAGTTGGCTGTTCTCTTACAAAACAATTTGAGAAGTCTACTATAGATAGTATAAAATTTGCATATGAAGGCTCGCTCCGCAGATTCTATCTTGCACGGCTCGAACAAAGTCTCGGGTAGCCGTGTTAGTCTGTAACTGAAAAAACTTAAACCATTCATTGGTTTGTTAGTCTCTAAGGTGCTGCAGAACCATTTGCTGTTTTTTAGGCTTGAACAAAGACTTGAACTAGATGGGCCATTATAGTCAACACCTAAATGACATCAAAAGCTAAGTATCAAGCACTTACAGATTATTCTTAGTCTTTTTAAGCATGGACACTTTGACAGGTTTTTTCCGTTCTTTCTCTTTTTCTGTTTTAAAATTCAACATTTGTGCCTCTTGCTTCAAATTTGTTATCCGAAGAAGCGGGTTGTGCTCACAAAAGCTCATAATACTATTTATACATTTTTGTTAGTTTGTAAGGTGCTACAGGACCATTGTTGTTAAAAAAAAAAAAAAAAAAAAAAAAAAAAAAAAAAAAAAAATCAGTCATTCCAAATAGGTCCCCATGCTGTGTGAATTGATGGAGGGCCAGCATTTTACTATAAACATCATTTAAATTATAAGCTTACAGTTGTGTATCTTGGGAACAACTCCTGGAAGGGGACTAGAGGAGCAGTCCTTTAGTGGAATCAGCAGTCCTTGAATGTAAACAGCTCTGTAAACTGCCCAGTCTTACATGAGTGGAAATCCCCACAGTGGACAATTAGCAGACATATTTCAGATACAGAAAATAAACCGGTAAGTCAAACTTTCTTGATATGTTCCTCTTTCATTTTCCTTTACAAATATACTGCTGTATATTTCAGGCCACACATTTTCGGTCTCCGCTTCTTCAACAGACAGAAAACCAAGTAACATCAGCTGCAGGTCAGCAGGGGCAACAGGCTGTAACAGATGTCATCCAGCAGCTCCTTGAGCTGTCAGAACCAGGTCCAGTGGAAAATAATCAGCCCCAACAATCTGGCCAACAACTCAATATTGCAATGGGACTCAATCGAGACATCTTGCAGGTAGGGTGTATTTACATAATAATCAGCAACTATTTTAAAAATCCATAAGGTGTTTCTGTGCCTGGATTGATTTTGCCCAATGGGCAAAAATTGGGATAATGAAAATGTAGTGCGCAAAGTTCTCTAAGATGTTTCTTTGGCTCTATTATGTGATCAGATTGGAAGGCAATAAATACTAGTTAGAAGTGAGTGAAAATAAATACTTAAAAAAAAAAATTTGCCTTTTGTTTTTCTGTGGTCCCTGGACCACTTTGTGGCACTTAGAGATCTAAATTGTTGCCATCCAGGATGATCCTGTTCAGATAACTTCTATTTGATTGTGAATTTAGAATTTGTTCCCTGAACTGTACCTTGTGATGTTTAAGCTGGAGTATTTGAATCAACCCCATTGCTCCCACCTCTCCAATTGCCTTGTAATGCTTCCTTTATAGTGGCATGGACTCAACTGTCAGAAAAGGAAAAAAAGAACAGGACAGAAAACATTAATAAATATTGGCTGTGGCCCCTTGATATTTCTAAAATGTGTTCAGTCCTCAAGCTGAAAAGGATGCACACTATTTATGTTAATGTCTCTTTCTCTGAGCACTAGCCAACCACACTATTCATCTAAACCCCCTTTTGAAATATATTCAGGTCTTAGATCTGCAATGCACTGTTATTCCTTGTGTGGCACCCTATTAGGTCCTTGGAGTTCTCCACTGGTACAGTGAATTATTAGATCAAGACATAAGGGCTGTCTACACTACAAAGTTATGTCAGATTAATTACATCACTCAGGGCTTTGAAAAATCCCACAGCCCTGAGCAATATAACTAAACTGATCTAAGGCTCAGTGTGGATACCACTAGGTTGATAGACAAGCATTTGTGGTGTAGACATAACCTTATTCTATTAATTTTAATTACCCGCTCCTCATTCCTCCCTCTCCCCAGTTTTTTTGTTCTGTTATGAGATTTTTTCCAGTTATTGGTTGTATATGCCTGCATTTTTTTTCTAGTACAATTTAACTTACAATTTCATGGAATACTGTGATTGGGTGGACAATGCCTGACCTCCCTGCTGGAGGCCTTTCGGCACCTTGGCCAGCAGCAGAAGCAGTAGAGAGGTCCTCTGAGCAGAATAGAGGGACACCCTCCATTGCAGCCAATAAGAGTGCAGCAGGCTGATATAAAAGGAGCTGCTAGTCCAGGGCCTGTCAGTTCCTTCCTGGAGCTCGACCCAGACAGACCTCAGGGCTGACTGGGGAACACCAAGGCTCTGGACAGCTCCGAGTGGGAGCTGGGGCATCCCAGGTCCTGTGGCTAAAGGTTAGCCAGGAAGCCAAAGGCAACCCTGCAGAACCCCGGACAAGGGGAGCCACAAGGCCCTAGAGAAGGGCTTGATGGAACAACATCCTCGGGAAGTGTCCCAGGGACATTACAGCAACTAAATACTTTGAAACTCAGCAGGTAACTGCTACTTATAGGGTCCCTGGGCTGGGACCCAGAGGAGTGGTGGTCTTGGGTCTCCCCTTAGCCCCCCTGCAAGCCACACCCGGGGGGAGGTAAAAGAAGAGGCCTGATCTCTGGCCACTTACTGGACACTGCCTCGCACACAGACAGGCGAGTAGAGACTGCAAGACTACCCTCAGCCATCAAGGAGCGCTTGCCCGACGTGTCGAATCCTTTACACTGGTACCATGAGCTGCAGGACTTGGCACTGACCAGGTACTATGCCCCAGCTCCCACTCAGAGCTGTCCAGAGTGCTGGTGTTCCCCAGTCAGCCCTGAGGTCTGCCTGGGTTGAGCTCCAGGAAGGAACTGACAGGCCCTGGACTAGCAGCTCCTTTTATATCAGCCTGCTGCACTCTGATTGGCTGCAACGAAGGGTGTCCCTTTATTCTGCTCAGAGTACCTCTCTACTGCTTCTGCTGCTGGCCAAGGTGCTGAAAGGCCTCCAGCAGGGAGGTCAGGCATTGTCCACCCCAACATTAATACATTTAAAAAAATCTAGTTCTTTTTGTATTTTAAGCTATAAGTAACTGGTTAAAATGAAAATTTTAATGTAGATTTAAGAGAAAACATCTTTTTATTTAGGCTTTATAGATTCAGTTGGTTTTCTGCGAAGTGATTGCTTATACATGTATTATTGCTGGAGAAAAATTCAGTTCCAGTTGAATAATGTAATTAGTTAAAAATATTATTGCTTACTGCCTTGGTAGAGGAAAGATCTGTAAATCTTTGAAATTCAGCTAAAATTTTGTAGTTATAAAAAGCTTGACTAAACATTTTTAATCATAGTTGTGTTGCATGTCATATATAGTTGTTTGAGCATAACAAATTTTAAATTATTTGTGAAGTTTTTTCCCTAACATTCTAGTTTTGTTTTGCCTTAGCAAGCCTTAGAAAACAGTGGGCTGTCTTCAATTCCAGTCTCAGCGCATCCTACAGAATGTAGCCAAGCTAAGACTCCTACAGCTCAGGATCAAAATCCAGATGTTCAGAACCTTTCTAATCATCAAGCTGACCCTAATAATGCAGAACAAGATAAAGAGCAAGAAAGCCCAGATAAGATTGATAAAAAAGAGAAAAAAGTTATAAAGAAAAAGTCACCATTTTTACCTGGTAATGTTGGAAATGTTTTTTTACGTACAACTTTTGTGCAGTAATAACAACATCTTAGTTTTCTATAGCACCTGTCATTGTAGTGTATGAGAACTTCCTAAAACACATGCAGCGGATACATCAATAAACTGCCTATGGAATTTCAAAAACACTAACCCTTTATTTTTCAAAGAACTGTGGGTGCATTAGTTTCCATTTTCTGTATCCCATTCTATGCATCCATGTTTGGATTTTTCCTATTCATCCTTAGTTCAGGCTGAAGATGCGTGCCAGTACTGCTTCAGTACCTTTTGGTTAAGTCTGTGATGAACATAACTTAGGCTCTTGCTGCTCAAAATGTAAGAGTCTCCTAATGTTGCTTGTTCTTTGAGTAGGAAGCAGAGATTTACAGGTGATCCCCAAACAAGAATCTCATGTTCTACACCATTCTTCAACTAACTTGGACTGTTTTATGCACCCTGACCACTTACGTCCACCCCCAAAGAGGGTAGAGAAGGGTCCTTGTATTCCTTATGTATCTGCAGAGGGGTTTGAGTTTCTGTGCTTTCACCCTCCACGGAGGTTCCCTCTAACCTGCATAGTAGCAGGGCCCTGCAGCTGCTTAATGAGTCCCTCTCAGGGACTCAGGACTGCCATGCAAAGAGATGCCTGGCTGGTGGAGGGACACTACTTCCTCAGCTACAGCAGCAGCTCCCTGCTGAGGACAGAGGAGCGAGTTTTTCCTAGCCAGTATGGAGGGGACTCGTCCATACCAGCTGGGAGAGACTCATTGTTCTGTCCTCAGCACAGAACTGCTGCTGTAGCTGAGTGAGTAGTGCCCCTCTGCCAATCAAGCAGCTCCATGTGCGGCAGCCCTGAGCCCTTGGATGGGGCTCATTAAGCAGCTTCAAGTCTGTACTGCTGCACAGCCTAGAGGGAATCTTGCGCTTCACCCAATCGCCTGGTCACACAAGTGGTGATGGGGTTAGCCTGGCAACGACACTCACGTGCCACCCAAGTGGATGAAGTGGGCAAGTGACTGGACCTTGTAGGTCACAAAGTCTTGTCCTCTGCCAGTCTTCAATTTTGAAACTGAAATTACTTGGCTCTGTTCGCTAAATGACTTCCTTGCCTATAGCAAGCAGGCTGACTTGGAAGACAAGCTTCCCCCAGCAAGATCATATCCAGTTCCCAGCTATCTTAAAGGAGGGAAAACTGATTGTGAGGACAATGGTTCAGGCTGTAATAGATGTCAGTCCCTTCTTCATGTACAGTGGCTACAGGAATTGTCATGAGCCATGACTATGTTCATCAAATTTCCTAAAGGAAGTCCAGAACACCAAAGAGGACTTCCATTTCAAAGAGTCTCTTCCCTTCAATCAGAAGAACTAAAATTCCTTCCACTTCCTCAAGGATTCTAGAGCCACTCTGATTTGTGGATATTTGCATGCCAACACCCAAGCATAACTTCTACCACATAAAAATTCAGTCAGTAGCCCTGTGAGCCTCTTCATAAATGACAGAAGTTCCAGTGGTCCTATCCTTCAGGTCAGTTATCACATCCAGGTTTGGATTTTTCCTATTCAGCCTTCAGCATCTCATATTCAGTCATTGCAGAAGTGATATTTGAGTGCAGCTAGAGAGCCACCAGTCACCTTACCTTGTGCTTCATACCTCACTCATCCCTTTCACGGGATTGTCCAGCACTCTTATCAACTTGGAGTGTGATGACTACGGACAATTGGGTCTTGCATGTCATTCAACATGGTCATATGATTGAGTTCACGATGCTGGCTCACCCATACTCCCACCCCACTTCAGGGACCACTCTCACAACAGTGTCCTTGCCCTAGATGTGGACTCTCTACTGCAAAAGAAACAATTGAACCTGTTCCTATGACTTATCAGGGTGCATGGTTCTATTCCATCTATTTTCTAGTTCACAAAAAGAAAGTGGGTGAGGAATGATATTAGATCTGTCATTTCAACCACTTCATATGCAAGACAAAGTTTTGTGTGGTCTAGTAGATATCATACCTTTGCTAGAAAAGGGCATATGGTTTATGGCTGTTGATATGCAGGATACTTACTTTTATCTAGACATCCATCTTATCTTCAGACATTTCACGGCAGGCCCTTGATACTTCTAATACAGGGTTCTACTGTTCAGACTCAGCAGTGCTCAATCATCTTCACCAAAGCTTTTGCTGCTTTGGGGACTCATCTTCAGTGTGAAGGGGTCCTTATATTCTCTTATCTTGACGACTGATAGCAGCACCATCCAAAGGAAAGGCATGAGCCTTGAACTCCATGCTGTTCATACTCCTCTCTTCACTGAAAGTGAACATAAACATTGAAAAAAGTCAACTTTGGATCCCACATTGTCCCTAGAATTCATTGGGACACACAGTGGTGTGGTCTCAGCATGTGGCTTCCAGACTCTACAAGAACCAGTTAGCAATGTGGTTTCCATCTTTTTTTTACAGTCAGAAGTGTCTTTCCCTTCCTGGTCTTTGCTTTTGCTTCCTGCAGCTGTGTGGCTGTGTGAGACCCCGTTCTTCTTTGAGTGCTGTTCCCATGGGTTCTCCATTCTAGGTGATGGTGTGATTCAACACAGTTGATTGGAGATCTTTGATAGCAGAGCTTGGTTGGATATTCATGCACAGTTGGTGTCTTGCGGTGCCTGTTAGTCCATTTGGCACATGCTCGTCCTGATCCCCTCAGTTTCTTCTCAACTGTCCTTGACTGAAGATGGAACTCTGTCTGTAGTTAGAGATAGATAAATATGTAAGTAAGTTAGAAAAACCTCATCCAAGTTCTCTCCTTCCAGTAGGAAGTTAGTATAATTGTTAGTGTTTAAAATAAAAAAGTTCCTTGCCTGATCCCCGGCTATCACAATCCTAGTTGGATAGTGACTTCTTGAGCTGGCTCTCCATGTGCCAGATTCCCCCAGATTCTTCCAGAGGGTTTGTGCCCCAATCCAACACATATCCCTCTGTGTCAAAGGCACAAGATGACACAGTCTTTGGCAGGGCCGTCCTACAGGCAGCAAGCGGATGAACTCTGTCCCCTTCTACATGGAAATTACCTCCACTCTGTCAGAGTATTTGGACAGGAAAGAACTGAGAGGAAGGGGGATTTGCAGTGTCCTATATACTGCACCATGAAGGCGCCATGCCAGGGAGCTCCACAGCCAACCCAACGTATCACTAAGGGAAAAAACGTTTAGTGATGCATTTGGTGCATGCACACACCTAGTGCTTTTTTTGTGATGGTACTGCGGAGTACTCAGTACCGGTACCTCCAGATGCAGTACCAGCACCTCCAGTCAGAGCTCAACAACTTTTCCACAGGAGTACCGGCACTTCTTTTTTTTAAAACAAAAAAAGCACTGCACACACGTAATGAAATGGACATCATCAACACATCTCAAAGAGCAACAGTTACAAACAGTAACTGTTTTAAAAAAAATTACTCTACATAATCACGCTTTGCATTCACTTTCCATTATCAGAGTTCTCTCATTCTCTGAGTTTATGGTGGAAAGAAAAAAGTAGAGCAGGTTTTTTAAAATAAAACTCTTAGAATTAGACAATCAATTTAATTGTTAATGGAAAATGAAAATATTGGGCATAATGCTTTTTTTGGAAGGTTAAGGTGATTTGTTGCTGATTTACATGATCCATAGAATTAATTTAAGAGTTTTCGTTTATACCCTTCACTTGTGTTCTCTATTTTTCATATATAATACTATACATACACTGCAAATGTTAGTTTCTATGGAGTATTAAAAGACCTTTCCTTCGTTGGAGCTACTGGTATCTGCTTTTTACTGAAATGACTATTCATTCTCTGATATGTTCATAATGAATTTGACAAAACAATGCTATTTTTTGATGTTGCACACCAATGGATTTCACTATACAAATATCATTAAATGACAAAAATTGACACATCAAAAAGAGAGAAAACACAGCACCAAGATTTAGGAGTAACTTATTTACTACTGTTACAAGAGCATCACTTCAAAGCCACTTATGGCCTAACACTGTATTCATTGTGCACTTAAAACACCCATTTTCTTTCTTGAAATCAGGTTAGAGTCATTTGCAGAGCCCTCATTCCTGCTCCATTGTCCGTGTGCTACTGGGTTGAACTCTGTTGTGTAATGCTTTTGTGGGTCTCTAAATAAGATATCATTGGAAGCTATATTTATATTTTGAAAAACTCAGGTCAATTATAGTAAATTTTCTTAAGTTTTCTGGAGTCTGTAGACTGTTTTCAGTATTCCATTTAAAACATAGAGAAATGAACAAAAAGCAGACCTATAACCTTGGTACTTATAATATGCCACTATGCTTACATCCTGTCGGCCATTTTTGAACTGTTTTTTTACATTAATATATGGTATGATAGTTCCATATACACTTTCCATTCTTTAGAATAAATTGTTACTGTAGGTGTATGTTGTTCCTTTTTGTCCTCCTTTTGCAGGTATGTTGGTAACTATGATTAAATAGGATTATCTTGGTCTTAATTTAGTCATAGTTCTATAAACAATGTTTACTCTTAAAGGGAAGTATCTGAGAAATGCTTATGCTTTGTTTATTAAATCTTGGCATGAGTCTTCAGTGCTCATTTGTGTGACTCAGCTTCAGACTGTTTTTAACTTACAAATATATAAAGGCACATATCTGATTTCAGTGTTATGTGTTTCAGGTTCTGTACGTGAGGAGAATGGAATAAGATGGCATGTTTGTACATACTGCTCTAAAGAATTTAAAAAACCTAGTGATCTAGTGCGCCACATTCGAATTCACACACATGAGAAGCCATTCAAGTGTCCCCAGTGTTTCCGCGCCTTTGCTGTGAAGAGCACTCTGACAGCACACATAAAAACACATACTGGCATTAAAGCTTTTAAGTGCCAGTATTGCATGAAATGTTTTTCCACTTCAGGAAGCTTAAAAGTTCACATTCGTCTGCATACAGGTAAGGCCTGTGAGTTATCCCTGTAGTTTTATATGATGTTTGGAAGACCTCCAAGAATAGACAGAGTTTGCTGCATAGACATCTAAGCGATGAGGTACCTTTTGTAAACATCTAATATAGAATGAAGTGTTTTGTCTCTGACATATGCCTTCATAAGAATTGGCAGGCCTATAAATTACTTGTATTATCTTTTGTTCACCAAATATTTTAACTTGTTCATGTCCCAATTCTCCCTGGTATGTGACTTTTTTCACTTCCTTTTTTCGGCTAAACCACAACTGTCTGCCTATGTTGTTTTCTTCCTTCACTCTTGTTTTTAATTTTCTCATGGAACAATTACCTGATGGGCCAGTACATTAGCTATTCCAGGCCTGCAGACAACACCCCTTATTTGTACTGTGGGACTACTGATTTATTGAAGGTGGTAGAGGTTTGTGAATCTGAGTTGAAAGTAGTGGTGAGTGCAGTAGTTCTAGATTCCAGTTTCTGTGATGTTTTGGCATGAGGTTTATCCTTCAGACATTCCTATAGGCTTTGCTACATAGTTACTACTCCCTCTTTTACCAATTTGGGAATTAAGTTTCCCTCTCACTTATAGAATGTGGATTGAATTATTTGTCCTTTACTTTTAAGTTAGCCATGTACAGGTTGAACCATTCTAGGTTAGCTCCCTTAGAACCTGACTGGTGCCGAGCTAGAGAATTTGCCAAAGCTGTGAGAGGTCAGTATTATAGTGAGTGGATCTCTTTATTTTTATTTCACTGGGGGAAATAAATGGAGCAGTGTGTGCAGTGCTGCTTAATAATGTATAACTGTACTGATTCATCCTATGTGAGCCTATGCCTAGCCAAGGCTTATCAGCTCTCTTCATGGCAAAGTATTAATGATGTTATGCAGTCTTACTGTATTGGCACAATGAAATAAGTAGATAAAGCATGCTTACACTTAGCAGCACTACCAACATTTTCACTACTTGCTGGTCTCTTAGAAGACATTTAGAGGTAATTTAGAGCTAAATAATAGCATAGAACACTGAGAGCAAGGACTGGCAGCAGTAAACAAACTTCACGGGACTGCGGGAAACTTGGTCACACGCATGATAAGTGGACAACTGACAAACTAAAATCATGTCAAACCGTGGATGTTGACAGACCAGAGAATGCTGGAATAGAGAGGTTGAAACAGTATATAAATAGCATACACGCAATTTCCCAGTTCTTTTCTCCTCCACCCCCTCGAAAAATATCAAAATACACATACCCTCCCCCATCTGATAATATCAATCTCTGTAAACGTACTGTTATAATTTTATTGTTTGGATTCTATAGTTTTTATTTCTACAGACCTGGAAGTAAACAATGAAGTAATGTATTTTAATCTCTTGCAGGTGTGAGACCTTTTGCTTGTCCTCACTGTGATAAAAAGTTTAGAACATCAGGCCACAGAAAGACTCATATTACTTCACACTTTAAACACACTGAACTACGAAAGATGCGACACCAGCGTAAACCTCCAAAAGTTCGAATAGGAAAGACCAGCGTTCCAGTACCGGATATTCCTTTGCAAGAACCCATACTCATCACTGATTTAGGTGAAAACTGAGTTAGCATATACTGTAATTTACTCATTGTAATCCTGAAATTTGGGTTTAGAATGTGAATGCAGTAGGGTACACTGTTAGGCAAAGGCGATGATAGTTTTACAATTCCATTTTAGTTGCTTACTCCTCTGACCTTCTAAAATACTTGTTATGGATTATGGGGAAGAAAGATGGGGGCAATATAGAAACTGTTTATGCCTGCTCTGCTTCAGCTAGAGACTCCACCATTGTGGGGAGATCAGGCAGCTTCCATTTACTTTGCTCATTCAAGTACCTACAGGAGTAGCATTGTTGGACTGGTGGATGGATCCAGCCAACCTGTGTATTAGAGTGTTTCGCCTCACTTTTTCTCACAATTTATTGTGGTAACAATTGCTTCTTCTCTAACTTAGAGATCTTTCCTAGGAAATCTATGAATGCAAGGTATATGGCTCAACAAAGTGTGGCTCATCACATGAGCCTAGGAGTTGAGGACTATTCATTTGTCCTGTCAGACTTTCTCCTTCATGTCAAGAAAAAGACTTTACAGTTCCTCATGGACAACGTTGCAGTGAATTTCTACATAAATGGAAATAAAGGGACTAGATCACACTGTTTCTGTTGAGAGCAATTGGTATTTGTGAGTTTTGTATCACCAATATCATGCAGCAAATTGCCCTGAACAGATCAGTAAGCAAAGATCATGAGTGGTTTTGCAGGCTGGCTATTGTGGGATTGATTTTTAGGGTCCTGTTTTGCTATTCATCTAAACAAAAAGTGTCAGGTTTTTTTGTTTTGTTTTTGTTCAAGGACATTCCATCTCTGATGGATGTGTGGCTGCAGTTTGGGAAAGGCAATCTGATGTACGCCTGCTTTCCCCATTCCCATTTTGCTCATTCCCAGGATGTTGCCAGGGCTCCTTTAACAGTACCTCTGAAATCTAACTTGAAACTTAGGACTGTGGATGCCTCTATATCTCTGACTGGCTGCTCTCCATCTTACAGCATGAATGCTCCATTATTAATGCCTCAGGAGGCAAGGCTCTCAAGGAATGTATCAAATGTTCTTCTGAATAGGTGAAAACCATCTATTAGATATGCTTACCTGTTGAAATGGAACTGATTCTTCCTACGGTCAAAGCAGATATTTTACCAGTCTGAACCTCTGTCCGACATAATTTTGACTGCTTGTTTCACCTAAAACAACAAGGCTTTATTGTAGTTCTGTAAGAATTCCCTGGTAACTCCTTCTATTTTTCATTCACCAATTGTGGGATTCTTAATATTTTCTGATCCCATGTCAATTCAATTTTAAAGGGTCTGGACAGGTTATAACCTCATGTCATGGATCCCATTTCTCCTGAGACTTAAATGCGCTGCTGCTGTGGTTTATGGATCCACCCTTTGAAGTGATGGCTACCTACTCTGAGGCATTTATCTGAAAGTAGCATTTTTGGTAGCTAATACCATTAGGAAAATTTTGTAAGTGACTGTCATTATGTTGTTTAGGTGTATCTCAAAAGGAAAAACAGTTATGTCTGCATCTGAAATTCCTAACTAAGTAGTATCAGAATTCTGCTTCAATCAAGCCATTTCTTAACTGACATTCTTTGCTAATCCTCATTCTCATAAGGGTAAGGAAAGGCTCCATGTCTTGGATGTCAGAAGGGTATTGTTGGACAGAACTAGGTGTTTTAGGTCACATTCATTTCAGTCATTAATGGGATGGAAGGCCTTTCATTTTCAGTGCAGAGGATTTTGTCCTGCTTTTGCCTGAACGGTTACACTGCCAACATGCTCCTTCCAGCCAGAGTGATAGTGCATTCTATAGCATCTCATGCAGGTTGTGCAGCCTTTTAAGCTCAAATACATGTAACAGATATTTGTCTTGATCATTGGTACATGCCTTTACAACCCTGTATCTCTGTGTGTACGAAAAGATGCCAAGTTTGGTCAAGTAGTTCATTAGTCATTGCTCAAGTACACTGAATGCTGCCTAGATTTTGAACTGCTTTGGAGTCATCTAAAATGAAGTGAACATATGCAATCAAAGAATTAAAACCCATTACTAACCTGTACCATAACTGTTGTTCTTTGAGGTATTGCACATGTCTAGTCCATGGCTCCATTCCCTTACACTCTCTCTCTCTCTCTCTCTCTCTCTCTCTCTCTCTCTCTCTCGGAGTCTGTCTGATAAGAAGCAACTGAGGGGGATAGGGTAGCTCCACCATTTTATACCATTGTGTAGCAGCGTGGAGCAACAGAGGTCACTTGCACCTCCTCCATGGGTACAACAGAGAGTAAAATGCATTAGATGTACACACCTGAAGTGGATTGGATATGTGTAACACATCTCAGAACAGTTACAGAACAGGTTAGTTAGTAAGTTTTTCTTCATGGGTCAGTTCTTCTCAGTGAGAACATGATAGAATTCATACTGCCTGAAAATCTGTGACTGAACGAGGCATTGTGGAGAGTGCTATACAGTAATTCCTCATTTAACAAGTGCCCAGCTTAACACGTTTTCGCAACAGCACAATTCTTTTTTTTAGGGAACATTTTTTGAATTCCACGACCGTCCCCGGAATAACACAGTTTCCCCAGCCAGTCCTATGCCAGTGGCTATGTGGGGCTTCCCCTGCCTCCCTGCAAAGCAGCGGAGGGTTTGCCACTTGTCGCGTCGTTCCCCACTTACTCCCTCTCGCCGGACGCCTTGCCCCCTCTCCTACACCCCACTTGTAGGCCAGTGGCGGGGTTTCCCAGCAGACCCAGCACAGGGGCATGCTCCCAATCCAATCCCTCTCCTCTTCCCTCCCCTTTCCTTCCCCAGAGCCAAACATCTCCCCTCCCTGTTGTAACCCAGTCCCCTTTCTCCCCCAACCTTATGTCCCAGTCCCAACAGACACCACCACTTGAAATGCAACCCCCATCTTTTCCATTATTTTCAATGGGAAAATTGACCTCGCATAACACGTTTTCACTTAACACGATCATTTTCTGAAACATATCTATAGTGTTAAATGAGGAATTACTGTATAGTACACAGTAGTACTTTTTTTTTATAGTGTCCTTACCATTGCCTGTCTTGAAAGATCATGGTGTTTTATTGAGTTTCAGAATCCTTTATTGAGTTTCAGAATCTGGGTTGCTAATAATTTAAAGTAGATAGATTGCTTATTCAATAAGTAAAATCTTTTACCTTTTATAAAAGGAGTTTAAATGTTTTGGTTCCATCTTCCTACAAGTTTTTGTTTTAAGAATCTCTTGACACTAATAATCTTAGAATACATCAAAAAACATAGTAGTCAGATTCGACAGGTTTTTTGTTTGGTGTGTATTTCAAGTACAATTATTCAACTTTATTTTTTAGACAAAAGAGGAAATAGAAGCATATTTTGTTCTGTGGTGGAATTAAATGTCTCCAGTTATTAGATTGATTTCATTAAATTACACGTTTTTAATGGCTAAAATTGTGAAATATGTGGAAAGGCAGTTTTTTACAGATATGTTGTAGTTCCCATAGGTTACTGGGTTTGAAATGTGCAGTGCAGGAATCTGAGCTTCTACTGCTCTTCCAAGAGGGGCACCTTCTCTCTGGTAACATTTGAGTGTTCTCAAAACTATAATTTTCTGTGAATGGTGATGAGAAATTCCAAGCTGCAAAGGTCTTTACTACGTGTTGATGGTATGGTTGAACTAGTTCTCTACAGAAAATTAGAAGATGTGGGTTTTATTTTATTGTTAAAAATATTTATTTAATTTTTATTTTATTTGCTCATGGGTCAATATATATTTTAGGTAGGTTTCTTTATATATTTCCTATAGGGATATAAGCAAGTAGTCGACTAACCGATAAGCAAAAGCTTATCAGATAGTCAACACACTAGTCGTTTCTCCCCCCCCCGCTGCCTCTATCAGAAAGAGACATCAAGGGGAGGAGGGGAGAATAGTAGGGCGTACTGGAGGGAGCCGGTTCCTCCCAGCTGCATGAGAGGGCGCAGCAGCGGCGTTCCACCTTTGAAATGTGGGGCTCTTGTACATTTCAAATGGAAGTGCCACACGGAGCCTGGGGCCAGTGCTCAGCACAAACCCCTTCCCCTCCCCTACCTGGCTTCTGCCTTTTTTAATCCGTCGGTCGCTGGCCGTGGCGTCATGCCAGCGTCCTGGCATCTGCTGGCGTCTGGCTCGCGCCCCGCCTCCTTGCACCGGAGCTGCATGCAGGCAGCCCGGTGGCGAAAATCACTGCACTTCCTCCTCCCCTGCGGCACTCCTCTCCTCTGCCCAGCTGGTGGTTCGGATGGGGCCACGCCACCTGTAGTTGTCATGGGCTGCACAGTGAGCCTCTGTGGGCCGCATGCGGCCCTCGGACTGCATGTTGTGCAGGCCTGAGTTAGAGATAAATGGGCAGTTTGAAGATCTAAAACCTGGCTATTGCTGTGAATTTAAGCAGCACAAGTGGATCTTAGTTTTAAAAAGAAGTAAATTATACAGTAACTCTTTACAAGAGTGGACACTACAGGTATGCACAGGACCCTGTTTTCAGTTCAAAGATGTCTGAATGATTTTGGACCTTTTTTTCTTGAGAAATCTGCTGCTACCCCACATTCTGTCTCGTCATTTGAAAAGAGGTGTTTTGTTTTGTGTTTTGGTTAATTTTCTGAGACTAAGACTTGGACAGTTAATAACAGGAACTCTTCCCTTATTTCCAGAGCTGAATTTGGCTTCTTAAGGGTACATTGTATAAATTGTATCTGTTTTTAAATAAATGTTTTTCCTCAATGAATTTCTTATGACACTGAAAAGATGACTACCAATTAGCGGAGGTAGATGTTGAGCAAAGAAAATAATTTCCACACACTATTTCAAATGTAGGTTTTATGTAATGTGAGGAAGACCAGTGCTACCTACAGGGTATCACTTGTATGAACGCTTTCAGTTAAATCTCACGTTACGTGACAGTGGGATAACATGAAATACAGCTAATTAAATGTCATATGATATAACTTAAATAAGATCCCTCTATAGGACTTCAGTCAGTTGCTAGTGAATTAGTTGGGTTTTATTTAACTTACTTTGGATTTTGTTGAAAATAAACATAATATGGATTTATAGGATTATATTTGCAGTTTACTGTAAGGGGCTAGAGCCATTAGTGCTACAAGGAACTGTGCAGCTAAGGTACCACACATAATTTTGAATAGATGCTGTAAAGATGTCTAAATCTTTTCCTGTTATTATTTATTAACAATATTTATAAAATAGGTATTGTTCTTTTAAAATGGTCAGTCTCTATACCATTGCAGCTTTACCAAATAATTCAATTTTGTTCTTTGTTTTATACATGCAGGTCTTATCCAGCCGATCCCAAGGAATAGCCAGTTTTTCCAAAGTTATTTTAATAATAGTTTTGGAAATGAAGCAGACAGGCCATACAAGTGTTTTTACTGCAGTCGTGCATATAAAAAATCTTGTCATCTTAAGCAACATATCAGGTAAAATAAACACAAAAGAGAAAGGAAATGTATTTAATACAATTTAATGTTAGGACAATTAAAATGGAAGAATAATTTGTGTAAAGTGTTTATAGGACTCCTTGCCAAGGCTTCAGTTCTATTACTTTGCTGTCCTTTACTTGTGAAACTACAAAATTCACTTGAAGTCAGGTTGGTCCAGATCTGGACTAAGGCTTTATCTACATTTGCAATTGATCAACAAAGCTTTTGTTGTTCACAGGTGCTTAAATTCCACCCTCCTTCACCCTCACCCCCCGATCCACTAAATGACTTAAAATTTTGCTGCAGCAAGTGTAGACGCTGCTTACAATGCAAAAGCCATTCCTGTGGCTAGAAGTACTTTTGTGAGGCAAAAATGCCAACAAATGGCATTCACATACACCAACTTTTAGCAGCTGAGTTGTTTGACACTTCCTTTTTGCTAAATGCTGCATGGTGTTAGACATAGCCTAACTTGTACCCTGCTGTACAAATTGATGAGCTTATGTTGAAGGGACTAATTACTTATTTAACTGCTGTAACTAAAAAAACGAAACTGGGTTTGTAACTGAATACATGTTTTTCTGTGCACACAATTCACGGCTAGTGGTTATCAGTGCATACTTTCTTATTGGTCATTTGATTGAAGTTTAATTGGAGCCTGTGCAGGGGAACATATTGTATTGTAGTTTTCACACTCTTCTGCCAGCTCTATCTGTGCTATGCTGCAAGATTGGTCATTTGTACCTCGTCACTTTCAACTTGTGCCTCCTCCAATCACATTTCCTTAATTCTAGTTCTTTTCTCTACCACTTAGGCTTCTCATACATGCTCTGATCTCCTTGCACAGCCAGTCTGTTTCCTTTCCCATTGACTCCTTATATTTGTCTTCACACTCATCCACTGGTGTCCAGTCTCAGCACCCCAATCCTTAGTTGCCATATCCGTGCTCAAGTTCCTTCTCCCAATCTGCTCTTTACACCATCCTTGTCTGGTTCCATAGTCTAATCAGGGACCTGGTGGGTGTTCGTGTGCATGTGCAAGTCTCTACTGAGATTTTTCAAAGACTTGGTTAATTATGCATGTATTTTCACGGGAACAGCAAAAGGCATATCTTGGATACAAAAGCTATCCCTTGACCAGTTTCAAGTCCTTGCACCCATTTTTGGAAATGGCTACATTGTTTTAGATAAAATTCTCCCAATAGTAGTAGAGGTTGAACCTTTCTGGTCTGGGGCTCTCTAGTTTGGCAACATCAGTGGTCCTGTTGGACCAGAGAGCCCTGGCTCAGGGCAGCAGAGTCCCAGCAGCCTGGGACAGCCATGGTACTTTGGAGTCCCAGCGGTTCTGGCCCTGAGGCAGCAGAGCTCTGGTGAACCTTTCTGATCTGTCAACATCTATTGTCCTCCTGGACCAGAGAGCTCTGGCTCAGGGCAGTGGAGTCCTGGCAGCCTGTGGTAACTCTGTGGTTGCAGAATCCTGGCAGTTATGGCCCCAGAGCAGGGGAGCCTGGCTATCTGCTGACAGATCCTGAAAGAGCAGCCAATATCCAGCAAACCCTCTCCTTTTAGACTGGTCAGGTCCTGAGAGCGCTGGACTAGGCAGGTCAAACCTATACTAGTAATACTTAATAATCAGCATTAGCATCAGTTGTCAAGCAGAATTTCAGCTCAAATATTTTAAGTTTGGCAAAGTTATAAACAACTACCAACCTTACCTATAATTATGTGCTTAAGTGTAATTACATAACCAATTTATCTTATATTTTTAGGTTTTGTTGAATAAAATGTTAAATGCTCTTTGGTTATGTTTTTTCCCCAATTTGTTCTTTCATTTCTTTTTCTTTTTTTCAAGATCACACACTGGTGAGAAGCCATTTAAGTGTTCTCAATGTGGAAGAGGTTTTGTGTCAGCTGGAGTGCTAAAAGCACATATTAGAACTCATACTGGACTGAAAGCTTTTAAGTGTCTTATATGTAATGGGGCATTCACTACTGGTGGTAGCCTCAGGCGGCACATGGGCATCCATAATGATCTCCGACCATATATGTGTCCATATTGTCAAAAAACATTCAAAACGTCATTAAACTGCAAAAAGCACATGAAAACTCATAGGTAGGTATACAACTTTTTAAAAAAACTTTCAGTACATTTCAGTAGTTCAACCCTAAAGCTTCCTTAAAACCTACTGTGATTTGAGCTATGTATTATTATGTGGGTTCTAAAAAGAATTAAGAGTAATTTGATTGGCATAATTCATTAGGAAAATTTCCTTGTTAGCATCTAGCATAATGGGTCCTGGTGTATAACTGAAGCATCTAGGAACTATTTCAATACATATACATTGTGATAAAAGAGTAGAACTGTTTTAGAAAGAGTTTAAATAGTGTCTGGGGGGTCGGCATTATTTGCAAATAAAACATCTCACCTTTCATTCTCAGGTATGAGCTTGCACAGCAGCTGCAGCAGCATGAGCAAGCTGCTTCAATAGATGATTCAACAGTAGATCGACAGAGCATTCATGTTTCTACTCAGATGCAAGTAGAGATTGAAAGTGATGAGCTGCAGCAGCCAGAAGCTGTCACAGCAGATCAAGAAGCTATTTTAGAACTAGACCAGCAGCAGGTAGTAGCCACAGAAGAAACAGGACTGGGGCAACAATTGACTGACCAGTCTTTAGAACAAGATGAAGGTATATATTCAGTGTATCAAAAACCACCCAAAAAATATCAGTTATAGGTGAAGTTCTCAAATGATCTTGCCTCGAAAACTTTCATGAATTTGGCTTGAAGACTTCTGAAATAATGGTTTAGAAAAACATTTTCTATAAAAGCGTACAATAATTATTTAAATGTATGTACATTACTTAATTTTTCTTAGCCTGCTTAATTGTGAAAAATGTATGGGGAAATACAAAAAAATTATATTAATTCTTGTCCATTTTTATTGGAAAACATATTTAAACAATAAATCACAAAAATATGCAGTGTAGTATTTTATACAAGCATTTTCTTTTTACATCACCATCTGCTAGCACAGGACTGCTCGGACAAATAATTATAAAATAATAAAGCTTAAATAAAGACCTATCACATAAATTTAGTTGTGACTAATTTTATATTTACCTAATTAATTTGCATTTTCTTTTCTTGAATTTATGTTCCTGATTTCAGATAGGTTTGTGACATCCCAGCATACTTTACAGGAGAACATCAATCAGTTTGAACAGCAAGCTCTAACACAGCCGTCATTTGATCAACAAGGGTTATCACAAGGTTAGTTATAGATATCAGTTTTTAAAATTGTAGCTCTTAGTAAATTTGTTCCTAAAGTACTAGAATTAAAAGCCTTAATTCTGTGCACACACAATTTGGGTAACCTTTGTGTTTAGCTGTCCCATTGGTGCATGCAGAAGGAGTTCTACTAAAAACCTGATGTTAAATATTTTGAAAATAAACTTTGAAAAATTAAGAGCTTATTTCGCTTATTTAAACTTACCTAGATTTTCCATTAAAATTATTTCTATCTAATGGTTATAGCATGAGATTTGAAGTCAGTCATTTTGTATTTTGTTCCTAGTTTGTGTCACCATGAGCTGTCTGCATGGTATTTTCTACCTGAACTAAACAACATATAAATGGAAGACAGTAATGTTTGCCAACCTCACAAAGATGTTGAGGCTTAATTAATGCCTGTAAAGAATTTTGAGAATATTGATGAAAAATCATCAATGCACAGCATTAGCTTATAAAATTTACACTACTGCCATAGCAATGCCCTATACCATTTGCAAAAAAATATGCAAAATCAAAATACAAAAATCTCCTATTAATTTGTTATTTTTGTGTGTGTGTGTGTGTGTGTGTGTGTGTGTGTGTGTGTGTGTGTGTGTGTGTGTGTTACCAAAGTTGGGTAAATCTAGTGATATTAGAGTGAGTGATGGAAGCATAATAACATTAAGAATTGGCTGGATCCCCAAACCATTCATTTTTAGATACTTGAGTATTGGCGCTTATTGAAGCTGCAAAATACATTTTTAAAGGAAGCATTAATAATTTTGCATGTGACCTAGACTCTACTGTAACTTTCAATCTCAATTCTTTGTAAAGAAGCTTTTGCTCGGGAATGGTCATGTGTTTGAATGGGTATCAAAAATTTAACTATGGCTGTCATAAAAGGTCTGCAGAGGCCTACCAAAAGGCTTATCTTTTGAAAGTTTCAGCAAGTCCGGAAGAGAAAGAATATGATAGGGAAAGATATACCTGGGGTGGATAGTGTGATTAGTAGTGAAGCAGATGATTACCGGAAGGCTCTTCCTTCCCTTTTGGTTCCTTGTGTCCTCTCTTCTTTCCTCTCTCAACTCAGGTTCATCTCCTGGTGGCTCCTCTAAATATCTCTTATTTCCCACCCAAGACCTCTGTACTCACCTCTTTCCTAGCATGCATGTCTCATCCTGCGTCATCACCTCGCTTTACTCCCTTGTATACACCAGTGTGTCCTTTTATCCTCTCCGTCTTGCTTCTGTTCTACGCCTTACCTCTTCTGTCCCTTTCACCCTCTTGTGGATGGCTGCTTTGCCTGTCCTACTCATCTCCTTTGTCCTCATCCCATATTCTCCAGTGTCTTTCATTCAGAAACTGGGAAGCAGTACTTCATGTCATTGCTCCATGTATCTCTCAGTCCACAGTTTTCTAATACCCTCTGCTTTTACTATGTGTCATCCTAGACTTCTGCCCTGACATGCTTCTACCTGGTTTCCTACCACCGATTTCTGATTCAGGCTTGGCCTACATAACAAAGTGATCTTACATCAACCTAATTTTATCAGTGAACAGACTGTAGCCATATCCCACTAAGGCAAGTGCCTTACTACACCAACATAATAACCTGCAGAAGAGGGGTAGGGCTTATGTTGGTGTAGTTTATAGACAGTGTCTCTGTAGACCAGGGATGGGAAATAATTTTCATAGCGGGGCCACTTAATGAATTTTGGTATTTAGTTATGGGCTGCTCTACTCATCCCGAAGAGGCATGGTCTCTGGGTAGGAAAGGGACAGGGCTGGGGACTAGCCTCCCCCCCCAGAATTGTCTGGGCTCGAGGCTTTAAATTAAAAACACAGCAATGGGCTCATGGTTCCCAGCCCTGCCTTACTGTGTTGCCTGGCAGCTGCCCAAGATTGCTGTGGCTATTTAAAGGTATCATGGGTCCAGCTCCTGCCAGGATAGCACCATGGCTGGGAACTGAGAGCCCCATTTAAACAGGATCCTGCTGCCTGAGCCGCTGCCTGGAAATTTGGTGACACAGGCAGCAGGATATTAATAGAAAGTGGCCAGATGCAGTCCGCTGGCTGGATCAAAGTGTTAGGCCTGCTGGATCCGGCCTCTGGGTTGCATCTTGCCCAACCTTGGTGTAGACACTGCCTTACTTATTATCTTGTCAAAGGCTGGAGCCCTGAAAGAACAAAGCTGGGTGTCTAGAGCCTGACTGCACTCAGCTCCCTGCTCCAGTCAGGCTGTGCCTGCCTCATTTCCCAGTTCATGGCAGGTAGGGGAGATGCTCAGGCAGCTGCCTCCCATGCTCCCAACTTAAGACTGTAGTTTAGACATGTCCTCAGATGCTCCAGCAGTAAAGCCAGTCATTAATGGATCATTTGAAAATTATTTTTCTGATATTTACCAAAGTTTCCAGAAAAATACCTCTGGAATGTAGAATGTGGAATGCAGAACTTGAAGATGATCCGTTTCTGATTGTGACTGGGGAGTGGTTTAAAATTTGGATTTATGGAAACTTAGTTCTAAATTTAATTATATAATGCCTATTGATGCTTCCTAATTGTAAGTAAATGGTTAGAATTACTATTGATTTTCATTTCCTTGATTTTTAATTTGGTTCCTTGTCTAGTTAAATAGCGCCCTTTACAAAGATATAGTTGCCTCTCTTTACTTCAGTGTGTAACACAATTTGGGATATAGTTGTGTTTTGCTTGTTTTTTTATTCTTTGTTATAATGCATGTATAAGATTTGAGAGAAAGTATTAATGTCTCCAGATTTATTAAGCAGGCAGGCCTGATCCAAATCCATTGAAATCCATTGGAATTTTGTGATTGCCATCCCATCTGAGATCTTTCCAAAATTGCAGAAACAACTGATTTTTCTCAAACTGTTCATTTTAGATTGAGAAATTATACTATTTTCATCTCAAAGTATAATATAATTTATGCTTCAGTTTCAGTATATTACTTACCAGTTAGTAAATATGCATTGGTAAATGCTTTTTCTGGAAAAAAATGTTTTGGAGTCTTAGTAGTATTCATTTTTAACATAGAAATATATGCTGCTCAACATGATTTAAAAAACATGATAAAAATTTCATTTGTATAAGATTTCTCCTGTTCTACTTGGAATCTCATCCACAGATTCCCAACTCTTTGAAGTTTCCTTGAAGATCTTGGAGCCCTTCAGTTTTTTTGAATTTCAGGTAGGTAAGCATATGCGCGGATGCATGCGTTAAATTGGTCGACCCTCTCCCTATGTCTGCATCTGTGCTTCATGCTCCTCAGTTCCTTTTTCCTGCCAACTAGGTAGGACATCTGAGTCTCAGAAATTTATATTTTCTTTCCTTGGTATTTATAGGCTGCAATTCTTGTTAAATGTATTGGTTAAATATTTAGTTTATTAATAAAACAGTGTTGGAGTATTCTGAAATTTTCATACGTTTTACTTCAAATAACCATCCAACCAACTCCTATATTTGTAAAAGAACAGATGTAGACTATCAGGATCATACATGACATTTTTCTTGTAGCAATTTTACAGGATGCCTGTTTTGTTCAGATAGACTTCATTTCTTTTACCATTCACACTTTTTTAAAAAAAGAGTTGATTCCTTCCCTGAGGGTAATATAGGCCAGAACTGTAATCTGTTATTCACTTGGTCTGATTTTGACAACATCAAGAATACGAAATCAGTGAATTTTTCTTGAGAGATTCTACATGCGAATACTCTATGATTCTTTATTTAAAGATATCTTTGGTGGATCAGAGGTAGTGCTTTTCAAGAAAATTGTTTTTGGGATTATGACTTTCCAATTACTGAACATCAGTTGGCATAGACCACTCTCGTTAATGGATCATTTCACCATTCTCTCCTTTGATGCCTTTCTCTAAGTGCAGTTGGATGCAACAAATATAGGTAGTATCGGTGATTGTACTGGGTTTTCAGAGGTCTCTGCTGTCATTCTGCTGACTAACGTGTTGAGATCATGGTTTGTGATCTCAGTTCTTGCAATTGAAACTCTTTCAGTGATGGTTCAGGACTTAAAGGTTCTGATTCTGCTCAAGGTTTGCCTGAGCATGCAGCCTAGCTGGTGCCAGTAGATTTAGTTAATAAGCAGGCATACAGAATATTTAGTTGGCAGTTTCGTGTTTTCATAGAGATCCAAATGTGCATATAAATTCCTTTAAATTGTTTAAAGGATGTCAATTTTGGAACTGAAGACTCTAGATTATTACTCAAAATTCAGATGCAATATTTCCCACAGGATGCTATAGTTTGTGGCCCTTATATATAGGACTTCTGTTTTCTGATAATGGGCTGATTTCCAGGATATTTCTTCAGTATAACTTCATGTGGAAGTGAAGGAAAATGTCCTTAACCCAAGAAAGCGCAAACTTCACAAATAGATCATCATGCTGCAAGTAGTATAGCATCTCATTCAGGACTGAGAAGGACTTGAAGAACTCTGTGTAAGATCAGAAGCTTTTTCTCTTTCACAACAGAAGTTGGTCCAGTACAATAAATTCTCTGACGCCTTGTGTCTCTGATACCCTGGCTCCAACACACTGTAAACAGGGACTGTCCAGTAATAGACCCCTGTGAATCTACTCAATTCCAAATATCCCCTGTTCCATGTCAGGGAAGGATGAAGCCCTGTAAGGTTTTCAGGTGAAAGGGTATGGTCTTTTGATTAAAGCACAGGAGAGCTGGGTTCTATATGTGGCTCTGCCACAGAATTCATGTGTAGCCATGGTTGGTAAGATGCATAATTTCTTCATCTTCTTAGTCCCAGGTATAAATAGATGAACTGTAAAAGTACAGTAATAGTAGATACCATCAGCATTTCTCAGAACTGTGAAGTTGCTGTATTGAATTCCCAGATTCATTTAAAAGATTAGAGAGAGTTTGAAATATGATCTTAATACAAGGAATTAAGCAGACCAATGTGGGTCTCAGATGTTTCTTGTTGTACCTTCAGTTCTTACTCAGGCCAGAACTTCTTTCACAGGCATGGACTAATTCTTCAATGTGACCAAACAGCAACTCTGATTGTACAGGTCTTTCTTCTGAGCATTTTGTTTGAAAGTTTGAAATTGTTCCAGAATTTTTTTGAAATTGTTCAGAATATCAAATAATCTCTTTACCGCAAAACATTGAATTGAAATGGATAATGTTATGTTATAGTGAGACATTTTATTACCCTTGTCTAAAGAAAAAGATACTGTGTTACCTCATCTTGACTTGATTGGTTTTGTAGGTGGTCTCTTTTGGTGTACTTAACTTATTTGGGTTTTTTGGATGGGTTGGGGAAGGCATTGTCCAAGTTCTTCTAAAAGTCATCATTTTTGCTTTTGAATTTCTTGTTTTTTTCAAAGATAGCCTCAATATGTTCTCACTGAAACATTTTCTTTGCTATCAGATATAAATTTGATCCCAAACAATCTTCTTGATCATTACTTTAAACTTTCATTAAAGCATTCTTCAGGGTACTTTTTGTTACCCCAGCCAGGAGAATAAATGATCTATAGCATCTGTTAAACAAGCTGACCATCAGTAAAAGAGGGATTCTGATCCTGAAGTTATGTACTTTTTTTCCTGAGGGTTTCATCTGAATTTCACTTTGGAAGAAAATAAGATTCAGTAAGTTTGATTGATGTAGGAAAGAAAACTATAAAAACTATACTTTCACACTAAGTGTTTAGGTGTAGCAAGAGTTAGAGCCCCTTTAAGGTTTTGCCTACAATTATTGGTGATTTTACTATCCTGATAACTGTGTTTCTCTGTTGTGAGGATTACCATCCGAGAGACTGGAAGGAAAGTTCTGCTTTCTCCTTGCACATCCCTGTGACTGAAATTTAGTAATCTGCAAACATTTTGTAAAGCATTGTGGTTTAGAATCTGATGCTGTTGTGGTCATTTGATGTGCTTGTACAGTTCTACATTATTTTCTTAATCTTCATCTGTTGCCTATTAAAGGCAAACTACACAGCAAAAATAAAATTGTGCCCTTTTACTGTTCCTTAATGATGCATAATTATGTCTGATTCTGTTTCTCCAAATTTTCTATTTGTTTTTATAATAGCAATACCAGATCCTGCCTTCTTTCTTACTTTCTTTCCTCTTGTTGTTAAACAGTTATGTTTGATGTTGGTGACAGAACAGGCTGAAATCTGAGTTATACTTTCCTGGCTTTCAATGAGCCTTTTGTGATGGAATGGTTCCATTTATTGCTTCAGTATAGAGAGGGAGGTTACAATCTGATATATTCAAAGTAAAAACACAGAGAAAAGTAATCTGAGGCCATCTTTATCAGACATATACAGAAACGCAATTTTATTTTTACTTTGAACTTGCTTTTAAAAGGCTCTGCAAGGCTCTTCTTTACTATAATCTAAAGAGTGGGAATATGTGGAGGAGATCCAAAGTGGAGAAAATGGGGTTACTTTATCAGAAACTGGAGTTCTCCTATTGGGTCATCTCCTCCACTCACCCGCCATACTCCCCTCTGAGCTTCGCAATTTTGTGATTGGCTTCCAGTGTGAGTAAGGGAGTGTGATATCAACATGAATATGAATAAAGGGAGCTGGGTCAACCTGTTTGACACATGCATGCTTACATACAAGAAATTCAAAATTTCAATGGCTCTGAGGTATTTGAGGCTTCTTGAAGAAACTTCAAACTGTTGTTCTGTGGAGGAGATTGTCTAATAGAACTCCAGCTAATGGTAAGTAACCCTATTACTGTGAATATTTAATAGATGTTCAGATATGCATATGCATTTTACTTGTGTTTACTAATAAAGAGTGTAATGTTGTAATTTTCTGCTGTAAATTATTATTTAATATTTTTTTGAAGTTGCTATTTAAATAAGTTGTGTACTATTTATTTGTCCTATTTTCCGTTTTGTTCATTTTCCATTATTCTGGGCTTTTGACTTTCTTTTATTTATGTCAGGTTTTACAGTGAATGACAGCTACAATCAACAGAATCAATTTCCAGCTGTACAGCAGCTACAGGATTCAAGCACACTTGAGTCTCAGGCTCTTTCAACAAGTTACCATCAACCAAATCTTCTTCAAGTTCCTAACACAGAAACTATTAACGTAGTGAGTATATATGAAAGATAGAATTTATTGTTGTTCATTTCTTGATGTTGACCTTGTGAAGAGAGTAGCCTCTTTCAGAGGATGTTCATGTAACCACCAAGAAAATAAGGGAATGTTCCAGAAGAATTTTCGCTTAATTATTAATCACAATAAAAGCAAAACAAAATGGGGGAAAAAACAAAAAACAACAAAAAAAAAAACAAAAAAAAAGGAAAAATAATAAGTTTCCCTATCCACTTGTATAAGAATATACAAATGCATCACTTTATTTTACATCTTCTGGCAGCTTCCTTTCTAAACCTAAAAATCTAGATGTGTGCATGCTGTGGATACATATAATGTCAAAATTTTTTAGACAAATTATGTATTTATAAATTTATGCTCTTATGCCATTTCTGTGGAATACTTGAGATGTACACATGCCTCAATCTGTCATACAGATTTCTGTGCCATAACTAGCTTTTAAGATTTGTTTTAGATATTGCTAGCTTTTAAGATTTGTTTTAGATCTCTATTCAATTTGTAGACTACGCGTCTCCTACAAGATCAGTCACAAGAAGAACTTGAACTTCATGCCCAACGCTCCCAGTTTCTTGAGGACAACGAAGATCAAAGTAGACGTTCATACAGGTCTGTTAGAATTCTTTTTGGCCTTTGTCAATTGACTTGCTTAGTTTCTTGCATTGCTACATTTTAATGGTAGTAAAGTCCAATATCATTAAATTCTCTGGAAATCAGCAATGCCATCTAAACATCAATTCATGTCTTTGTAGAAAGTGAATATAAAAATACATTAAAAAGGCATTTTGCTTATCATGTGGTTCACCCTAGAGAACATAGGAGGACTACAAGATTTTGAACAAAACTTCAAGTGAGGGACAATCCCCACTGAGAACCAGTCCAAATATATTTTACAGAATCATGATTGTGGGAACATATATATTTTTTTTGTTTGTATGTTTATACATCTCTGTAAAAGTACATATTTCATTCTTGGTGTGGATGTACTCTCTGCACTTGAGATCCCAGTCTTTTGGCCAACAATATCCTTCGGAACTTTGTATGATCCCTTAGGCTACATCTACGCTGCAAGGGTTTTCCACAAGAGGAAATGCATATGTCATGCTCGCATTTGCATTTTCTCCTCAAATCTCTTTTGCACAAGAAGTTTTTGCATAAAAAAACGCTGCGTAGTCGGCTCCTTTTTGCACAAAAATCCCTCTTTTGTGCAATAGCCGTTCTTCCTCATTTTTTCAGGAAGAACGGCTCTTGCACAAAAGGGGGATTTTGTTAAAAAAGGAACCGTCTACACAGCGCTTTTTTACGCAAAAACCTCTTGTGCAAAAAAGGGATTGGAGGTGAAAATACAGATGCAAGCGTGACATACAAACGAGCGCTCCATTTGCATTTCCTCTTGCGGAAAACCCTTGCAGTGTAGACGTAGCCTTAGGGTCTGTAGCAAAGGCCTTGTAGCGATTCATGGGCGTGGCACCTACTGTTGGTCACACCGGGAATTAGCTCTGACACTCAGCAGGATGTCCCCTTCTGGCCAATGCCTGGCTCTTTGCTCCACTGGCTCTCCTTGGACCAGTGTTGCTCTCAGGACCGCAATGTCCTCTTCAGGACAATGTCCTGCGACAGTGCTCCCTACCCAGTCCTCAGTCTTTAAACCTGCCACTGTGGCCAACTGCAGCCCCTTGCCTCAGGAGCAAGCCAAAGTCTGTATAGGCCACTTTCCCTGGTGT
Source organism: Pelodiscus sinensis (assembly GCF_049634645.1). Lineage (NCBI taxonomy): Eukaryota > Metazoa > Chordata > Testudines > Trionychidae > Pelodiscus > Pelodiscus sinensis. The sequence continues at coordinate 97,840,075 of NC_134712.1, forward strand.
CAAGAAGTGGAGTAATGGGGGAGACCCAAGCCCATCCACTTCTTTGGATTCCAGCTCAGGAACCCTCTGGTGACAGTCTTGTCCTGCCTTCCTTCAGTCCCCTTAATTGCTTATGTTTTCTGCGCTACTTCCCTGTGACCCTTGTACCTTCTCAGCCCTGGTATCAGTCTTGGCCTGTTCAGCAGTGCTCTCTGGCCAAGGTGCTTCCCCTTCACTGGGAGCCAGTCCTGCACCCTTGCTGATCAGTACCCAACTGTCCTCTGCTCTGCTGAGTAGCTCCTTATAACAGGTCTGCCCCAGCAAGCTGCTCTCTGATTGGCTTCTTATAAGTCCTTTCCTAATTGTCCTGGACTCTGCTCAGGCTCCCTCTAGCTGGTTTTAACCCCTTTTCTAATGGAATAGGGAAGTTACGTAAAGGACAGAGCAGCCAATGAGCACTCAATTTCTTCACTGCCCATGGCTGAGATGCAGCTACCTAGTGTCCATGTCTTGATGTGTTTAACTGTTTTTATTATCTCTTGTAAACAGTGTTAAATTAGAGGGGGTTAGTTAGGTTATTGTCCTGTTTTACCTGTAGGACTCCCATATCCCCATCAAATGTATCATTTATACATTATTTTAAAGGATTTTATAAGCCAAAGGAAGCAAATTTGCAGATGTTTTCATTCGACCGCACCACAAGACTGACTTCAGAAATGCCCTAGTATTGTAGCCCCAACCTCAGTCCTTGGACAGGTTCCACCTCTTTTTATAAGTATTTCAGTGAGCTCAGGATTTGTCAGTTCCCGAAGTACCTCATCGAAGGTATCCAGCTTCTGTCTCTGGTAAGATAGTCAAAAAGCTTTCTGAGAATAAGGAGCATCACTCCTTGGAGAAAGCGAGAGAGAGATCACCTACAAGAGTTTCCACTAAGAGAAGATCTAAGTTCTCTATTCTCTCATTGCTGAATTGGCCTTTCGTGTATGCAAGATTTGCTAAAATATTTTCTGAGCAGACATCTCTTGGATATGCCTAGTATGACAAAATGTACTGACATTCCTAGGGTGATGGAATCGTTTTAATCAAGTGTGCAATAATGATAATAGTAACAAACATAATCCTATTATATTGTACTTTAGTAATTGCAGTATGATAATGAAATTAAAGTTCTGGGTTTTAACACAACCATTGGGTGGCACAGACTACAGGTTTAATCTCTATATTGGGTGTGGGGTGTGAACTTCAGGAGGGAATTAGAGTGTGGGAGGTGATTTGAAGTTCAGGTTCCAGGCGACCCTTATCTCAGGTGGCTCCCTGGAAGCAGCAACATGCCATCCTAGATGGAGGCTCTGCTTGTTGCCCTGTCTGCAGGAACCACCCTCAGAGCTCCCACTGATAATGGTTCCCAGACAGTGGGAGCTGTGGAACTGGTACCCTAGGAGCCAGAACAACATGCTGCCTCTTCATTGGGGCTACAAGGAGCCAGTTGGGGCACATGCTAGCCAGACTTTTAATGGTCCAGTTAGCAGTGCTGACCATAGCTGTCAGGGTCCACTGAGTGTTCTGGTCTAAAACCAGATACCTGGCAACCCTATTGTTGGCGCCTGAGGCCTCAGGGCTGGGGCTCTGCTCCTCATCCAGGCTTTCTAAGTCCCTGCTGCCTAACCACCTCAGAACTGAAGCTCAGACCCCATCTAAGACTCTCTCCCTCCACTCCTACCCTTCACTTGCTCCTTCTGCTTGAGAGTCCCACCTATCTCCAGAGGAGGTACAGGATCGTGCATCCAGGAGCAATAGGGAGTCAGGATGAGGAGCTGATGCTTTGCTGCTTGCCCCCCACTCTCACTATCCAGGAGGCCGTTGTGCCCACAGGGGGAAACCCCCTGGTAGCAGTATGGGAGAAACACTGGTTTAGATAAGTGTCTGTACCTGATGAATTTCTACTTGCTAAAAAATACTACTCCATAGCAAAACAAAACAAAAAATACAGGTTGATCCTCTCTTGTCTGGGATGTTCTGGTCCAGCAACATCTGTGATTCGTCAGGACCATGAATACTGCTAGACCAGAGAGTCCCTGGACCAGAGGACTGGGAGGCCACAGGGTTGGACGCAGCAGTGCTGGGACAGCAGAGCCGCGACAGACCTTGCGGCCCCGAGGAATAGAGCCCGGTGGCTCCAGAGTATCAGATCCACATCCAGACCCAGCCAGCATTCCCTCTAAGATGCCAGCTTCGGACTGGGTGGGGCTGATTAATCACCTGTGAACCTGTGCTGCCTTGAACCTTAGAGGGAGTACATGACCAGCTGTGTTGCTTTTGTCCGGCTGCCATAGCCCAGCCTGGTTTCCCCCTTCCGGGCTGCTGAAGCTGCAGTCCTGGCCCTGCTGCCAGGAGGCAGGCAGCCCCAGTCATGCTGCCATTACTACCCAGGCACCTGCGAACCTGCTGCTGCTGCCCAGGATATTATGGTCCCGCTGCTGCCTGGGCTGCCATGGCCCCAGCCCCAGATAGTGCTCCACTGCCACTCGGGCATTGCCATTGCCCTGGTTGTTGCGGCTCTGCCACCACCAGACTCGCGGGGCTCCTAGCAATGGTCCTCCTGCTCTGGGATGCTCTCATCCAGGAGCATCTGTGGTCATTCTGGACCACAGATGGTTGCTGGATGAGAGAGTCCCAGGCAAGGGAGGTGCAGCCTATAATAACTGTCTTTAATACAACCTGAAAACTAGCTTTTTTTGTTTGGTTTACATAGATGTGAATATTGCAACAAGGGTTTTAAGAAATCCAGCCATTTGAAGCAGCATGTGCGATCACACACTGGGGAGAAGCCTTATAAATGTCAGCTGTGTGGCCGTGGATTTGTTTCCTCGGGAGTTCTTAAATCACATGAGAAGACTCACACAGGCAGAGTATCTTTTAAATACTGTGTTTATTTATGATGTTTATAAATGTCTCTAATGAAAATACCTATTTGTTTTTGTGACTTCAGTTTTGGAAGTTGCTGTTGTCTCTTAATGTTCTCTGTGTAGATGAATCAGACAAATATATTTTTTCTCTTACTTTAAGGAGTTAAAGCATTCAGCTGTAGCATTTGCAATACAGCTTTCACTACCAATGGCAGCCTTACTAGGCACATGGCAACTCACATGAGCATGAAGCCTTACAAGTGCCCATTCTGTGATGAAAGCTTCCGAACAACCGTTCACTGCAAAAAGCACATGAAAAAACACCAAACAGTCTCCTCTGCAGAAGCAGTACCTGGAGAGGCAGGAGGAGGAGGTGAACAACATTTATTTATTTATTTGCTTATTCATTCATTCATTTTTACTGTAACAGACCTTGACTGCAAACCAGGCAAAAATGATGAGAAATTTCATTTATGCTATATTGGGGCTATAATTTTTACCTTCTTGTTTCAAGACACAATATTGTACACAGTAAGCCAGTAGGACTGCTCCTTTCCATGAACTAATAGAGGAAACATAACACACTCTTATGAACAGGTCTGTCATAATAAACCCTGCAATAGTTTACAATACATTTATACATGGTATTCCATCCTGTTGTGTTTTTAATCTTTGTATTTTACAGTAGTATATTAAAACTATACCATGTGGTAGGTATCAAGCGACTTGATTTTTTCATATTTCTACTTTGACTAAAATATTCATTTAAGATTTTATGAGCTTGCTCTTTTTCTGGTTGCAATCTTCTAGCTAGAAAAGGCTATCTTTGTTCATATCATACACAAGCAAACAGAAAGCTTAATTTTTGGTGGAAATGTGTGTGGGCACTTCCATGAATTCAGGATCCCTCAATAGTGATTTTGGGGGGTACTCTCAGAATTTTCTACAGAATTTTAAAGTGAATTTGTACCCTGAAAAAGAGATTCTTAAAAATGGCATTGAGCATTCCATACTATTGGTTGAACCTTTCTAGTCTGTTACCCTCAGAACCTGACTGGTGCCAAACCAGAGAATTTGCTGGATCACAGGAGGTCAGTATTGTCTACCAGCATTACAATACCTCCACTGCTTGCTGGATTCTTAGAAGAAATTTTAGGGCTAAATAAAGCCTAAATAAAACTCTTAGAACACTGAGCGCCAGGACTAGTGGCTGTAAACAAACTATGAGATTGTGGGAAATTTGGCTACCCCAAGATAAAGGAACATCTGACTAACTATAAATTCATGTCAGACCACAGATTTTGCCAGGCCAGAGAGTGCTGGACTAGAGAGGTTCAATCTGTATTTAAATTGATTTTTTAAAAATATAAATAAATTAACAATTTTCTGTAGAACAACAGACTGAAACTTAGACCTGCAAACTCAGCTTGGAATCTGAAAGTCATGTAGGATTCTTTCTAGCTCCATAATCCCTGACTAAAGATTCTGTGTTTGAGATTTAATTAGCTTTTTTTTATGTGGATGGAGTTAGAAAAGAATCCAGTGAACTCTCTCCCGGAGCTGTGGAATACTGGATGTAAGGTTGAGAAAACCTAATAGTCAGGGCTTGACAAATAATACAATCTACTTGCCCATGGTGAGTAGATTGTAACCCGGAAGAGCCGGCTTCGGGCGATCTGCGCATGCGCAGATCGCCAGACAGCACAGCTGGTGAGCGGGGCTCTCCGCAGTTCGGCGAGCCCTGCTAATAATAATTTGGTGTAAGATACATTACCAAGGTATTGTAATTTGTCAAAGAAAGCATTATAAAACTAGGAAATTTAGAATTAAGGTAGAACGTAAGTGTGCAAGTTTGAGTTTCCTTTAAGACACCAAACAGCCTTTGCTCTGCTATGTGGACACAACATAAAATAACTATATGAATTTGATTTAACACATGCTAGTGTTCATAATGTCAGGTTAGATTAAACTGATTTTTGTGTGGTTTTTAAATAGTTTTATGTGTGGAAGAAGCTGATGAAAATTCTGAAAGAACGGCTTCCAGAAAATCTCGGCCTGGTGTCATCACTTTCACAGAGGAAGAAACAGCAGAACTTGCAAAAATAAGACCTCAAGAAAGTGCCACAGTTTCAGAAAAAGTTCTTGTCCAGTCTGCTGCAGAAAAGGACAGAATTAGTGAGATCAAAGATAAGCATGCAGAATTGGAAGCAGAGCCCAAGTACGCCAATTGTTGTACTTATTGTCCCAAAAGCTTTAAAAAACCCAGTGATTTAGTCAGGTAAGGAGAAGCAGTGGGTCATACTTTTGGGTTTACTGAGATCTTTACTGGACATTTAATAGTGTGAGCTTTTCGTCAGAACTTGTTATACCTAAATTGGCTTCTGTCTGTCTCACGGTGCATTATGGGGGTTAGTTAGCAGGAAGATGGCAATTTTTCATTTCCAGAATGATTTATAGACAAGTATTGGTCTATGTAATAGTTCCTTGTTACTTTATGCTTTGGAATTGAGTACAATTGCTCCCTTCTCACATTTGCATTTTCCTGAATTATTAAGTTAGTTAAAATCTTACAATGAACGCAGATGTTTGGTAACATTGTGGAGTTTTGTTGCAGTAAAATTTTGATATATAAGATGAAAAATCAGCGTGGAGAATGAAAAAAATTATTAAAATCATACCAAAAAAAGCTTCTCCCCCTACCAGAACACCCCCTTTCCCAAGAACTCTGAGTATATACTATAACCATAAATTTAAGTACTTCAGAACTTTTAAAATATCTGTTAGGATACAAAGTGGCTGGCATGGAAATTGACATGTTTATTTAAGAAAGATAATCAACACTGTTATTCATGAAAACACGTTTTTGTCTAGGCATGTTCGTATCCACACTGGGGAGAAACCATATAAATGTGATGAATGTGGAAAGAGTTTTACTGTGAAGTCTACTCTGGATTGCCATGTAAAAACACACACAGGTCAGCAGGATTTTGAATTTGTGTATTTGCAGCCCCTTTAACTGACTTTTTAATGGGCTTTTTTATGAGTATCGGAGGATGTGGTATGTTTCACTATTAAAAGCACAATGTCAACATTACACTTAAGTCTACAATATCTTCCATATTGGTCACTGATAAAACCTACTGTTTTAACACACTATGTATCAAAAGTTTTATGATATGCAATGTCAGGAAAACCCAGACATGTTTTGCACTTATGTATTACTTTCATACCTGCTGAAACAGTGATGCTCTTAGCTAGGAAGGGCAGGGTTTGGGTATTATATAAAACTAGATTTACATGGTGTCACTTAAGTCCTTTAGACCAGGAGGCTGGGGGGAGGGGGCTAGGTGTGTGAGGAGGTGCATAAGTCAGGGTTGAGGAGTGAGGAGGGGCTTTTGGAAGGAGAAAGGGGGTGAAGGAATTAGGGCAGGGGGTTGAGAGGTATGGAGGGGCTCAGGAGAAGGGGTAGGAGGTAACCGGTCACCACTCCCTGGGGCCACCCTCAGGCATTGGAGTCTGTGCTTCTTGGCTACTGGCTGTTCCTCACAGAGACAGGTGCTGTTCTGCCTGGCTGGCGGATACTCCATGTCACTGGGGGCTTTGGGAAGGCAGGGGCATGTTTTCTTGCTGCCTCCCACTGGTCATTGTGTAATATAACTATTCCTGCGATCACAGCCCTTCCTTTCCATTTGATGAGAAACAATTGCTTTCCATGGACATCTCATCATCTTCGTCCAGTCAAACCCTTTCCTTGCTTTAAGCAATGATAAGAGGAAGCTACATACCAAATTTGGTGGTCCTAGTTCTTACCATGTAGAAGGAGTTATTGAACAAATTAACTCATGGATGTACAGACACACAGATGTACAAACTCTCTAATATAGAGAGATTTTCAGTGGTTACATGTTTACATGCGGGGGGGCCAGTGTGTGCTCTGCAAGAGTTGGTGCCTGCAGGGAGCCCATCCCCACTGCTGCTTCTGGGGGGAGCCTTGTGTTTAACCATGAAGGTTAACCAATGCTGTATGCATAAGGGTTGGCATAGAAGATACATGTAAGAGAAATGAACAAATTGATGATAGCTCATTGGTGTAGAAAGTGGGATCACTACAGTAAGATGCAAAAATGGGCAGAAAGGGAAGGGGCTAAGCTATGAAGGGCCTTCACAATGAGAAGTGGAAGTTGTGAGATGTCAAAGGAAGTAAAGTCATTTAAAGACTCAGCCTAGGGAAGTTACATTATCAGAATGATGGGCCCAGAGGATGGACAGCAGTGCATTAAATGAATTTGAAGGAAACAAGGTTGGATGACAGGAAGGTGAGAGAAAAGGATGGTAGAGTTATCCAGATGAGAGAATGCATGTTTGCATGAGGATTCTAATAGTACTGTATAGTCAGAAGAAACAAAATCTTAAATTTTAGAAGGAAAAAATGTTTTGGACACAGCCCTGGTGTGATAATGTACGATGATAGTTATATGATTCCTAAGTTATGGCCCTGAGTTATGGAAAGGTTAAGAGCATTAATGGTGTTAAATAAAGTGGTTTTAGAGTTCACAGTTCTGTATCTTTAATTTAGCTTTTCAACTAGTGTGCCCTCTAAGCTGCAGGGCAGCATAGTTTCACAGGTGGTGAATCAGCCCCTCCCAGTCTGTCAGCCAGCTCCCTGCATAGAGCCCTAAGCCTCTGACTGGGTGGGGCTATTAATCACCTGTGAAGCTGTACGGCCACACAATTTAGAGGGAACATTGTTCTCACTATTGTTTGATGTGTCCAATATTTTAACAATACTGCTCCCTGAACTTTTCAAATTTGTTTAGAACTCTGACTGTTCTTGTTGTTATGCAGTATTGGTAATTATTGATTGATTCTTCTCCTGCTCTCTTATTGTTCAGGTCAGAAGCTCTTCAGTTGTCATGTATGCAGTAATTCTTTTTCTACCAAAGGGAGTCTAAAAGTGCATATGCGCCTGCATACGGGAGCAAAGCCATTTAAGTGTCCACACTGTGACTTACGGTTTCGTACTTCAGGGCGTAGAAAAACCCACATACAATGTCACTATAAACCAGAAGCCAAGAGGGTCAGGAAGTCTATGACCCGTACATCTGCTGAGGGACTACAACCAGTGAATCTTCTCAACTCTTCCACAACAGACCCCAATGTTTTTATTATGAATAATTCTGTTCTGACAGGTCAATTTGATCAGAATTTGCTTCAACAAGGACTTGTGAGCCAGGCAATCCTTCCTGCTTCTATGTCAGGTAAAACATGAACATTTTCATTTGGGTTTAGTTAGCCAAATTGCTAAATTTTGATTTATCTTAAAGAAAATGTAGAGCCATATGTCTAATTGCAGTTCTTAGTCAGATAAGTCTTTTACCATGATTTGATTCTTCCTCATAAGGTGATGCTTTCATGGATGAAGGTGGTGCTTTTAGCGATGAAGATATTATGTACAGTCTGTTAATGATTCATTAGTCTAAGGGTAGCAGAGAACATGTTGAAAATATGGTTTAAAAAAAAAGTTTTCATGTTATGAAGTTGCAGTAGTTTGTACAGAAAGATGATGACAATGTAGATAAAATAGGAGTTAGAAATTCTACATTGATTTATTTATTTAAATTCTGTTATTTCCTGTAAAAGAAGAGAGAAGTAATGTTTTATGTACACTATTCATTTTAAAAATATATTTTAACCTTATGTGTTAGGTTATAAAGAAAGTTAATTTACTTTAGTTTTGGATATGGAGAAAGCATTTAAAATATAGAACTTTTACAGATCCTTACAGTTAATTGTTCAAAGCAAAAAATAATAAAAATATTAAACTGGACAATTACTAAGAAATTAACATAAGTGTAGGATAATATTTTCAGATGTGATTTAGATACTTAGGAGCATAAGTTTTATTGAAAATCAGTGATGTTTTGTTTCCTAAGCATTTGAAATGAGACTTAAGCATTTAAGTCATGAAGATACTTTTTGGAAAATTTTGTTCATTGAGCCTCCATAGAGGCAAGAATGTTCCACAAATTAACTTACATTTTTTTAAACACTTAAATATCCATCAAGTTGTAGCCACAGATATTCTACCCTGTTTTATGGGATTTTAGCCTGTTACATAAAACTGAGTGGGTTTCAGTTTTCAGATATTGGTAGACATTAATTGGCAGGTTCAACTCATGGGGATTTTGCATCCTTTTAAGTTTTGCTTGAGCAGAACAAGGGGCCTTAAGAATATTCATATGCCTCATAATTGGGAAAGAACATATTAAGCAATATTAAAATAGCATTCCTGGCACTGCAGGTTGCCTAGTACCCCACAGATATTTTCTGAAGTTGTAGTGGAGAACAAATGTATCTTTCTTGCAGCACAAATATTGAAAATAGGAAAAACAGGCCAGATAGCAGTCTATCTGGCTATTGAAACGGTTCTTACATGAATTGCAAAAGGGCATTATTTATTATATAGTATTTAAAAGATACATCCAGTATTGAATGGACTATCCTTTTAAGTTATAACAGTTTAACCCTAGGTCAGATTTGAAGTCTTTACATATGTTTAAATTCTACCCATGCATATATGTACTGGGGCATAGGTAGAACTTTCTCTTGAACTCTGGTATTGCTGCAGCATGGGCAAACTTTCAAAGAGCTTTCATATTCAGATTTTATGGTGCAACCATTTGCAGATGTGCTTTTTACGTTCAGCGAGAATGGACATTCAAAAAGAGAAAATATTGAAATATTTGGACCTGTGTGTCCAGGATTTCAGAGTCATTCTGAAACTATTCTACTTTATAAAAGAAGCCAATCACTACTTAATTTGATTTTTTTCCTACATGCATTACAGATATTTGTTATAAATTTTAAAAATGGATCATTGAATCTGTTTTTTTCCTTGATACACAGAATTGCCAATACTTAGATATTTCAGAATGATTTCATTAAAATACTGGATAAAAAGGAGACCCGTAATTACAAAGAAAAATTATAATATGACTATTTTCTTTGGTAGCTGGAGGTGACTTAACTGTGTCCTTGACAGATGGTAGCTTGGCCACCCTTGAAGGCATACAGTTACAGCTTGCTGCTAATCTGGTTGGACAGAACGTTCAAATTTCTGGAATAGATGCTGCCAGTATTAACAACATCACATTACAGGTAGGTTACTGTTAATTTCTATTAATAAGAGCCCCAGGACGGGATGGAGTGTCATGTATGTGAGCCCTGTTGACTTCATTGGGACACCTGCACTGTCTGTACAGGATTCCTTGCCGTGTTGCAATGATTTCATGTTCTACAGTATTAAAAAAAATATTTTGCATGTATTTATGTGTACTGAAAATAAAACTTGTTTTCTGTTTTTCAGTGTTTTTTTCTTTAATTTATGCAAATTATAACTTGCTTTTCATCCATTAATAACATTGATGTTCCAAAGTATTTTATTTCAGTTTTTCCTCCCGTTCAGTTCCTTCAACCAATTTTCAGTCCTTACTCTTACAATGATGTATGTAGTTTTATTAGTTTTAAACCTCAAACAAGAAATGCTGTATGTAAATCTGACATGCATATATTTAAGTGCAGTGTGTGTATATAAATAAACATATATAATATGAATGTAAATTTTGAAAGGTATCTAAGGCTATGTCTACACTACAAAGAAAAGTTGGAAAAAGATATGCAAATTGCGAACTGCAATTTGCATATCTTTTTTTTCTTTTCTGTCAGAAGAGTCTTTTCCAAAATTTGGCGCGTCTACACGGCACCAAATTTCAGAAGAACCTTCTCTTTCCAGCCAGCCTTTCTTCCTCGTAAGATAAGGTTTCCAGGGATGGTGAAAGAATGTGTCTGCTTTTCCGAATTTTTTTTCAGAAAAGCGGACACGTTCCTTAGACGCAGCAGCGCTTTTCCGGGATATAGGAGGTATCCCAAAAAAGCTCTGCAGTCTAGACATAGCCTAAGATACCTATTTCTAAAGCTTGAGGGCATATGAACATTATTTTAGAAAACACATAAGTAAGTATATAATTTCAGTGTGGGTGAGTAGTCATTCCTACTATCAGTCTACCTTTTTCCTCTATTTCCTTTCACCTTGATTTGCAAAGGCCTGAGGAAAGTGACTTGGAGACAGTACAGAGAAAATATCAAGCTCTAACATGAAAAATTTCCTGCAACAAATCACCTCATGTTTGAATATAATTATTGTTACGGTTGTTCAAACTTGCTGATCTCAATTGTTATGGCAGACCTGTGATAAGTTGTCATGGTGTAAGAGAAAAGGTCCTCTCATGGATTGATAACTGGTTAAAAGACAGGGAACGAAGGGTAGGTGTAAATGGTCAGTTTTCTAAATGAAGAGAGGTAACTAACGGTGTCCCTCAAGGGTCCGTACTGGGACCAGTCCTATTCAACCTATTTATAAATGATCTGGAGGACAGGGTAAACAATGAGGTGGCAAAATTTGCAGATGATACTAACCTGATCAAGATGGTTAAGATCAAAGCAGACTGTGAATAGCTTCAAAAAGATCTCATAAAACGAAGTGATAGGACAACAAAATGGCAAATGAAATTTGATGTTGATAAATGTGCAGTAATACACATTGGAAAAAAGAATCCCAACTACACCAGGTCCTGATGAAATGCATCCCAGGATACTCAAGGAGCTGATAGAGGAGGTATCTGAGCCTTTAGCTATGATCTTTGAAAAATCATGGCAGACAGGGGAGATTCCAGAAGACTGGAAAAGGGCAAATATTGTGCCCATCTATAAAAAGGGGAATAAGAACAACCCAGGAAATTATAGACCGGTCAGTTTAACGTCTGTCCCAGGGAAGATAATGGAGCAGGTAATTAAGGAAATCGTATGCAAACACTTGGAAAGTAATAAAGTGATAGGGAATAGCCAGCATGGGTTTGTGAAGAACAAGTCATGCCAAACTAATCTGATAGCTTTCTTTGATAAGATAACGAGCCTTGTGGATAAGGGAGAAGCGGTGGATGTCATATACCTAGACTTTAGTAAGGCATTTGATACGGTCTCGCATGATATTCTTATTGATAAACTAGGCAAATATAACTTAGATAGGGCCACGATAAGGTGGGTGCATAATTGGCTGGATAACCGTAGTCAGAGAGTTGTTGTTAACGGTTCTAAATCCTGCTGGAAAGGGATAACAAGTGGGGTTCCTCAAGGGTCTGTTTTGGGACCCGTACTATTCAATATCTTCATCAATGATGTAGATATTGGGATAGAGAGTACTCTTATTAAGTTGCAGATGATACCAAACTGGGTGGGGTTGCGACTTCTTTGGAGGATAGGGACATAATTCAAAATGACCTTAGCAAGTTAGAGAAATGGTCAGAGGTAAACAGGATGAGGTTTAATAAAGAGAAATGCAAAGTGCTCCACTTAGGAAGGAACAATCAGTTCCATACATACAAGATGGGAAGCGACTGTCTAGGAAGGAGCATGGCGGAAAGGGATCTAGGGGTCATAGTGGACCACAAGTTGAATATGAGTCAACAGTGTGATGCTGTTGCAAAAAAAGCAAATATGATTCTAGGTTGTATCAACAGGTGTGTTGTAAGCAAAACTCGTGAAGTCATTCTGCCGCTCTACTCTGCACTAGTTAGGCCTCAGCTGGAGTACTGTGTCCAGTTCTGGGCGCCACATTTCAAGAAAGATGTGGAGAAATTGGAAAGGGTACAGAGAAGAGCGACAAGAATGATTAAAGGTCTAGAGAACATGACCTATGAAGCCAGGCTTCATGAACTGGGCTTGTTTAGTTTGGAAAAAAGAAGATTAAGGGGGGACATGATAGCGGTTTTCAAATATCTAAAAGGGTGTCACAAGGAGGAAGGCGAAAATTTGTTCCTCTTGGTTTCTGAGGACAGGACAAGGAGTAATGGGCTTAAAGTGCAGCAGGGGAGGTTTAGATTGGACATTAGGAAAAAATTCCTAACTGTCAGGGTGGTCAAATATTGGAATAAATTGCCAAGGGAGGTGGTGGAATCTCCCTCTCTGGAGATATTTAAGAACAGGTTAGATAGACATCTGTCAGGGATGGTGTAGACGGAGCTTGATCCTGCCTTGAGGGCGGGGGGCTGGACTCGATGACCTCTCGAGGTCCCTTCCAGTCCTATTATTCTATGATTCTATGATTCTACACATACAATATGATGGGGACTAATTTAGCTATAACCATTCAAGAGAGATCTTGGAGCCATTGTGGATATTTCTCTGAAAACATCCACTCAATGTGCAGTGGCAATCAAAAAAGGAAACTCAATGTTAGGAATCATTGGGAAAGGGATAGAGAATAAGACAGAAAATATCTTATTGCCTCTATATAAAACCCTGGTACACCCACATCTTGAGTACTATGTACAGATGCGGTTGCCTCATCTCAAAAAAGATATATTGGCATTGGAAAAAGTTCAGAAAAGGGCAACAAAAATGATTAGGGGTTTGGAATGGGTCCCATATGGGGAGCGATTAAAAAGATTGGGATTTTTCAGCTTGGAAAAGAGGTGATTAAGGGGGGATATGATAGAAGTCTATAAAATCATGACTGATGTGAAAAAAGTGAATAGGGAAAAGTTATGTACTTGTTCCCATAACATAAAATCTAGGGGTCACCAAATGAAAGTAATAGGTAGCGGGTTTAAAACAAACAAAGGAGTTTTTTCTTCACAATGCATAGTCAACCTGTGGGACTCCTTGCCAGAGGATGTTGTGAAGACCAGAAATTTAACAGGGTTCAAAAAAGAACTAGATAAATTCATGGAGGTTAGGACCATCAATGGCTATTAGCCAGAGTGATTAGGAATGGTGTCCCTAGTCTCTTGTTTGTCAGAGGCTGGAAATGGATGACAGGAGGAGTCTCACATGATGATTACCTGTTCTGTTCACTCCCTCTGGGGCATCTGGCATTGGCCACTGTTTGAAGACAGGACACTGGGCTAGATGAACCTTTGGTCTGACCCAGTATGTCCGTGGTTATGTTCTTAGACCTGGAGAAGGGGGTACTTTCTTAACCAGGGCCAAAACCATTTAGGACTTCGATAGTTTGAGAATACCTCTGTGAATTACATTAAAACAAATAGGAAGCCAAGGTAATTGCTGAGTAACTGGTGTTAACTTTTTAATCACAAGTCATCGGGCGCATTCTGCACCAGGTTTCATAAGTGACCTCTAAGTTAGACAAGATCCGGATTCAAAAGGAATTGTTCATATCCAAAAAGGCAGAAGGAGTTAAAGACATTTTAAATCATTGTCACCTGGAATTCTGGGTTTATATTAACTTTCACTGATCTATATCTGTCTTCCTTTTCAGATTGATCCCAGTATTTTACAGCAGACACTACAGCAGAGTAATTTACTTGCCCAGCAATTAACTGGGGATCCCAACATGGCTCCACAGAACAACTCCCTCCAGACCACAGACAACACGGTTCCCGCTAATGTGGTTATCCAGCCGATATCAGGCTTGTCTTTACAGCCCACAGTTACGTCTTCAGCTAATGTAACAATAGGATCACTGTCTGAGCAAGACTCTGTGTTGACAACTAATAGTAATGGTAAGAAGTGTTAATAACTCCTTTTTTCTTGCTTTTTATGTTTTTTTGGGGGCATAATTCTTAAAATCATTTATGGATGTCAATCTTGTATTGATTAACTTATTTCATTTTGGACCTCATTAAAGAATAAGGCAATATTGATTTAAATGCATTACTACTTTAAATTTGATGATAAAATACAACAGCTCCATAAAGAGTTTTATTTGTTTAATTATCTGTGTCCTTGTTTTTTAAAGTTTATTCATATTTTCCAAGCACACTTGGACCTCTGATTTTTTTGGTTATACATGCAAATTAGTTCTCTGAGGGCTCATCTACACTATGTTGAAGTGCCAAAAGAGGATATGCAAATTCAGCGGGAATTTGCATATCTTCTTCCAATCTCACTTTTGAAAGTGAAAGTAGTTTGGACGTGGCTTTTTCGGCAAATCCCCGCCCCTTTCTCAAAAAGCCGCTTTTCCTCAAAAAATGAGGTTTACACAGCTTTTCGAAAAGGGGCAGGGAGTTGCGGAAAAAGCTGCATCCAAATTACTTTCGCTTTCGAAAGCGAGATTGGAGGAAGATATGCAAATTCCTGCTGAATTTGCATATCCTCTTTTGGCACTTCGGCATAGTCTAGATGAGCCCTAAATGTTAGTATTTATGCTTACAAGTAAGGGTGTTTGCCAGATTTAGACTCCTTTATAAACTTGGTCTGTTGACTGCAAGCAGCTGCTTTGTTACAAGTGTGACTCATATAGATTAGAAGCCCCCATGAGGCCCAAAAACTTTGCCATCTTGTGTGCATGCTGTACTGAGCTAAACATATAGTTTGCACTCAACAAAGCCAATAGTTTCATCAACAATACTAGTTTGAGAAAATCTAGAGGCTGCATAGCTTACCACACAACCAAGGACATTCTAGTGTTTGAGTTAAAAGTAGAGCTGGTTCAAAAATGATGAGATTTCAAAATTGGTTGCTTTGCAAGTTGAGATGTAAAGTCAAAATCTCAGAACTTTTCATGAAATGAAATATGCAGATACATTTCAACGTTTTCAGAACAGTTAGTTTCAATCAGATAATTTTTCTTTGTTCTGATTTGTTATATTATAATGAATAATAATAGAAAAGTCAAAACAAAATGTTCTTCTTCACGTGATTGCTCATGTCCATCCATGTAGGTGTGCATGTGCACGCGTTGTTGGAAAGTTTTTCCTTTAGCAGTACCCATTGGCTGTCTGGCTGCTTCCAGGGTGGGCAGGATTTAAGCCCCCAACCCTGCACTCCCCAGGCAAATGCTGTATCCCCATGTTCACTCAAGAACTCACACTACCTCCCTACCTTCAGAGGGTCCCTTATCCTGTGTTGGCTTTCTGGTCGTTTCTGGGGGAGGAGAGGGTAAGGATTTGAGCTCCTGAGGTGAAGTGAGGTGGGAGGTTGGCGGCAGGACTTAAACCTTCCTGGAGTGGATTCCCTCTGAAGTGGTGCTGCTATATTGGCTGATATATCCCCCTTTTTTCTTACCACCCGTAAGGCTTGTTGGATGCGTACTGTTGATTGTTCTTATCTTCGGTAAATAGTTCTTATCTAGTATAGAAAGTCAGTCTTTGGCTGGGGAATCTGGGCCCCTAGGCTTCAAGCCCTGTGTCAAGTGCCAGAAGCCTGTGCCCTGTGGCGACCCCCAGAAAGCTTGCTTAAAGTGCCTCGCGAAGGCTCACCTTTCTGACTCCTGCAAAATTTGCAGGGGTTTCAAGCCAAGGACCAAGCGTAAGAGAGAGTCCCACTTAAAGATTCTTCTTGTGGAGGCAACCCTCCGTCTGGCACCAGCGTTGGACTTGGCACCGGCAACTCAGAGTGCCCTGGCTTCAGTGCGTGAGGCACCCAGCCATTCATGCACCTCTCCAGTGCTGGGTAAACCTCGGCATCGGTTTTACTTTCTTGTGCCTTAGAAGAAGCGGAGACCAAGCAGGAGCAGGTCTTCATCGAGGCATGTGCCAAAAGTGTGTCTTCAGTCTGTGCGTGTGGCACCGACAGAATCGGCACCCAAGTCTTCAGTGTCATGTCAGCACCAGCCCAGCCTGCCCTGAGGTCCCAGTCTGAAGGAGGACCTCCCAGAGGTGGAGCTCTCAACACAGGTTACCTTTGAGGCTGCTAGAGACCTCATTGAACTGACTTTATCCCTGGCTTCTGCCGCTGGCTCTGCTAGGGGCTGTGACTCTAGGCAGTCCTGTATCAACACCCCAGTACCACGTGCTTCGTCACCAGCCCTAAGGGGGTATCACTGGGATTCACCGGCACCAGTGCCGGCACTGTCCTTTTCATCGGCCCACTTTGTGCATCCTGCCATGGCACATGAAACTCTGGCACTGGGCCCCGTAATGCTGCCACCTCCTCCTCGTCACCATGGGAAGCCCGAGTCTATGGCCAAACACGCTCCTAGTCTCTGGTTTCCAATCTCCATCACCATGGCACTGCCTTGGTCAGCTTCTGAGTATGAGTTGTGTTTTCTTCATTGTTTGCTTCCAGGTCTAGGCTCGGCACTGTTCATGCTCCCGGCACTGGAGTACCTCTGTGCAACCAGGGCAGCAGTCTTGGCTACCTCAGCCCACTTTTGCTCAGCTGGTGCGGCCTTACTGGCCCTCTCAATGGCAGGCCCCCATCCAGTGGCTGTTCTGGACCCGTTGGGCTTACCACCAGGCCCCGGGTTCAGGACCCTCCAGATCGAAGAAGGTCTACTCAGGACCCAGAGCTTCTCCATCTACAATTCCGATGACCTGCTCCCCCACGTTGTGCTAGTCTCAGGCCCTATGCCTGTTTCCCCCAGGGCCACTGGGGAAAGTGCGGTGCCCCCAGCTCATCTGTTGACATGGCCACACAAGTCACTTCCCAAAGCAATGACTATGAGAAAGTCCGCTTGAAAGGGTCATCCTCTTTCTCTCCGAATGAGGCCCTAGCGGGGTCATCCCATCGATGGACTCAAGGTCGCACCAGGTACTTCTCAGACACCTGGTCCAGAGTTTGAGGGTGCAGGTGGAGCGGGTGTTTGAGGACTCAGACCCAACTATTCATACCCCTGCCAGAGTGGCATTGCTTTCGAACAAGACAGTGACAAAGATCACCAAGTCACACTGGCAAACCCTGGCTTGCATCCCATTAACAGACAAAAAAGGTGGAGAGGTGTAATTTTGTGCCACAGGAGGGCAACGAATACCTGTTCTCTCACCCTCCCCTGTGGTACAGGCAGTGAATCACCTTTCTGCCATGCTTGCACCCTTTCTACTGTGCCTGGCGGTCCATTAAATCAGATTGTTGGGTCCTAGAAATGGTAGGGAGCGGTTATGCCATCTCATTCTCTTCACCTCTCCCTTCCCAATTCTTTGCCCTGTTTCTCTTCAGAGACCCCTCTCACAAGCATTTCTTGTGCGAAAAGGCACAACCACTCCTAAATCTCAGAGCAGTACAAGTGATCCCTTTGGAATTCAGGGGCAAGGGCTTCTGTTCCTGGTATTTCCTGGTCCCTGAGGTGAAGGGTGGTTTCTGGCCCATCTTAGACCTCAGGAACCTCAGTGCCAAAACCAAGTTCAAGATGGTGACATTGGCTTCTATTATACCCTCCCTCAATCTTGGAGACTGGTACGCTGAGGATGCCTACTTCCACAATTCCATAGTCTCCCCATCCCCCGCCCAGCAGGATGTTCCTGTGCTTTACTGTGGGCCAGGACCATTATCAGTTTTATGGCCCTCCTCTTCGGCCTCTCCATGTCTCCTCCTCCTCCTCCTTCTTCAGAAGTGCAGGGTCCAAGTATATCCATACCTGGATGATTGGCTAGTGCGGGGCTTGTCCCTGGCACTGGTGCTGTCCCATATTTCTTCAGACCAGGACCTGTTTTTAGACCTTGGCCTGTCTCCTGAATGTGGCCAGGTCCACCCTTGTGCCCACACAGGTAACAGAATTTGTGGGCACCCGCCTGGATGCAACATTAGCCACAGCCTCCCTGCCCAGGTCTCACTCTCTCTAATGGTCAGGAATTATCCTAGCCTTGCGGGTGTCTCCCATGATCATGGCCAGAAACTGCATGTGTCTTATAGGGCTCATGGATGCCTGTATGTACATGGTGGAGCACACCAAGCTTTGCCTCTGCCCCACTGTAGCTGTGGCTGGCTTGGGTGCAAAACCCATCTTCCCACCCCTGGGTCTGGACAGGGTGGTGATGGTTCTTCCCAATATTCTCTGCTCATTTTTTATTTTTGAAAAGTCAAGCAATCTCTTAGGAAAGAACAACCTAGAAAACATTGGGGACATTTTTTGAAATTGGAAAAAATTTGAAAACAGGGTTTAGAATATAGGTACTAAAACTCACCCTTGATAGCTATTAAGATATAATAAAATGTGTCTAGCCTTGCACCTTGCAGAGTTGTATTTTTGTATAATTACAGATGTATACTAAAACTTGTAGCACAGAGATTGGTTATGAAAAAGAGCTAACAGTTTAAGGAAGCAAAGTTTGGTCAGCAACAATGTCTTATTCTAAACACAACTTTAAATAACTTAGTATTCTTCTGAAGTCCAGCATTTCCTTGTTTGTTCAAGAAGGGAAAATGGTATTTTTCAAGATTGTACTTTTTTGTATAATTAATACAAGTCATTATTTTTCTCCCAACTTATATTTTAGGTGCACAGGATCTCTCTCAAGTCATAACATCACAGGGTATGGTGTCCACTTCAAATGGTCAGCATGAGATAACATTGACTATAAATAACTCAAGTTTGAGTCAAGTTCTAGCTCATGCTGCTGGCTCCACCACTACAAATTCTTCAGGAAGTCCACAAGAAATTACTCTCACCATATCTGGTTAGTATTTTTTAATACTGGTCGATCATTCTTAGTTCCTATCCAAAATGCTAGTTATACAATGACATTTTCTAGATAACTTCATTAGAGGGTGAAATAATTTGTTTTCACTGCCTCTAAGTTTACCCTAAGGCTACGTTTATACTACAGGCCACTGTTCACTTACCTATGTGGGTTAGGGGTGAAGCATATGATCCCCAGTTGACATAGCTATGCTGGAGAAAGTCCCTAACATAGACACACCTCTACTAGCCAAAGCTGTGCTTTCACTGATAAATCTTTCTATGATATGTGTTTTACTAATATCCAGTGTAGCTTTTCTGAGATAATACACTGTAATCCTTTAATGATAAAACATTTCTCCTGCTGACTTGGCTTTATTTTGAAGCATGTTAGCTTCTCCAGAGCTAAAGCCCTTTTTTGTGCGCCCCCCCCCCCCCCAAAAAAAAAGCTAGATATTGTACTCAGAGCAGCTAACAGCTTGTTTTGTAGCAGCTACACTGTTATCAGAATGTTACTTCATCAGATGCCTGACCTCTGAGAGGGACAACTCAAACTTTAGGACAGGGGTGGGGAGCCTTTTTTGGTTGGGGGCCGCTGAAAAATCAGGCAAGGACAGTGGGAGCTGGAGTTCCAGCGCAGGCACCCTTATGCTGCATGGGGAGGAGCCCTGAGTTCTAGGGGCCGGATCCAGGCAAGCCGGAGGTTGCATCTGTCCCCCTGATCCTTAGGTTCCCCACCCTTGCTTTAAGACATAGCTGCACTAACTAGTTCAATTCACTAACCAGAGAATCCTAAGACTTGAGGTTTTTTAAAATTTCTGTCCATATTCAGTCTGTCTTTCCATTTTCTCTGAGAGAAATCAGAATTTGCATGCCTAATTTTCTTACTAACAACATAAAACCAATCATTCAACTTCAGATACTTTCAGAAGGCGTTTTGTTAATATTCTTCAGAAAAGGCTGCTGAAGAAACTAAGGTGTTATGAAATGAAATGAAAAGAAGAGTACAGGCAGTCCCCGGGTTACATCAATCTGACTTACGTTGGATCCCTAGTTACAAACGGGGGGGGGGGGGCAGCTAGTGCAGGGTGCCTCCCCCACTGTTGCCGCCTCTGACAGCGCGAGGGGTGCTTCCCCCCAGCAGACCAGGGAGATGTGGAGCTAGCCCCCCGCCCCCGCACCCCCCCGCAGACCAGGGAGACACGGAGCGGCTTTTCTCGCCGCGGAGGATGCGGGTCTGCTGGGGGGAACAAGACACAAGCCAAAAGGGGGCACCCCAGAGCGGAAAAAATAATTTCCTAGGGAACAGCAGGAGCAGCAGGCAGTGAGACCCGTTGTGTTACAGTCCCCACCTTGGGAGCAACAGCTCTTTCCCTCTTCAGCACTAGAGCTGCAAGTATGTTGTTAGTGTCATGTGAAATTAACAAGTCCCTTCCAGCCTGGCAGAGGTGAAGCTGAAAAATTACCCAGTGGTGTGGGTGGGCAAGAAAGGGGAGGAGCAGGACAGAAGGAAAGAGGGGATAAGCCCCAACCCTACACCCTGGCTGGAGCGGAGCAGGGTAAGCCCCGAGGGGATGGGTCTGGTTGCAAAGTGGGTGAGTGGACAATGAGCACCCACCTGTGGCTAAACTCCTGTTCCCAACACAGAATTTTTCTTTAAAATTAATCCCGTGGATAAATTCACACACACACACTTCACAGGAAGGGATTTCCATTTTTTGCTCAGCAGAATACAACAACAGCTTTGATTGTATCAATATTTCATTGTGCTCTCCAATGACTATTGATTACACTTAATACCCATTTCACTGAAACATCTGTAGCAAATTCTATTTGGAACAGTAATATGCATTGAATAAACTTTTTTTAGTTATAAAAAACAAAGATTCTGACTATTAAATGAATAACTGGGATCTTTCAGGTACCCCAAAAGGAAGATTTGGATATAGCATGAAACACTGAAACTTATGATCAATTTTTAATTAAAATATCAACCAAAAAACCTTCATATCAAAACAGTATGTGTTTTTCTTTGAATAAGGAAGTTGTATGAGAATCAGGGTCTTTTCCACCTAACTCCAGCTCCCCGTCCCCCCCCAAAATATGTACCAGTTCCGACTTACATACAAATTCAACTTAAGAACAAACCTACAGTCCCTATCTTGTACGTAACCTGGGGACTGCCTGTATTATGGATCAAAACCAAACTAAGAAATAGGAAACAAAAAGTAGGAATAAGTAGTCTTCATCATGACAAAAGGTTGACATGCTATTTCAGAGTTTCCTAATAAGCCCTAGAGATGTAAAAATGTATAAAAACAGTAGCTGTGTAATCGATAAAAAAACAAAATGTTTACTCAGGGACCTAGGAGTACAGAAGGGTGCTTCCTTGCCTGCGGTTCTGGCTGCCAGCCTCATACCTTGAGGCTTTGCTTCCAGCGGGCATCTTAGCATGGCCAGGATCCCAATTGCTGGCCCCATGTCTGAAGCTCTGCTGCCAACAGGAATCTCAGCATGCATAGACTCCTGGATGCTGGACCCATGTCTCGGGCTCTTCTACCACCCAAGACCTCAAGCTCCCATAAGTTGGCAGGCATTCTGGGATCATGGAAATCCCCCCTCCCCCCCCAGAGTGGCTCCTCCTATAAATGCGACCATCAGGGTACTGTGGTAAATGCTATCTTCTTTGCCACTAGTGGCCAAAAGAATTGAATGAAGGTACCTTGTCTCCTTTTACATATGAGGTAGTTCTGTATCTTCTCTGCTTCTCCCCTCACTCTCTCATACACCAATGTTCCTTAAGTTTTGGTGGTGAATTATAGCATGCATCTACCCCAAAGCTGAAAGAGGCGAAGAAACTCAATATATTCAGAAGAAAAAACTATTCTACTACTGGCCTGGAAATATGCATCTCAAACCGGGAAGCCTTGGAGTAAAGATAAGATTTATTCCTCTGGAGCAATGCTCTGAAGTTTGAAGTCAAATTACCAGGAGAGGCCAAGCAAGCGTTTCAGGCAGTGTTGGAAGAGGGTAACCTGGTGGTCAAGACCTTGCTACAGGCTGCTTTGGATAGACCATACTCTGCGATCCAGAGCCAGGGCATCTGCAATAACAATGTGTTGGAGTTAACGTTTCAATCATAGTGTCTTCCACAGGAGGTTCAATGGACAATTCAGAATCTTCTTTTTGAGTAACCAACCATCATCTTCACGGTTTCAAGGACTCCGTGGTGTGAAGGCTTGGGAGTTTTACATTCCACTCCCTAAAAAAGAAGCAGTTCTACCCAGTAATTCCAGAGCTAAGCATCTTTTATGGCTAGGCAACCTGACCAGTTCAGGAGGAAAGGGAAGAGTAATCAGAGAAGAGCCCAACATCCTCACTTTTTTGTTTTCAGTAAGTTCTTCCAGACAGCCTTGAAATGCCAAGCAATCTGCCTGACTGCATCGTTGAAGACAGCTTCCAAGTTTCCCTTATACCAGTTGCTCCTATCCCTATTCTTTTGAACAAGTTATATGTTTGTACCACTATTACGATAGATCAATGAGTCCTAAGCAGTGTGTCATTAGACTACATCTTTCAGTTTGTTTCCAGTCCTACCCCTCACCTTCCTCTTCAGGGACTGCTCTCATGAGGTGGCTTAGTCTTTCCTCCTGCTGGGAGCTATAGAAGAGATCCCTTCTCTCCTTAGAAGGAAATAGTTTTATTTATACTATAACTTAATTCCCCAGGCAAAATGATGCTGGAGACTCGTATTACAGTTGTAAGAGCTGAAGAATATATAAATAAAATAACATTTTGCATGATGACCCTATGATCCATAATCCTGTCCCTGGATTCTGGGAACTAGTACACTGCCTTTTTGAGTTGAGAGAGACCTATTTCCATGTGGTTATCCATCAAAGACACAGGAGATTTGTGAGATTTATGGTAAATGACTCCCATAATCAGTTCTCGGTCCTACCTTTTGACCTATTTGTGGCCTTGTATGTATTTACAAAATGCAGTGTTTGTGGTTGCATTCCTAAGTAAAATAGGAGTACATGTATTTTCATATCAGGATAACTAGTTGTTGAGAGGTCCAGTTCAATAGCCAGGTAGAAGGCAGTTTGTTTAAGATCCAATCCATCTTTTGAGTTGAGGGACTGCTTTTCAATGAAGACGAGTCAGTATTCTCCCCTGTTCAGAGAATAGAGTAGGAGAGGTTTTGGAGTCTACTGCAGCTGCAGTTTTCCTCCCACAAACCAGATTCCAAACAATATTAGCCATTGTACTGGATTGGAGGGCCCATCTAGTCACAAATAAAATACTAGAACTGGAAGGGCCCTTGAGAGGTCATCAAATCTAGTCCCCTGCCCTAACGGCAGGACTAAGCACCATCTAGACCATTCCTGATAGATGTCTGTCTAACCTGCTCGTAAATATCTCCAGAGATGGAGTTTCCACAACCTCCTCAGGCAATTTATTCCAGCGTTTAACCATCTGCTAACAGGAAGTTTTTCCTAATGTCCAACCTAAACCTCCCTTGCTGCAGTTTTAAGCCCATTGCTTCTTGTCCTATCCTCAGAGGCAAAGAAGAACAATGTGTCTCCCTCCTCCTTGTGACATCCTTTTAGATACTTGAAAACCGCTATCATGTCCCCTCTCAGTCTTCTCCTTTCTAAACTTAAACAAGCCCAATTCTTTCAGTCTTCCTTCATAGGTCATGTTCTCTAGACCAGTGTTTCTTAAACTATGTTCGGTGGAATACTGGTGTTCTGTGAACAACTCGCAGGTGTGCCACGACCTCCTCTTTGTTTTTGTTACTACTTTGTTTTTGTCTTTTTTTTTATCTGACAAATTATTTTTTTAAAGACAATTTTCATAGGTGTTCCGCACAAAAAAATATTGTTTGGTGTTCCGTGGTCTCAAAAAGTTGAAGAAACACTGCTCTAGACCTTTAATCATTCTTCTTTCTCTTCTCTGGGCCTTCTCCAATTTCTCCACATCTTTCTTGAAATGTGGTGCCCAAACTGGACACACTACTCCAATTGAGATCTAATCAGCACAGAGTAGAGTGGAAGAATGACTTCTCGTGTCTTGCTCGCAACACTCCTGTTAATGCATTCCAGAACCATGTTTGCTTTTTTTTGAAACAGTGTCACACTGTTGACTCATATTTAGCTTGTGGTCCACTATGACCCCTAGATCCCATTTTGCAGTACTCCTTCCTAGACAATCGCTTCCCATTCTGTATGTGTGAAACTGTTCCTTCCCAAATGGAGTACTTTGCATTTGTCCTTATTAAACTTCATCCTGTTGACCTCAGACCATTTCTCCAGTTTGTCCAGGTCATTTTGAATTATGACCCTGTTCTTCAAGTGCTTGCTCCTGTTCATTCTAATTAGGTATGTGCGCGCCATGTGCACGGATTCTGGAGCCTTTTTTCCCCAGCGGTATCTGTCGGGCCAGCAGGGAGCCCCCTAGAATGGCGCCAACATAATGGTGAATAAGTATCCCTGGTCCACCCCTCCCTAAGATCCTTCTTACCACCCTGATGGTAGCTGGAGCGTTTCATCTCTCTGACTGTGCACCCAGCATGTTCATAGTTGTCTTTGTAGTTAGTTTGAAGTGTAAATAATTAGCAATTAGTTAGGTCATTTTTCTTATAGTTCTTATTGCTAACTCTCTCCTTTGAGGGAGAGGAATGCCAGGTCCACTGGTATTCAAGCCTTGTGCGATTTGTGCAAAACCTATGCCCTGTGCGGACCCCCATAACTCTTGTTTAAAGTGTCTGGAGGAGGGCCACCTCGCAGACTCATGCAGGATCTTTGGAGGTTTTAAGCACGATTACCATCTCAAGCTGCTCTTTATGGAGTCCGCACTGTAGCCAGCGTCAGAATGGGCACCGGCGGTCAGTAGTGTACCAGCGTTGGTGCGCGAATCACCTGTGGCACCGGCACAAGCCTTGGCACTGCAAAAAATGTCACCTGCTATGCACCGTTCACAATCCCCAGCGCTGAGAAAGAGATGGCAATTCAGAGGAAGATCTCCAGGGAAGCAGGAGTATGGGGGACACCATCAAGAAGATTCACCCCCTCGACATCTGGATGCTCCTGGCCCCTCTAGGTAATGGTTGAGCTCGGCACGGCCAAGAAGTCCAGTCCAGGAGAGGGCCCTTGATATAGTTAGGTCGTCAACCCCTGAGACTTTCAACACTGCAAGGGAGCGGATGTAGCTCACTTCCTTGCCCAGCACCAGAGTCGGCACCAAGACAGGGCAGACAGATGGTGCAGATGAGTCTCCTGCCCTCAGCTTCAGTGACTTTGTTGGCACTGGGGAGTTCTCTAGCACTGGGGGCCTTGTCGGCACCAGGTACATACTTGACACCAGTTGCCTTGTAGGCACCGGTAACTGTGATGGCACTGGTAACCCTGTTAGCATCGGTGGCACTGGTAGTGCCATTGCACGAACTACTGCCCTCTTAGGCACCGGGCCAATAGGTACCGGGAGATGGTATGGACCAGCATGCACTGGCGGCACTGTATTAGGGCATGCCAGGGGCTTTCCTACCTGCTGCAATGAGGCCTCCTGCTCCAGTGCATCGAGGCAAAGCTGAATCGATGGCTCAGCACCAACCCCGCCAACTCTCCCAGGCGCCCTCAATGGCACCGCCATGGTCAACGTCGGACTATTCATCAGAGTCCGACGTAGAATCAGTACAATCTGGTGCATCATCTCATAGGTCCTCTCCTTGGCACCACTCACGCTCATGGCACCAGTTCCGGCACTAGGGGTACCAGCCCCATCAAACATGGCCGCCTCTGATCCAACCGCAGTAGTCAATCTTGATGCCCTGGGCCTACCACCAAATGCAAGGCCTGGTTGCAATCTGCTTGGTTCTGTCTTGATCTAGAGGTATGCCGTCAGCAACCCCCTTAGCTAGAGCCCCGGCCTCAGAGTATATAGGTAGCCCGCAGAGGGACCGGCCTTGTCCCCAGGCAGAGAGTGAGGATCCAG
Organism: Pelodiscus sinensis; assembly: GCF_049634645.1. NCBI lineage: Eukaryota > Metazoa > Chordata > Testudines > Trionychidae > Pelodiscus > Pelodiscus sinensis. The sequence continues at coordinate 97,866,370 of NC_134712.1, forward strand.
GTGTCAGACCCAATTCAGGACCAACTAGTGATAAGGGAGTCCTCATCATCTCTGGATGAGGCTCTGGCTGACCCAGCTCCATTTATGCCATCTATGGATGCTAGAGCCTACCAGGAGCTGCTGTGTCATCTAGCAGCCAATTTGGGGATACAGGTGGAAATCATCAATAAGGACTCAGGCCCCGTGATCGACATTTCTAAGATTACCACCAATCTGTGGCAGATGCCGGCATCCAGTCCGCCTACTCAGAAATGAGTAGGGAGGCGCTATTTTGTCCCCCAGAATAGACATGAACATTTATACTCTCACCCAGCCTTGTGCTGTCTGATGGTCCAGATGGCAGGGCGAAAGGAGTAGCTGGGTTAGCCAGGACCTACCCCAAAAGCAGGGAACTGAAAAAAAAATGGACCTGTTGGGTAGGAAGGAATATGCACCGGAGGCCTTCGGCTGTGTGTTGCCAACCAAGAGGCAATGTTAAGCAGGTATGTATATAATACCTGGATAGCGGTGGATAAAGTTAAAGAATGCTTGCCACAAGACTCTTGCCAGGAGTTTGCAGCACTGATGGAGGAGAGTAGGATTATATGCCAGCGTTGCAGGCCACACTGGACGCGGTAGACTCAGCAGCATGCACGATGGCCACAGGGTTGTGATGTGCCATGGGGCCTGGCTTCAAGGTGTGGAACACACTGCTGGACTTGCCATTTGAAGGAAAGGACCTCTTCTTCCAACAGACAGCTGCCAGGCTGCATAGTCTAAAGGACTCCAGGGCTACACTTAGGTAGCAGAGGCGGTTATTCAACCCTAGACCACAGGGCGGGCCTCCCTATCAAGGTTATAGGCCTGATCAAGCAAGGCACAGGCCTCGAAACGCTGGCAGCAATAATGCCAATGGACCCAACAAGAGGAGATGGTCTCGTTTGGGCTCGGAAAGGTGAGGGCCATCTCCTCTTCAGCAGCCCAAGTCCTTGTTTTGAAGGTATGCCCAAGGACAGAATACCAATTCCCGTGTTAGACGCCCCCCTCTCCCCTCGCCTTTGGGGACAGGCTCTCCCATTTTTACCGGGCCTAGGGCCAGATTACAACCAACAGATGGGTCCTCGGCCTGGTGACACCAGGATATTCTGTCCCCTTCTGTTCTTCGCTACCCTCCCACCCTCTATCCCCGTCCCTCTTCAGGGACCCCTCTCACGAGCATCTTTTGAATTGAGGTGATTTCACTCCTTCAGCGAGGGGCAGTGGAAAGGGTTCCTCAAGACTTTAGGGGGAGGGGATTCTACTCCCAGTACTACTTCATCCCCAAAGCAAAGGGAGGCCTCAAACCTATTTTGGACCTAAGGGATCTGAACACCCTCAAACCAAAAGCGAAGTTCAAGATGGTCACATTGGCATCTATTATTACCTCCCTGGAAATGGGGGACTGGTACGCCGCCCTCGACTTGAAAGACGTGTATTTTCGTATTTCCATAAGGCCCACTCATAGGAGATTTCTCAGGTTTATTGTGGGACAGGAACACTTCCAGTTTTCAGTCCTCCCTTTCGGACTGTCTGTGGCACCAAGGGTCTTCACAAAGTGCTTGGCCACAGTAGCCACCTTCCTGAAGAGGAACAGAATCTAGGTATTCCCTTATCTGGACAATTGGCTAATCAGGGGCCGCTCCAAGGAACAGGTGTTGCATCACATAGACCTCATCAGAGAGCTGTTCAGCAGGCTGTCTCCTAATAAACAAGGAGAAATGCACTGTAGTACTCACTCAAGTTATAGAATTTGTGGGAGCCCAATTAGTCTCGACTACAGCCATGGCTTCCCTTCCCAAGGCCAGGTTTCTAGCTATGAGCCTCATTATACAGGGCCTCATAGCCTCTCCAATCATAACAGCAAGAAATTGCATGAAGCTGCTCCATCAGGTGGCAGCTTGCACCTATGTGATCAGACACGCCAGGTTGCGGCTCAGACCGTTGAAGATGTGGTTAGCCCAGGTGTTCAATCAGGCATGTGCACCTTGGGACTCGCTCTTCATGCTTACACAAGATGTCATCTGGTCCCTTGGGTGGTGGATGCGAGACCATATGGTGTGTGCAGGAGTGCCTTTAGTGAGCCAGAGCCTGATGGTGCGGCTTGTCACCGACACATCGGCCACGAAATAGGGAGTGCATCTGGGTGAGCAATGGACCCAAGGTATGTGGTCCCCTGGGGAGCGGGATCGCCACATAAATATCAGCACTCAGGGTGGTATTTCTGTGTGTATTTGGTCCCGAGTAGAGGCAGGGAGTTCCTTAAGGAGATAGTGTAGTTTTTTTAGGTATTCTGAAGTGGGATCAGAGGAGAGAGATCTGTAAAATGTGGTGGTGGAGAGTTGTCTAGTTGCCTCCTGGTCATAGTCTGACTTCCTCATAATGACCACAGTGCCCCCCTTGTCAGCTGGTTTGATTATAATGTCAGGGTTGTTTTTGAGACTCTGGATAGCATAGTGTTCAGCGTGGCTGAGATTGTATGTCACTTGTTGTTGTTTGTGCATAATGTCAGTCTGTGTATTGTTGCAGAAGCATTGTATATAGAAATCCAGATTGTAATTATGACTGTCAGGGGGAGTCCACATAGAATTTTTTTTCTTTTGGTGTTGATAGGAGGGATCTGGTTGGTCATATAACGTATACATACCTTTATATCTGAAAATTCTGACTAAAACAGGTTTCACTTCCAATGACTTGGCCAATATACCTACTAGAGGACATCACAAACAGCTTTTCTAGATCTGGTGCTTGTACAAGACATTTCTAGAACTGCCACCTATCATTGTTTGCACTCTATCTGAAGTCTTCACATGTGCACACGATTCTGTATGTTTAAAGAAACTAATGAACTAACTCTTCATTTTCTAACATTCCCCTTTCTATAAATGTGTTTTATAATACAGTTTTCTTTCAATTGCAATTTTAATAAATTGAGAAGACTTGCACATTTAGCTGCAATTGTTTTGTCGTTTCGATTTGTGATATTGCTCCTTTTAAAAATATTCTTATGGGAGTAGAGCATTTGTGTAAAAAATCCACATGTCATAGTCTTCCGTATTAATATTGCCCCAAGCACCACAAAATTAATCCTTTTGATTGGATGTATTATTTGTCTTTGTTCTATTAAATGAAAACTTGTTTGTACTAAGTATATAGGTTGAACCTTTCTAGTCTGGCACCCTTGGGACTAGACTTGTGCCATACTAGAGAACTTGCTGAACCATGGGAGGTCAATATTGTCTAGCAGTATTACCAACGCTTCCACTCCTTACTGAACTCTTAGAAGACATTTAGGGGTAAATAACAGCACAGAACACTGAAAGCCAGGACTTTATGGGACCATGGGAAACTTGGCCATGTCCATAAGTAGACATCTGGCTAACTAAAGTCATGCTGGACAATGAATGGTGCTGGACCAGAGAGTGCTGGACTAGAGAGGTTCAACCTGTATTAGCAAAAAAAAATTGTTCTTTGAGAGTTTCCAGATGTCATAGAAGTATTGTCCCTTTAGGTCAAGATCTTATTCAGCATAATTCTTCAGGAACTAATGAGTTGAATGGGAGTTTGCGACTGACAACGCCAACAATCAGCAATCAGTCAACAGGTGCTACATTAACTTTAAGCAATGATCAACTTCTGTCTCAGGGTCCATCACTGAACACTTCAGGTATGCATTGAGTGATTTCATTGGAGAAATAATAACTTTCTGTATGAAAAATTCATTAAATCTGGAATGCTAAATTCGTTTACTTCCCTGATTACAGTGCCCAACATTTTGTGTGTTTTCTCATTTGACTCACTCATGTTTCATATCAATTGAATTATGCATCCACTGAAGACGTGGCATAAGAGAAGAAGGGAGTGTATCTAAAACTGCTGTGCTGAGGTAAATAAACGAATACTAAGCAGAGGTTTCCTATTAAATTGGAGGTAGGTGGTAGGTGTCATGTGGCCAAGACAGAACAGTGATAAAGTGGTTATGATTCAGATTTCCCTCAGGACTTTTTGGTGTTCTTATGTTGAAGTTCAAACTGTAAAGAAAGCTGTCTTTTTTTCCCCTGTGCTTCAACTTGACCTTAATACTGCAAAGCTACTCCTCTAACTTCTATGGAGGATGGAGTTCGGAATGATGTCCAGAGCCTACCTCCCAGAGAGCAGGTTTCTCACATTCTGACATACTTAATAGCAGAAGTCCAAATGAGCTTCTTGGCTCAAGAGAGTTTATATCCCCAGAGAGAGAGAGAGTTTCACCAAGTTACTCTTTATTCCAAGCCATGATCTAGTCTCTCTTGAAAGGTGGAAAAAACTGGATACAGCATGCTCAGGTATTTCCATTATCCATCTCCTGCTATCACAGTAGTTTTGGATGCATTTGTTTTACGATGAGAAACGCACATTATCACATCCAGATAGTCCATCCAGGAATTTACTCTGTATATCAGCTTTCTGGTGCTCAGGGCAGTACAGTATGCTTACCAACATGACAGAAGATCATCTAATTTATCTAACGAGACACAACAGGGCCATTATGTATGACAGTGGTTCCCAACCTTTTTGATACCAGGGACCAGCAAATCCATTCACAGACTTTTGGTGGACTAGCAACATTTGCATATTTGCATATTCATTATGGAAATAACGAATACGCAAATGAAATGTTACTAGCCTGCTGAAAGCTCTGGCCTCCAGAGTCCCCCACTGCAGCCCTAGCCTAGAGCCCCCCATTCCTCCACTACCCCCAGTGCCAGCCACTGATCCTAGTGTCTCCTGCACGCAACGCGTACTGTGCCAGCTTCCCACCCTCAGACCCCCCCAGTATCAACCTCCTGTTTCCAGAGCCTCACTTCACCCATCCCCCAAAGGCTCCCCTCCCCCAGTGCCAGCCTCCAGTTCACAATATTAGCCCCATCCTCAGAATACCCCAGTTCCAACCCTGCCCCCATAGCTTCCACACTACTATCCCTACATCTTAGAAAACCTCCCACCTCCAGAGCCCCCTAGCACTAGCCACGCCTCTGGAACCCCCAGTGCCTGTCCTGCCCCCCTCACCTGGCTCTGCACTGTCACCAGCTGAGCGCTGTTGCCCAGGATGCAGCTGCTCAGCAAAGCACTCTTCTACATCCGGAAAGAGACTGTCCTTCCCCTGCCAGGCCTGGCAACTGCCCAGCCCCTGACACATGCATAGGATGGGCGGTGTCTGCTGTACAAGCAATAGGGACAGGTGCATGTTTCTGGTGGCTCAAGAGTGCCTTCCCAGGCGATTAACAGTTGGGGCCTTGAGGCATAGGATCACTCAGCCTGTGGTCTGTCTTGGGCTCACGGCATCCACCTGACAGCTGGGTTGTACTAGCCCCCCTGGCACCTACTAGTTTGAGTCAGGGAGTCACCTCCCTCCCCCAATTCCTACTGGCGATTTTGGTTGTGGAGCTCCGGGATATTGGGAAGCGGCCAGACACATGGTACAAGCCAGACCTGGAAGGAAAGACCCCACGGGGGAAGCTCAGTCCTGCTGGAGGAGGTGCGGAAATCGTGGACACCTAGCACAGCTCTGTGGGGCCTCTCATCTGATCCTCTGAGATACAGATGAAGGCTGGGATACTCATGGCTATGAAGGCTCTGCTCGATGGTTCTGAACACTTTTCTTGCAACGGAAAGGACACAGGGCAGCTGCCCACCATGAAACCCCACCGGCCGGGTGCGTGGCTGCTGCCAGAGCTGGAACCAAGGCCGTGGTGAGGCTGAACAAGTAAGGTCAGGCTCACGGGGCCTGGCTCCAGCCGTGGCACACCAGGGCAGTCTGCAGATCCACTCACGGTGGGAGGACAGGAGGAGAATTTTTAGTGTGGGCAGACGTGAAGCTGATAGGGCACAGAATTCCCCACCAGGCAGGGCTCATTAGCAGCTAGGGGTGTGGCCTGGCAGAGTGCTACAGCCTGGCAGGCAGGGGTTCACGGCCTGCCACTGATCCGTGGATCGGTAGATGGGAACCGCTGATGTATGATACAAATCAAAAACGGGCTGATGACCTCAGCCAACACTTCACTTCAGATCATGAGTAGGAATAGCAGAGATCCATACTAAATTAGATTTTCTTCATCTAGCATCTTCCAAACATAGACCTTTTAGTGAGCACTGCCAATTGCAATTGTGAGAAATTCTGTTTGAGGCAAAGTCTCAGTCACCATCCCCGAAGAGCCTCCAGTATGCCTTCCTCTCCAGTGTTGCCAATCCTCATGTTTTTAAACAAAATAGGACTAGGCTATGATAATTTTGATTGCACCAATCTGGCCAAGACAGATATGGTTTCCTTGTCATCTTTATGTCTCCTCTGAGCCAGTCATCACTTTGGATTTGGGGAACATTTGTCATCCCATCTTGGATGCTCTCTGGCGCAAGGCTTGATACTTAGATAAGTTTTGGGATTAGGACTCTCCTATTCCAGAAAGGATCAATAAATCTTTTTGAGCCTTCAGAAATGGAAGCAGTTTTACCACTAGTATATTTACCTTTGCCTATCTCTTGTTGATTGTCCATTTTGGAGATTTTGGAATACCTGTTTGTTCTGAAGAAAGGAGGTGCCTTGATCTCCCTTCAAGTCAACCTAGCATTTAATTCTCCCGTGGAAGGTTTTTGAGTATTTACTCATCCTTCAGCTTCCAGATTCATAAGTATTTACTGTCTTCCTAAGTGTCCATGTGGGGTTTGAATTTAGTTTTTATCTTCTAATGAAATCTCCATTAGAACTGTTAGCTTCTTGTAAGTGTCTCCATTTTTCCATGAAAATGTTTTTCTGGTGGCAATTACCTCTGCACAAAGGTTTGGTGAATTAGGGGGTTTTATGTCTGACACACCTTACCTTATCTTTGAACAAAGCAGTGTATAGTGTATTCTTCCTACCATACCTATGGTTTCTATCTAAAGTTGTTTATGACTTCCAAATTATTCATCAGCCAATTTTCCACCACAAATCCCATCAGAGCTGAGAGGATGCTATCCTTCATGCCTTGTATATTAGGAGAACTCTAGCTTATTATTTGGACAGGGCTAAACTCTTTACAGTCTCTATGGAGGCATGGCCACACTAAACTTACATCGACTTATGTTAGGTGGTGATTACTGTGGTAGTTCAGGTTCATGCTACCCTCCTTCTTTTAGTGGTGCGAATCCTCAACAGGAACACTTCTCTTGTTATCTTAATATATGGTCACTTTAAATTGTGTTTTTTGTTTTGTGGTGAAGTTTTCTTACTTTCAGTTTCTTTAAATGTTGCTGTCATCTTGTCTTCTGGTATAAACAGACTTTTGCAAAAGGTGAGTTTTTCTCTGAGTTGTGAAGGTGATCAGATGAGGACATATTGTGTTCTCCTACGGTAAGATGTTCCATAGTGTGTTACCTGTCATTGAAAACTTGTCTTCAGATATACCCTTGTCAATGCAGCACAGTGCAAGACACTCATACATACATCTTTGTGATGCTATATATCTGGCAAGATCCAGTTATAAGAAAGTAAATTGTTTTTTCTGTCATTTGCCACCTATCTGACTAAAAGAGGAGAAAGTTGCGCAGTAGTGCTACCAAGTCTTAGTTAAGAATTGATCACATGAGTTATTAACCTAAAATGAGGTGGCTCTATAGCTAGGATTCATGCTTGTTTCCTTTTTTAATGTTGTGCATACTTTTTTGGCAGAACTTAATACATCAAGTGGAAATCTTCCTTCAGCACCACCCATGTCTCAATCCACAGTTTCTGCTCAGAATTTAGTAATGTCTTCATCTGGAGTTGGAGGAGATGGTAGTGTCACCTTGACCTTGGCTGATACTCAGGGCATGTTGTCTAGTGGTCTTGATGCAGTTACACTTAATATCACTTCACAGGTTAGTGCAATTTACTGCTTTGCTCTTCTGATTAATACAAGTTGGACCTCCCTGGTCCAGCACCTTTGGGACCTGAGTAGTTCCTAACCAGCGAATTTGCTGGACCAGGGGAGGGCAGGGCTCTCCTTCTGGCCATCAGTCCTACTCTAGGACTCCCTTCCTGGTCATCAGTCCTACTCCCACGTCCTGGCTCTGGCCACTGGGCTCTGCTCTCTGCCACTGGTCTGGGCTGCTCTCCTCACTGCGTCAGCTCAACTTGTGCTCCTGACCTTGGCTGATCTCAGCTTCTAGTTGCCAGGGCTCTTTTGTCCTGTAGGACCACAGATGTTGCCAGGCCAGAGAGTCCTGGATTTCAGAGGTTTAACCTGTAGTACAACATAAAGGGACTGGAGTGTCTGAATGTTTTTTCATAAAGTAACTTTTACCACTTTTTTACAGTAGATAAAGTTGCGATGGATATTTTTAGTGCTAACAGGCTATACATTGTTGCGTAAAAACCATTACAAAATTTCTTACACAGAGCTGAGGCGTAATATCATAACTGTTTGTGAGCAGTATTTTTGCACTTAGCTCCTACGATTTTGAAAAAAAAAACACACCCTACTTATTTGAGAGAAATACCCTCCATTAATAAGCACTGCTAGAACTGATTAAAAAACAAAAAGCTAAACCATTCAAAAACTTTCACATTAGACTCATAAGTCTTCCCACAGTAGTTTTCATGCAGCTAAACTCCTGTTTTATGTCTTGTTTCTTAGATGAAAGATTAGCCTAATGACAAACACCTTTGACGAATATTTCTTAGCATATTTCATACTATTGGTATGCATGCACCTTGTGCACAAGATCTTTTTTTTTCCAGCTAGCAGTGACTGTGCATGTGCACTATATTTTTTGTGTTCCCATGGGAAGGAATAAAGGCTGGAGTTATTGTGATTCCCCTCTCTGTATTCTCCTACTGCCCATGGCTGCAAAATGGAGTCCCACTTGCTATCTTCAGACTTCTGAAAATCTTTAGAACAGCTTTCAGAACTTTAATTTTCAACTGAATAGTCCCTGAAATTGAATTTGTTTGACTTGATCAAGGACCTGGAAATTGACCTTGTACAATATTCTCTCCCCATTTCTGTGCCCCCTCTATAATCCTCCCCAATCTGCCCTTCCAGGACATATTCCTCTGTATGAAGATCTCCAGACGGTTGAGTCAAAACCTGTAGGCTTCAAGTCCTGTCCCTCCTTTCACAGATAATTTTTCTTAAATACAGACACAGCAGTTGCCTGTTTTTGGAGGTATAGAATTCATCCAAGCAGCAGGTCCTTGGTTTGCATTTCGTTCTCTACTCACATTAAAGGTCGAAAGATATAAGACTGTTCCAGCTCTTTGAACAGTCCGAGAGTGCTTGTGAGATCCAGAAGACCTGTGCTTGAGTACTTCCATACTAATCAAATTTGCACCATTGAGTGCTCCATCAAGCAAGCAGGTAAAGTGAAGACTAGAGGAAAGAGGGTTGCACCAAGGAAATAGTTAGCACTGAAATTATCTACAGTGGCAGCCATTGCAGCATTGGAGCTATCAAAACTTTTGTCATTGAAGATCATGCTATTTTCAATAAATTGGGTGGTCAGTTAGTCAAGAGACCAAATAGCCACTGTCAGTCAGATTTATTAATATGGTATGGGAAAAGGTTCTATATGATACCATCTTCAAAAGGAGCAGTCCTGTACAGCAGTGTTACGTTCACCTTGCACAGAAGCTACGCTTTCCCAAGTTATACTTCTAAAGTGATATTTTTATTCTCTACTTGTTTACTAATTAAAGGAACTGTATATTTGTCATTTGAAACTAGGTTCAACCAGTTAGTTTATCTTGGTTTTCTGGTACAATGTGTGCTCCGTATCTTTGTTCTGAACACACTATGTATTCTAGGTCGTTATGGACCATTATCTTTTCTATGGGTACATACATTCCAGGTACTAGGAGATGTGAAGACACCCCTTAAATCCTGTATTAGGAGAAATAGGTTTGTAAGAGTAACTGACTTTCAGTTGCTATAAAGAAACAATTACATGTCCTGATACATTAGCTTCCCTGGCCTGGCCTGGAAATTGACTGGGAGTTCAACATGAATGCTGATCTATGCTCCCCACCATAGACATTGAAACAGGACACCAAAACAGGTCGCCCAGAACACTGGGGCAGGAATCTGAGGAAAAACTGTCCTCTCAATCAAAGAAACACCGGAAAGCAAAAGGATAAACCTCCTATGGCATGAAAAATAAGTGAGAAGGAGTAGACTGCAGGACAGTAAAATACATTAGTACCATCATCAACTCTGGCACTGGGTGGACTAGTGTTGATCATAACAAGGACATGCATCACCACTGTAACATCTAACCAGGACCAACCAGGCGCCAGCACTGATATTTCCCTACTCATCAGTGCCATCCATAGAAGAGAGACAGACCTCATTGCCAGGATGCAACATTGAACAGGGAGCTGTACCTATCTATAAGTGGTACCACCAAGATACCCAAAGAATTAATTAGAGTCCACCCTTTGACCCACCAGGGCAGGCATTGGTCCAGCCACCTGAATGTATATGGGGTGCTTCCTTGGCACCAATGGAATATGATCTATCTTTCCAGGTCTCCAACTTCCAAGCCCCTTGTTTCAGTCAAGGAAGAAGAAAAGATCTCCCTGTCCAACAGCATCCTTGCCTCAGTCGCAGTCACTGGATCTTTTGTGGTCTCAACCACCTAAGAGAAGTCCTGTCCAGCCAAGAATGTGGCAATTAATAAAGACCAGATGTGTTTGAGAATCTCTGTGTGTTGTTTCAGCTATAAGTGGCTATCACACTCTCCTAGCCAAATACGACTTTTCACCTTGGGGCAGAGTCATTCTGTTAGTCGTCAAGCTCTGTTTTGACAATAGAAAGTTACTCAGGGACATCATAAAAGAAAACTCAGCTTGCGCCCAAAGTGGCCTTATAAGCAGCTGTGCTCAGAGCAGACACTACAAATAGGTCCATGGCCTAAGTGTTACCCATGGGGAAGGCATCTTGGCTCCAGGCTATGTGTCATCTTCTTGGAGTGAAAACTATTACTGAGGATCTGCTATTTGAAGGATCATAGAGAAAACTAAAACTGCCTTTATATTTGCTCAGGAACTTCCTGGTAACTGTGCTCCCATTTGTTTCAACAAAGGCAACACATATCACCCTACAGTTGATAGCCAAAATACCATTCCAATAAGCTAATGAGATACAGTAGGGAATATCATTCTCCATGAATTCTCTACATGTGTGACTACAGCAAATGTGATAACTCAGACAAGCAACAGTTGCACTAAGACATTCTGTGGAGCCCTTTTTTGTAAAATGTCTAATCTCATTCTAATGGGCATTGATTGTATATTACCACTGAGAAATTGGGTACTGAACATTGTTACTTAAAGCTGTGTTGCCTAGTTCCTTTCTGTATCCTGTTCCTCCTTCCACGTTCTTTTTCAAGGACCCTTCTCATAAGAGCCTTCTTGTTCTGCCTCACTGCCAATGTAAGATGTGCTTCAGGACTACAAGGGAAGAGGCTTGTCCTCTCTTTGTACTATCCTTGACAGGATGAAATTAAGCAGATTTACGATAGTAACATTTTGCTTCCATTGTTCCATTGCTCTCATCCAAATAAGCCATGGACTTTTGCCGCAGTAGAGAATGCCAGGTCCAAGGTGCTCAACTCCAAGGGAGGCGCGTGGCTGGGGTCTCTGTTGGATGCTTTTACTCTTTGGTAATCTCACAGTCTCCTTTATTCCTTCTAACAAAACGCTGGGATAATATCCTGGATCAGAAGGGACAAGTCTTCCATTATCATGAAAGCCCTTTATTGGCAGAGACAATTTTCACTGTTACACCTATCACAGATCTCCAGCCAGTCTCCGATATGCCTCCCTTCTTTGCCCTGACATAGTGTTTCTGAACTCGGGGTAGACACTGCACCTGAGCCTGGAATTGCTGCACACAACTGCCCTGGATATTGAGTGGATGAGCATCCGTGACACAGATTGTTTGTGGTAGTTGCAAGAGATTTTTGGCAGGATATATTTTTCAAAATGATGCCATTTTTGCATGTAGACAGCCCAAAATAACGTGAATCTTGTTGAAACCTTGATCCCAGATTCTGGACTATATCCTGCTCCAGTTTTTCACACTGTTTAATGGTAAGATTTATTAAGGGCTTCCTTCATGTGCAGTTACAGACCTTACTCCTTTTGTTGGCCTTTTGTGGCTCATGAAGCTTTCTTTTGACTCTTTACCAAAATGCTCATTATATCACCTTACCATTGAGTCAGTCCTCTTAGTTATCAGATCGGTATGAAAAGTCAGTTAGATCCAACCCCCCTTTGCTGAACCTTCATATGTATCTTCTAAACAGAGATAATGTAGTGATGAGTTCACTCCCATAAGTCATGTTCTAGGCCAGTAGTGCACAACCTTTTTCATTTGCGACTCCCACGGGGGCCACCAAATTTGGTGGAGCAAAAAAAAAAGGGAAGCAGCCCCTTTAACTGTCGGGCCGTGGCTACTCTCCTGCCACTCCCCCCGCCTCTGCCGTGTGTATGTCAGACACCAAGCCAAGAAGCCAGGAAAAGTGGTCGGCCAGATCCAAGCGCTTTGACCTCCCAGGAAAGCAGCTGCAACCCATGGGTTGTGCGCTGCTGCTCTAGGTGGTCTCAGAATTCCATCAGAATCAGTCACTCATCTTGGCCAGTTTCTTCTCAAAATCACAATTGTTTTTTTCCAAGAGAAAAGAAACTTCACACTTTGGATGTGAAATATTTAGACAGGACTGAGCTCTTCATTATATGTCTTCTTGGCTTTAGTGGGTTTATGTAAAGGCCAAGCAAAAATTTCCCAGAGACTCTCAAAGTGGATCACATAGTGCATTTCCTTTTGTTACCAGATAGTCAGTGAGGTGGTCTCTCCAAACAAAGAGTGCTGCTGTACAGAGCATAGGTAACACTGTTGGTCTGCTTCAGAAATTTGCTGATCTCAAAGATTTTCAAAGCAGTACATGGAGTAACTTTGATCTTTTTTAAAAATATGCACTTGATATGACAGCCAGGGAAGACACCAAGAGTGGTATTGCAATCTTTGGCAGTGCTTAGAATACAGAGGTGCTACATGTTATAGAAAAATGTTCACACCTGATACTGCAGGGTATACCTGATCATGGAAGTGAAAGGCAGCTGTCCATTGGTAGCTCCTCCACTGCCAAGGCCTTTTCCTGTGGTGAGGAAATGCTGAGGCAGTGGGATATGATACTGCAAAAAATAGCAGAGCAGACATGGGAAGCACTGCTTGGGCACATAGAGAGTTGGGTAGACTACATACCTTGGCTGTGTAGGATGGGCACGCATAAGCCATGCCTTGCCATCTTTGGTGCTGCTTATACCCATCCTGGCTGTGAGTGTAAAGTGTCTACTTTATATGCCTCCATAAGTGTAGACATATCTTTTGATTAGTACAACTGTAGCACTTTACTCCCACTATCTGAGAAAGAAACTGCTTGCTAGTCACTTACAATGGGATCCCCACTGACACAAAAAGAATTATTACTTATCTTACAGTAACTGTGGGTCTTTGAGATGATGTAGTCCAGGCCTGCACAACTCGGAAAGCGGCGAGGGCCATATTACTCCAAAGAAAACAGCTGCAGGCCACAAGGGTAGGTTTTTGGGGGGGGCGGGGGGGGGGGGCGGTGATATTTTATTAAGAATTTTTCAATTAAATCAGGCCTGCACAACATACGGCTCCCAGTGCCCTTACCCTCTCCTCTCCCAGCATCACCCTGTCCCCCCCTCCCACTGACACCAGTGGATTGGATGGGGCTGCGCTGCGTAGTCGTCACGGGCCACACAGTGAGCCCCTGCAGGCCACATGTTGTGCAGGCCTGATGTAGTCAGTGCAGTCCTGTGATCAACCCTCTTGGTATTTTTCTGAGTAGTCTGCAATGTGGACTTCAAATAGCACCAGAACTGAAAAAGGGTTATGGCCCCTCCTCATTAATCCACTCATTTGGGAGCACAAGAATGCACATGCAACCCTCATGCCTAGTATATGGTTTGGTCTTATGTATGTCAGGTTTGTGCACAGCTACAGTGAGATGATACTGACTCCATCTCAGAGAGCCACAGTTGCTGTAAGGTAATAAACTCTTCTAGCTGAAAATGTAACTCTTTGCTCCTTGTTCCTGTCTACTCTGTAACACTGTACTGCACGCATAAACTTGTTGGGGAACATTTTAACCTGCCTGGGCACTCGATCATGGATTTGAAAGTAACCATTCTTCTACAAAGGAATTTTACCAGCCAATTACAGAGAGAGAGATTGTGGAATTGATATTCATCTGCAAATCTGATACTTTTTCCCATTGACTGAATGTCTCATTATAAAGCCAGTTTCCCTGCCTTTAACTCTGCATTTTCCCATCAATAGCTAAGTATAGGACACTTCCAGCCCACTTAATTCGCTTCATTAGCACCAGTCCTACAATAAATAAGTACCTTTTTGTTTTGTTATAAATAACTTGGTTTCTGTTATTTGTACTCCAGTTCATCTGAAGAAGTGGATTTTGCCCATGAAAGCTCATGATATTATATATTTTTATTAGTCTCTAAGATCCCACAGGACTACTCCTTGCACTACAAGAGAAAGTTCATTGGGTTTATAACATTGATTTCTGCCTATACAAATTAGAAAAAATAATCACATTACAAGAACACATTTTAGAAATTTTATCAGTAAATTCCAATGACTTCTTTTATTTCATGTCCAGTTGAGAAAATTAACAGGAAAAACATCAATGGAAGACACATTATGTAAAAGTTGGGAATTGTACCTTCCACTAGGAGCAAGTATTTGTGAATGTGAATTAATAGCTAGACATTTAAGTAAGATATTTATCTTCGTCTCGAAAATGTTGGTGCATAGTAAGCAGTGACTTTTGTAAATTTACTGTTCATCTATTTGTGATCACAATTTCTGTGACCGCAACAGCAGTTTCTTTTCTGTAAAAGAATAGGAGAGTATTTATTATAACTGATAATACTCTTTTATTAAAAGTTAGCCACTGGAAAAAATAATTCAGGGCAGTACCATGTAACCACTTGGCTCTCCCGCACTACATGCACATGGTTCATGAGTCAATGTTTAGGAACCTTTCTTATATTTCAATAAAGCTAAAGGTGTATTGGCAAGTAGTATGAAAAAAGCCCTATTGCTTCTCATGAAAAAGGATTTCTCTGGTTTAGTAGCAACACAAATCCGTTTGCACATTCAGCAATAACTTACCTCTTCATATAATTTTCAGCTGAAATAGATTTTTTTTGTTGTTCTGACCGGTCCTGGATGAGGGATTTTGCTGGACGGGGGAGGCCATTTCTCCTTCCTTCCCTCCCCCCCCCCCCCCCCCCCCCGCCACCTGTAGGTCCTGTAGCACCTTAGAGAGTAACAAATATATATAAATATATTTGTTAGTCTCTAAGGGCATGTTTACACAGCAGGACTAAAGCTGAAATAAGCTATGCAACTTGAGCCATGTCAATCAATTGCATAGCTTAAGTTGAAATAATTTATTTTGGCTTTTGGTGCTGTCTATACAGCAGGAAATCCGAGAGAGAGCACTCTTCCTCTGACTTCCCTTACTCCTCGTACAATGAAGGTTACAGGATTCGGAGTAAGAAGTCCTCCAGCTTGTCACTATTTCAACATTGTGTTGAAATAATTGCTTGTAGTGTAGATGCGGCCTGTGTTATTTTGGAATAATGGTAATGTGTAGATGTACTCTTAGTGCTACAAGACTTGTTTTTTAAAGTTACAGACTAACATGGCTACCCCTCTAAGACTTTAGGACTAATTTTTTTTTTTTTACCTTCCATAGATTAGGGGTGGGGTGAGTGAGTGTACTTACAGAGACACACAGCATGATTAAACATAGTGAAATAACATCTGGGGAGGTAACTATATTCCCAGTATCACCCAACATCTTCAGCTTTGCATTCATAATATTTATCTTGACCTGTAAAACTAAAAATTTTGAGCTTCCCAAACAGCTCATACAAGGTATCTCTAGCATGACTGCCAAGTAAGAATAATAATACATTATGTGTTTTAATTTTAACCGAAGTGCTATTTTAAGATATGAGTATTTAGCAGAATTTGTATGCTTATTCACATATATTTTTAACTCCCATTGGCCTGAAAGTGCTAGTTTTGGTTGTTTTTTTTTAAAGGTGATTGGTTCAGACTGATGTTTGAAATAATCTTTTGAAAGAGTAATATTGAGTGCTAAAAGGAGCTTCTGTTTAACCCCATTTTATAATTCTTTTAGAATTATTGGTTAATTATGAAAATTGAATATGCTTGTAAACACAATCATTTGAATAATTTTATTTTGATAGGGTCAGCAGTTCCCTGCTTTACTCACAGATTCTAGTCTCTCCAGCCAAAGCGGTTCGGGCTCACAACAAGTCATACTGGTGAGCCATACACCACATTCAACATCTGCAAACTCTGATGAAATAACGTATCAGGTAGATGTGTTTTATTTGTTTACTTTTATGTTTAAAAACATGACTTAATCATATATGAAAATGATCTGTTTGTTCTGAAGCAGAGAGTTTCATATAATTTTTAACTTTATCCCAAAGTAGTTTATTTTGAAGGCTATGTCTGTACAATTGACTATGTCTTTACCTGTGCTTCCACAGATTCAGGCAATTGCAACTCCTGTTGGCTGCGGATCACTGTTCCCAGCCAGTGAGAGCTATGGGAAGTGATGTCCCAGTTTGCACTAGGGATATTAAATTGCAATTAATCAGCTAATCAAGTAGTAAATGGAATTTCCATTGAGTACCCAATTAGTCAATAAGGGGAGGGAGCACTCACTACCCCCTTGTGAGGCTCTGCTGCTTAAATGCCTGGTTTCTACTACATTTAAATTGCAGATCCGCAGCAGGGGTAGTTCCCAGGGTTGGCGTGAGCCAGAACTAATTGGGCTCTTACTATATTTAAAAGGCAGAGCTGCAGTGTCCTGGAACCAGCACAAACTGGGACTGCTTAGTGCCAGCTTGTGCCAGCCTTGGGAGCTAAACCCGCTGCACCTCTGCCTTTTAAATGTAGTAATTGCCGGGCAACATTTACTACATTTAAAAGGCAGAGCTGTAGCGCTGCGGGGAACAGAGATAGTGCTGGGGGGAACTGGCTTTTAAGACGGCTCTCCCCAGCACTGGCTCCTGCTCCCCCCACCTTTGCTGCCTCTGATATTGAAGCAGCAAGAGGGAAGGGAAATGCGAGTAGTTGACTTGACTACTCTTTTACATCCCTAGTCTGTGCCACTTCTTGTGTCTCCATTGGCCAGGAATGGCAAACTGTGGCTAATGGGAGCGGCAATTGCCTGTATCTACGGAGGCACAGGTAAATATAGCAGTGACCCACTAGGGCCTAATCCTGGCAAATTACCACCTTTTTATTGCCCATCCCTGACTTAAAGCATGGATTCGGGTTCTTTAGTAACTATGAAAAAATATCACATATCTTCCTGATAATTACAGCACTATATGTGTGTAGAATAAATGTAATGAGAATTTCTTAGTAAATTGGTTTATTAGCTTAAGCTTTAAAATATGTCCTTTAAGAAGTTGGCACTTGTCAGATCTTCCCCTCCAATCTTCTCAGTGGAGTTAATAACAGAATAATGCAGACTCTCTACGGTTCATATACAGTTGAAACTTGCTTAAATCTTAGCTGAGGAATTTTAAAAATACTAATAGCAAGTTTTCTGTCAGCTGGATATCAAATTGCCATAAGAAAGTGGAAAAAATATGTCTTTGAAAAGGAATTTAATCATATAGGGAATAGGGATATCAACACGTAGTTGACTATATGATTAACCAATAAATCTAAGCTTATTAATTAACCTTGTTGACAACATGCATTTCCTCCTCCCCTTCTCCCGCCTTGCTGCCTCTGTATCAATCTGCATGATTTCTACCATCATAGCATGTCATATGCCTCAATATATGCATGATTTCTACCATCATAGTATGTCAGATCTCTTTCATTGCCCTTCTCTCTTAGCCATGACTCTTCTGGGATGAGGTAACCAATATAAACAAAATACTAAAGATTACACTGTAACAGCAATTTACCTGTTGTATATAATACTTTCCCCTATTTGTCTTTTTATAGAGGTTACAGTAGCATCATGTTTGGTTTTCTTTAGCCGCTGTTGACCTCTTGGTATTGCTGCTCATACTTCTGTCCAGGTTACAGATAATTTAGGACCCATCAGTGTATATGTGCAGTTTAAACTGTTCTTTTTAATGTGCTATACATTGCATTTCAGTAAACTTAATCTTCTATTTCTGTTTTCTGGATTAGGTCTTATTGAAAATTTATAAATGCTCTTTAGTCATGACTATCCTAAATGATTTCATATACAGTAATGTGTGCTGTGTCGAGATTGAGTCAGTTATCTCATTCTAGAAATTACTGAATGTAAATAAACTCTAAAGCCACCCTCAAGCTATTTCCTTAAAAAAAGTAGGGCAAAACTTTAAAAAATGCCTAAGTGACTTTGATGCGTAAGTGTAAATTAAATTTAATTGGACTCAGAGGCATTTTTAGCCATTTCATATAGGCTCTTAAAGTACCTAAATAAATCCCTTTTGAAAATGGGCTTTCAATTTCTGAGTCACTAGATCTTTTGAAAATTTTACCTGTTCTGAAAAAAAAAAAAAAAAAAATTGGAAAAGATCCTATCACTTTTACAATCTACAGATTTATAGATGTCACACTTTTTTTTGTTTTATAAGAAGCATGTTACTTTCTAACATGGCTTTTAGACAAGTTGTTTTTGCTAAAGAGAGAACAGAAATAGACTACATCAGAACTTTATGCACCTTCACACATCTCATACACACCTACCGGAATTGCCACTGAATGCACACAAAATATCTAACCACCACTGGTTTCCTTTTCCAGAACAGAACAGGTATCAGCAACCTTGTCAAGTGGACCATCAAAGTAACCTGTTAGCAGGCAGCAAGACATTTTGCTTACATTGACTGTCCACAGACATGGTCCCTCGCTGCTCCCATTGGGGCTAGTTAAGCAGCTCCCAAAAAGCTCTCGTGGCTTGCTACTGGATTACCCTGATGGGCCACATGCTTAAAATTGCCAGCCCCTGACATAAAGGCATGTATCAGTCAAGGCTGAAATTCCATTTCTTTTACCTAAATGTCTTTTCCCTGAATTCTTGTGTCGGAGGCTTTACTTTCTATCTCTTTATTTTGAAGTTTAAGGACAGAGTCATTCCCTATTATCGCTCCTATTCCTTAGAGCAATTGAGAGCTGTATATAAGTACATTCTATCAAATAAAATCCTGTTCTTCCAAATCTAGCTATGCTATACTTTGAGATCAAGTATTTTGGCTTTTTGTCTGCCCATTATTCTCTTGTAGAAACTTTTTATGTGGGGGGAAAAAAATCACTCTTACTAAATTAGTTATTTCTTTTATAAATCATGCAAGCCTGACACCTATGGTAAAAATCTGTTACGTAACAATAGACAAATAGATGTATGTTGTCATCAAATAGACAGATTAATTGTCTTAATATTCATAAATATCAGTTTTTATTCTTCGGTAAAGTATATTTTAATTTCAAAACATAGATGAACCTGAGTCTCCTTGGTTATTTTTTAAACTGTCCTTATCTGCTGTACACATACCATTTGGAGACTAGACTAGCTGCGTTCAAGAAACTGTACAGGGAACAAGATTTTCATAATGTAGTTAGTGTAATAACATCTTTTCAATCCCCTGTTTTAGAATAAAATACTTAAGCACTTGCTTAATTTTAAGCATTTGGTTTATCCCACATATATCAGTGAGATTATTCGTGTGTTTAGTGGTAAGCGTGTGAGTAAATATTTGCAAGATCGAGGGCTTATTATGATAACTTTGGTGGAACTAGGTACATTAATCGAGAAAACATCACAGACCATTTTTATTCTGGAGAACATCATTTCCCCTAATATGTGAAAAATAGGATCTGTGGCTTTGTCTAGGTGAGGAAATTCAGTGGTTGAGTGTAGGGTCCAGATTATGTAAAATGTTTTTAGCTAACCCAGACCTTATATCAACTTCTTCCCTAGTCTAGACACAGGTGAGCACCTTTTACTTTGGTGTAGTAGGCTCAATTTAAATCTACATTTTCCTCTACAGACTAAATAGTCTTGAGTCTTGCCTTGAGATTCTTCCAGAACTTTAAAACCACTTATTTACTAGTTATCAATAAAATAAGAATGCTGAAATATTTTAAATTGATAAGAAAAATGTTATCAGGTATTGAATGTCTTATGGTTACAGTAGGATTACACTCAATGTGCTGTGTGACTCTCAAAGCTTTGAGTTTATGCCAGGGAACGATTACATGCAATGGTCTCCACTTCAGTTATACTTGCTTTAGAATAGCAGATGGTTAAGAATGGTGATCTAGGCTCTATTAACTCAGGCAAAGTTTAGGAAGAGTTGTTCAGAGCTACCTATCCAAATTTGCTTTTGTGTTGTCTAGAGCAGGGGTTCCCAAACTTTTTGACACGGGGACCAGTAAATCCATTCACGAACTTTTGGAGGACCAGTAATGTTCATTTGCATATTCATTAATCAAATTATGAATATTCGAATAAGCTGTTTCTGGTCCTCCCAGATCTCCCAGTGCCAGCTTTAGCAAAGCTTTTGATATGGTCACCCACAATATTTTTGCCAGCAAGTTAAGGAATATGGATTGGATAAATGGGCTGTAAGACAGACAGAAAGCTGGTTAGACCAGGGTTTCCCAAACTTTTTACTTTAATTGGAACCCTTTTTTTCTTTCAGTTATGCTTTTTGCAGCCCAAAAATATAAACACATGAAAAACAAATGAAGAAAATACCAGACATATAATATGTCTGGTATTTTCTCAGTAGGTAAGTTGTATTATTACTAGATGTATCAGTTTGTAGTTTCAAACTGCCTGGCTGGTAAATGTGCTCAGGCTGCATGAGTGTGTCTACCAGCCAGATAGTTCGCAACTACTCGAGGGGTTTGTGGGGGGGGGGGGGGAGGGGAAGGGGACGACAATAGAATCCCTGTGCCAGACTAACTCGTGCTTTGTGGGTGGGGGGGGGGGGAGGCGAACGGGGTCGGGTCAGTCCCACTCCCTGCAGGCCGATTCATTCCTCCCCCCTGCTCCCCTTGCTGCGCCTCTGGCTAGCCCCACTTCCCCCAACCCCCTCCCTGGCAGCCAGTTCTCCCTTGCTTTTCCTCCCAAGCTCCCTTGGCCAGCCCCGCTGCCTGCGTCCAGCCCTCCTTCCAGTGGCCACTTCTCCCACCCCGCCCACATCTTCCCCGGCCACCGCCCTGCCCCCAACCTCACACCCCCCGGCAGCCCTGCTTCCACCGGCTCCTCAATATCCCCAGCCTGCCCTGATTCCCCCGTCCAATTCTGCTTCCGGTGGCCAGCTCTCCCCTCCTCCTCACCCCAGAATACCCTGGCACCTGCACTTTCCCTTAGACCTGCACCCTCCTGGTGCCTCCTTTTCCCCTAATACCCACCCCCTCACCAGTCTCTGCCCCATTCCCTCCTGCCCCTCTGTGCCCTCACACACAATTTGTTCCATCCTGACTTTCCTCATGCCCACCCCTTCTTTCAAGCCTTCTCCCAGCACCTCCCCCTCCAGCCCCCAGTGCCCTTCCCCTCTCCTCTCCTGTCCCCCCTCCCACTGACACATCCCCTCCTGCCCTTTCCCTCATGGTCTGCACTTGGCCCCCTGGCATTTGTCTCTCTCTCCCGCACCCCTGTACCTTGGTGCCTTCCCCTCCCAAGCCCCTTCTCTTTCCACCCCTTTCCCCACCCCTCTCCTTTCCTCGCCGCCGCACGAGCCAGTTCCCACCTTCTCTTTCCCCGTTGCGGGGCCGGGGTCTGCGCTCGGGCCCCAGAGGCCGAACCCAGAGCCAGCCAGGCCCCGCCACATGCCTCGCGCGGGTTTCAAAAACCCGGGCCGTGACGTCACGTCTTCCCCACCCACGTGCAAGCTGCGCATGGGCGGCAGGTGGCGAGGAGGAGCCGCGCGAGGCAGAGACATCCGGGGCGGAGGGGATGCTCTGGGGGCAGGGCCAGAGAGGACGCGCGGGGGCGGGGCCCACTCCAGGCAGAGCCGGGGAGAGACCCAGCTCCACATAGTGCTGGAGCAGGGCCCAGCTCTTAACTCGCCGGCACTGCCGGGTGCAGGGGCGCGGGGCCCGATTCAACCAGATGGGTCAATCAGCCTAAGGGCCAGCAGCCACCAGGCACGCTGAGGCCCGGCATTTTTTTTCCGTGGCCCAATAGTTTTTTCCGTGGCTCATAGTTTGGGAAACGCTGGTCTAGAGCTATAGCAGAGCATTAGGACTCTGTTATGTCTCATACGTTCTGGCTGTCTTTTGACTTGCCATTGATCCACTGGTAGCACTTAGTATCTTTTACCCACATGTTTTCAAGTATCTATGAAGAAAAGCTAATTTTTGGTAACACTTCCATCAATCAGTCATTGTGGAGCTTCTCCTTGTGTGCAAAGATTGTACAAAGCTGAATGCTTTGCAGTAAACCACAGGTTTAAGCTTGAAGAAATTGCTTTATACAGCAATTCAAGGTCTCCTGAAGTTTTCTTCTTTTAATTTCTCATTAAGTAGCAGGGACACTTTCCGTTGTTTATTATTCTTGACCTTTCTCATTTTGGGAAATACTTTCCTCTATTTTCCTAAACTTTCAGAAACCATTCAGTAAAATATGCTTGTCCCCATCCAGCACTGCTTGCAAGCAGTTGAAAAAGCATTGGTTTTGCTCTAAAAAGTATGAAGGAGTACAGGCAGTCTCCGAGTTAAGCGGATTCGACTTATGTTGGATCTGCAGATACGAACGGGGATTTTCTCGCCCCGGACGACGGGAGCGGCGGACACCCAGTCCCGCCGCCCCCGTCCTCCGGGGCGAGAAAAGCTGCTCTGCCTCTTCCTGGTCTGCTGGGGGGGGAGAAGAGCCAGATCAGCGCCGTGGTCCTGCCCGGGTCCTCCTCGCTTTGCTCAGCGTCTCCCTGGTCTGCTGGGGGGGGGGGGATGCAGCTAGTGCGCCCCCCCCAGCAGACTAGGGAGACGTGGAGTAAAGCCCCGGGCCTGTGGTAGAGCAGGTGGGGCGCTGCCAGTTGGTGCCGCAGCACCGCTCCTTGGTGCTACTGGACCAACCCGACAGCACCCCAGCTGCTCTGCCCCAGGAGTCCTGATTCAGCCGCTGCTGATCAGTTTCAGCAGTGGCTGAATCAGGACACCTGGGGCAGAGCAGCTGGGGTGCTGCTGGGTTGGTCCAGTAGTGCCGAGGAGCGGCGGCGCTACTGGACCAACCCAGCAGCACCCCAGCTGCTCTGCCCCAGGCATCCCCAAGTCAGCCGCTGCTGAAACTGACCAGCGGCTGACTATAGGAAGCCCCTCCTCGGGCTTCCTGGAATCAGCCACTGATCAGTTTCAGCAGCAGCTGACTTGGGGATGCCTGGGGTTCTTAAGTTGAATCTGTATGTAAGTTGGAACTGGCGTCCAGATTCAGCCGCTGTTGAAACTGATCAGTTTCAGCAGTGGCTGAATCTGGACGCCAGTTCCGACTTACATACAGATTCAACTTAAGAACAAACCTACAGTCCCTATCTTGTACGTAACCCGGGGACTGCCTGTACTATCCCATTTGGATTTCATCTCTTATTCTGAAATTAATATAAAGCTTGGATTTGGGAGTAGGGTTGCCAGGTGTCCAGTATTTACCCAGACAGTCCGGTATTTTCGCCTTCTGTCCAGTAAAGAAAAATTCAGAGAATACCGGACACCTGAGATGTCCAGTATTCTCTGAATTTTTCCCTGGCCAGGAGGAGAAAATACAGGGTACCTGGCAACCCTACAAACACTCAGTGCCTGGCCTTCCCCATCCCGCCCCCCGACCCTCCTCTGGCCCCCAACACCTTCCCCGCCCCCTGACCCTAGCTTCCATGTTTACCTGGTTCCTCATGGCTGCTGGCCAAAAGACCTAGGGGAAGCAGTGCTTCCCCTGGGTCTTAGTGCTCAACCGCTCCCCTGGTCCTATCCCTGCACTCACTCTTAAAGGGAACATGCTGTTTTAATGCTGTTTTATTTTTTGTTTTTGGCTTAAGTCCTCAACAACTTTGGTCTCTTCCCCTTTTTTCCCCCTTCAACAGATTTTTTTTCCTGTTTTTTTTGTGGGGGGGGGGGAGAGGGAGTATTCGGTATTTTTGTTTCAACCATCTGGTAACCCTATTTGGGATTGTAAAGTCTTATTCACCTAAGAAGCAGCTCCTTGCTACATGTGGTTTATGGAACACCACAAGGAACAAAAAGGTGTTTAAAAGTAACAAAAAATGAGCAGCAAAACACAACTCTGAGTTTTATGTCAGTGAGTAGTAGTATTTATTAATCCTCTTGCCATACTCTTACAAAAAAGCAGAAAAAGTAATACTTATCTTTCAGATATAAGCAGAAAAGACTGTTCCATTTCACTGTTTCTTTGAAGAGATAAAATCTTTAAGATATCTATAACACAAAATAGTAAATTGCCAAATAAGGAGATGTCTCAGAACTGAAATAGTGTAGAAGTGGTGATCCTAATCTTCAAGGCTGCCAATGGCCTGAACCTAGCTACACCAGGTATTGGTCTTTCTCTGTGCCCAAGATCTTCCATTAAAATCTGTTTCACTGGGAACAGTAGACTTGGTTGGGGCAATTTGTGTGTGGAAAAATCTTGGTTTTTGTTCACAACTACCTTTCTCTGTGCCCACCACTGGCACATTGCACCAGGAGCGGCCCGAGGCCTGCTGCAGCAGCAAGTGCCCCAGGTGGGCAGCGCGATTGGTGCCCCTCCCCCCCTGGCATGGCCGTCAATGGCCATGACATAAATTAATGGAGATTGTCCCTAGAGCTGGAAGGGACCTTGAAAGATCATCAAGTCCAGCCCCCTGCCTTCACAGCAGGACCAAGTATCATCCCTGACAAATTTTTGCCCCAAATCCCTAAATGGCCTCCGCAAGGATTGAACTCACAACCCTGGGTTTAGCAGGCCAATGCTCAAACCACTGAGCTATCCCTCCCCCCACCATTGGGTGCCCAGGCCAGCAACTGCCTAGTTCGCCTAGGCTCACGGGCCACCCCTGCATTGCACCCAACCAGAGTTAATCGACTAGAGCTGCCATCTTTTCTGTCCCTAAAGTGTTCAGGGAACAAGATTAAAGGACCTCAGAAATATATCTCAGCATCTTACTTATCTTTCTCTGTGTGTCATGTTATCTTTCAGTGGTGAAAGTTTCAGTTAGTAACCATGTGTGGAGATACCTCTCAGCTGTGTCTTAGTGACTTAATCTTTTATTGGGCTGCTCTTTAAGTAACTGAGCATTTAATTGTCCTTTAATTGATACATTCTTTGCGTATTGATTCATCAGTTGATCACTTAGTTTTCCATATATTTAACTGTTTCATTTCTCTCTATTTTCTTCATAATAAATTTTCACCTAATAATTTTTGCCTGAATTAATTTCCACAATTGATGCAATTAATTTAATTGGTCTAACTTTTCTGCAGTTAATGTGATCTTTTTAATTGCCTCACTACTTATTTGATTTTTGGCTTCTAGCAAGCATGCAAACCATAGTTGTCCTCCATTACCTTGGTTCCACTATTTTTGTCTTCCCTTTTTCACTCCTCTACAAAGGAATAGCACAGTCCTGTCCTGTCCTGTTTCTATTCCCTACATCCCTGATATTTGAAGTTGTGTTGTAGTATGGGGATGTTATTCTCTCTTACCATGCTACATATCCTATCCCCCGAATATTATTGGAGATTTCAGATTCCTCCTCTTTCTGCAGACCATCTATATTCTGTCCTATTTTTCTTTCAAGCAGCACTCATTAGACTTTTGTCTTCCTTCAGGTTCCTTCTCCTCTGCTGCCCTGACCTTTCTCCTGATTTTGATGCCTGTATTTCCCCCTCATCTGGCTCTCTAATCCTCTTTCATGACTTCAGTTTCCATGTTGATATCCCATTTGTCCCATTACCTGACCCCCTCTTTGGTCTTTGTGATCTTGAACTATGGATCAACTCTCCCACTTGCCACAGTGGCCACTCATGTGACTTGGTTTTTCTAAAATCTACCCTCTCTCCCCAAATTACTTTTGCTAAGTCTTACTTCTCACTATCGTAGTAATAAATACATAGGGGAAGGAGGTGGGGAGGAATAGGACATCATGAGAAATGGAAAAATCTCCTACCTGATATTTCTTATTAAAGTCTCTTTCAATATGGAGTCTCCCA
Organism: Pelodiscus sinensis; assembly: GCF_049634645.1. NCBI lineage: Eukaryota > Metazoa > Chordata > Testudines > Trionychidae > Pelodiscus > Pelodiscus sinensis. Next base: position 97,892,694 of record NC_134712.1, read on the forward strand.
AGACTAGAGATTGATTACATCTTGTGTTTTTTCTTACGCTTTCAAGGATAGTTTGTGTACATATGTAATTCACAACAGACACTTTTCAGATATTGCCTGTGTCTAGTGAATCATCAAGTTTTTGAAAATTGCCAAAGGTGTAAGAGTAATGATCAAACATAAATTTATATGTCCATATAATCTTGTTAATTTTTATTTATTTATTTGTGTGTGTGTGTGTGTGTGTGTGTGTGTATAGTGCCCAGCTCATGTGACTCATTTGAAAATACATTGATCAGACTAGAGTATATAACAAGAAAAAACCATTCTGTTGGTTTTCGAGTGTCCCCTTCCAATTTTGAATGTATGATCTTGTTTTACAAATTGTTACAGGTGGCCGAGGTTTCTTCTAACCTGACTAAGAGCAGTCAAGTAGAAAAAGAGGGCCGTATACACCAGTGCTTTGAATGCAATCAAACCTTTTCTTCAGCTACAATGTTAATGCACCACAGTAAAGAGGTTCACGGCAAGGAGAGAATTCACGTTTGCCATGTTTGCAATAAAGCCTTCAAACGGGCAACACATCTCAAGGTATTTGGTAATAACTTAATTCCCAGTTAATGTGTTCACTCATTCTTTTGCTCTGGATTTTTAGTCATGTCAGTGAATTAAAGATACTTGTCATCTGCTTAATCTTTCCTCTTTGGTATTAGGGATGTATTTTATGAGCATTTCTATGCAAAAATCTCTCTTTCTCTGTAGTAATCAATATATATTTTTGTAATGCAGATCTCTACTGAAATACTTAAAAAGACACTACTCTGGCATGCAAATAATAGTGCCCTTAGAATTATTAAAAATACCAGAACCAAGTCTATTTGTGGGGAAATAGAATATTAATTCAGTATTTCAGTGTTGCAGTTGTGTTCAACTCTGTAGATTAAATGTACTAAAATAGAAATGAACTTTAAAGTCTCCAAATCTAGTTCATATCCTCTCCATTAGTCCTGACTTCTGCATTTCTCCTCTCTTTGCAGAACATGGAAGCCAGCATTTGACTTTCAGTTGTTCTGTCTTCTGCATCAGGGTAGATAGCTCCTGTTTTCCAAAGTTTTTATTTTTTTATTTTTTTTTAACTTATTTTGTTATTATTGTCTTGGTGAGTTTTTTTCATAATTTATGGAAAGAGTATACAGTCTGATGCTATTTGGAATTTGCATGAAGGAGTAAATATTACTTTACATTTGGAGTTTTCTAATTATTGTTCACTGAGTGCCCCTTTGCCACTCTACATGTGACTAGGTAAACAAATACTGTCCTAAAAAGCCAAAATTAATCCTGAAACTCCCCTCTCTTTCTTGGCAAAGGGTGAGCTTTGCCAGACTTATTCTCAGCCCATAGGAAATCTTCATAAAACTAGGGCTGTAACAAATTAAATAGCAGCTGGGCTGGAGCAACACCCCCTCCCGTGCAGTAGGGAGAGGGAGGGAAGGAGCTCTCCAGACTGGCCGGGCCCACCATGCTACTCTGCAGGATGGAGCAGCCCCTTGCTTGCAGGATCCCAGTTAGCAGTTAACCAGTTAAACATAACATTTAAACAGTTAATTGATTAAACACGATTTTACATCCCTATATAAAACCCTGGCATATAAATAATGTTCAAGCAAAATTCCAGAAAAGCATTTTTCAGCAGCAAGCATTCATTACAGGTATCAGGAAGGCTACATTTGCAAAATTGCTGCACTTTTGATCTAGATGATCTGTCTACATTTGAGACTGAGATAATTGTGAAGACTTCCACTTCTATAAGAACAGCTCTTCTTAAAGATAACTTTACCAAAACTCATTCAGTCCCTACTTTGGTACTAAAGAGGGTTCTCTCAGCCTGGACAAACAGGCATACAAGATTGTCAAGGGGATCATAGGGATTAAAAGAGATTTTCTTTTCCTCGGAGGTAAATGGGGCTTGCTACTAGTTTAATTTTTTAAAGGCACTCCATTTTCAAACACAAGACCCTGGACTTTTACCAAACACTGAGAAATGTCAGACAGAAGAAACTTTGAAATAAAAATCTAAGAAAAAAACCATTGAAATTGCACTACCCATCAAGCTAGAAAAAAAATCTTTTTGCAACAGAACTTGAAGTAAGGGGAAGCAAACCTGCTATGTCAAAATTATCCAGAGAAGATAATTAGGCAAGTGATACTGTCTCACTTAAAACCAAGAGCATTTGTGAACATCAAATGAGATTTCATAAAATCCTATTGGTCTGAAGGGGAATCTGACTCTTATCTCAAAGGCAGATGCAGAGATGCCTTCTTTGAAAGCTCACTTTGTAACAGAGTTTTGAATCTGCTACTATTTCTATGCAAGCAGCTGTGGCACACGTTTGATCTCCTATGCAGAGCCCTTAACCAGGTGAAGATTCTTCATAATGAGAGATAACAGTAACCACATCCTTTATAGAATACACGTGAATACATTTTCCTGTGAGGCTACAGCCTTGCTTTACTGTCTCAGTATATTCTGTCATATTTCTAGGATGTAAATGTGACTCGGACACTGGACAGCAAATAGCTCCTTAAAGCAGGTCCTGTGCTTTCTGATGAAAGGATACTTGAAATCCACACATGAAAATAGTATAGAATATAGGAATATAGAACAGAATATAGGAAAATTCAAAAATTCTTCTTTGGGCAGTGTCCCTGTGGGTGCTCCACTGTAGGTGTCGGGCTCGTCCGGCTCTGCAGGTCGGAGATTCATTAGCTGTGGTTTAGCCAGACTGCGCATGTGCAGCATCGTCGCATGCCGTTTGTGCCGTTTCTGAGGCTGCGTGCGGTCTGGCTCCTGCCAGTTCCTCCTAAGCATTCACGGCCTCAGGTGGAGTGAACAGCTTCTCCTTACCCTGACTGAAAAAATTTAGAATTAGTTAGCTATAATTAGTTTTTAGTCTTATTTAGTTGTTTTAGATATAGCTTCACTTGTTAACATAAAAAAAAAGTATTTTTTTCTTTCCATATATATAGTTCTACCTAGTTAATCTGTACATAGTTATACTACTTTAAAATAAAAAAAATAAAAAAGCCGGGTTCCCCCAGTTTCAAGAAGTGCTCTACATGCCACAATGCGATGCCGGTGTCAGACGGCCATGCCAGCTGCATCAAGTGTTTGGGCAAGGGTCGCATCCCTCAGAAATGCCCACACTGCTGAAAGTTGATGGCGCGCACGAGACGGGACCCGAAATGTGCCTGAAAATGTTATTGTTCAGCAAGGCACTACAACATGCTGAGACTCATCTGCGAGCCCTATGACCGCAGGACGGCCGCCAGCCCACAGGCTTAGCATGGCTGACAAGCCGGGCACATCCAGCTTATCTTCTAACACCCAGGCTAATAGACACAAAACGAGCTGTACGGTGGCCAAGCCCTGTCTCACATAGAGAGGTGGCACAGGCGACGCCAATAGCGTCTAGAGCCAATTTGGCACCCACGCCGGGCAAACAAAGGTCAGTGGCACCGACGAAATTGGCACCGAAGGCACACAGGACGGCACCGACTTTGGCACCGAGGTCACCATCCCCGGCTCCGTTCCCGAGCCCTCAAGCATCTTCGAGTTCTATGGCCAGTTCAATGGCGCCGAATCATGTGGCACCGACCCACATGGCACCAAGTCATTCGGCACTTATTCACACTGCACTGAGTCCAGCGGCGCCGTCCCTGGTGGCGCTGTCTCCAGTGGTGCCTCCCTCTACACAAGTGCCTCACCGTCCGGCCCCGGCACCAACCTCAAGAGGACAGCCCGTACTGATACCTCAGACGCGGCTTTCTCCTCAAAGGTGGAAGGCTACCCGTAAATTTAGGAGAATAACACCACCATTTCCTAGTCCGGAACCGGCCGTATTTTCTCCACAACCTTCTTCACCACCTTCACCAACCACAGTCCTTATGCAACGCAAAAACCGCCCTAGTCCAGACCAGAGGGGTTCGCCACGGTATTCCCCATCTCCGCAATGCTTTCACAGGCGGCCACACTCTCCAACATACCATAGAGGAAGATCTCGCTCCCCAAGGTCACCTATGAGATCCTCCTACACTAGATACCACCACACATCGCATAGGGGATACTCACCATATTATTATTATTCTCCTTACCATGGACATGACAGATATCATCATCACCGCAGGGATTACTATTCCCGTCGATATTTGTATGGCTACTTCTCTAAACTATCATCGAAGGCACTCACGCAGTACTACCAGGTTACTATCACCGCTGCAATCATCCACCAGGCCTCCAACCCCCTCAGGGGATGCATCTCCAACAGTACAGCAACTGGAGCAGCAGGAAACTCTTTCAGAACATGCTCAACCATACACACGGTCCCCAGTGGACCAGTCTTCTTCATCCCCGGATGATGCAATTTTTCCTGGAGATTTTTCCCCGGTTGATGACATCAAACAATTCCATGACCGGTTTAAAAGCGTGGCAGAATTTCAGGAAATACAACAAAATTTAGGGGAGATGCAACATAAACAGCATCGACTACTTAAGAACCTTCAACCTTCACAGAAAAGCAAGCTTGCTTTGCCCCTTGGACAAAGCAATATTGGAAATTGCAGATGACATCTGGCAGACCCCAGCTTCTGTCCAAGCAACACATAAAAAGTATTTCGTCCCCACCAAAGGGATGGAATTTCTATACACGCATCCTCAGCCAAATTCTTTGGTAGTCGATGCCGCTCAGTGATGATCAAAGACCCCTCAATATAAAAACACCTCATCAGACAAGGATGCCAAGCATTTAGATCTTTTCAGAAGAAAAGTATACTCATCTGCTACGCTAACTTTATGAATGGCAAACTACTCGGCACCTCTCTCCAACCACAACTTTGATAATTATGCAAAGTTGGTGACACTGCTCGAACATCTGCCAGAAGAAAAACGTCAGCTTTTGAAATCAGTGGTACAAGCAGGTTATATGGCCTCGAGAACAGCATTGCAAATTTCGTTAGATATTGTGGACACAGCGGCCTGTACCACCACTACATCAGTGGCAATGCGGTGTTCCTCTTGACTTCTGATAGCGTCCGTACTGAAAGATCTACACACAAAGGTAGAGGACCTACCATTTGATAGGCAGAGTCTGTCTGTGGCTAACACCGACCAAGTGCTGCACTCTGGAAAAGACTCTAGGACAATGCCCAGGACTCTTGGCATAAACATGCAACCATACCACCGAAAATGATACATCCCCTATTACAGACAGCGGCCTACTCCCTATGCTAATCCTAGGTTCAGACGATATGAACCTCAACAAAGAGGGAAACCTCGACAACAAAGCCAACGCTCACAATCGAACAGGGCACCCATCCAGCACAACAATAAACAGCCAGTTTGACGGTATAGTCGAGGGACTACAGACCATCCCTCTAACACATCAATCAGAAACCCGGGAGCTATTTCACCATCGCTTATGGCACTTCCAACAAAGGTGGTTTGCCATCACCACCGACTGCTGGGTCTGAAAGCTGATAACATCAGGTTACACCATACCCCTTCTCTCTCTGCCACCCACCTCTCCCCCACCCCCAACCCTTTTCAGGGACCCATCTAACAAGACTCTCCTCATGCAGGAGGTGCTTCAACTTATTAGTTCAGTAGAGAGAGTACCAGAACAATTCCGCGGCAGGGGATTTTATTCCTGATATTTCCTCACCAAGAAAAAATCAGGAGGATGGAGACCCATCCTGGTTCTCCGTAGCCTCAATTGACATCTCAAAAAACACAGATTCAAGATGGTGACAGTAGCTTCTATTATGCCAGCCCTGAATGTGTGTGATTGGTTTGCGTCTCTCGATTTACAAGATGCATATTTTCACGTCACAATACATCCTGCACACAGATGTTTCCTCAGGTTCACCATAGAGAACCATCATTTTCAATACAAAGTCCTCCCATTTGGCCTTTCGTCCACCCCCAGAGTTTTCTCCAAAACTCTGTCCATAGTGTCAGCCTATCTTCATCGCCAGGGCATCATGATATTTCCATATCTGGACGACTGCTAATTAAAGCATCTTCATACCATCAAGCACTACAAGCCACTCACATTAGAAGAGACTTATTTACAGCCCTAGGGCTACGTCTATATTGGCAAGATTTTGCGCAAATACTCTTTAACGCAAGAGTTTTTGCGTTAGAGTATTTGAGTAAGAGAGCATCTACACTGGCATGTGCCTTTGCGCAAAAGATGTGCTTTTGCGCAAGAGCATCCGTGCCAGTGTAGACGCACTCTTGCACAAGAAAGCTCCGATGGCCATTTTAAACATTGGGTTTTCTTGCACAAGAAATTGATGTTGCCGGTCTACACTGGCCTCTTGTGCAGGAACAGTTGCGCAAGAGGGCTTATCCCTGAGCGGGAGAGTCAGAGTATTTGCGCAAGAAGCACTGATTTTATACATTAAACGTCAGTGTTCTTGCCCAAGTACTCGCTACTAGTGTAGACAGTGGCAAGTTTTTGCACAAAAATAGCTGCTTTTGCGCAAAATCTTGCCAATGTAGACGTAGCCTAGGTCTCATAATCAACATTCAGAAATCCTCGCTCATTCCGCAAACGTCCCTCGAGTTCATTGGTGCACAGTTAGATTCTACAACAGCGAGGACTTATCTTCCAATGGCCAGATTCAACAAAATACAGGCTCTCGTCCACACCATCTCTATCAGTCCAAAAGTCACCATACTTACCTGTGTAAGGCTCATGGGCCGTATGGCAGCAACCATTTACGTGATACAGTATACGAGACTTCATCTCCGATGCCTGCAGTACTGGATAGCTTCAATCTATTGGCTGGGCAACCAGGATGTTCATAGACCAGTCACATTACCCACTATGGTGAGACATCCCCTGAAATGGTGGACATCCATCGCCAGCATGCTTACAGGTCTCCCCTTTCATCGTCCTCAACCAGACATCCAAATTACTACAGACGTGTGTCTCAGATGGGGAGCACACTGCACAGGGGAACATGTACAAGGACAATGGTCCCTGGCAGAAGCACTCCAGCATATCAACCTACTGGAGCTAAGGGCAGTAATCAATGCCTGCAAAGTATTTTTGCCCAAAATTCGACACCACATGGTCCAGATTTTTACCGACAACACCACCACAGTATATTATATCAACCGCCAAGGCAGAGCCAGATCAAAGTCCTTTTTTTCAGAAGCCATGCATTCATGGAACTGGTGCATTCACCATGGGGTCAACATCGTTGCAACATACTTGCTGGGCAAGGACAATATGATCGCCGACATGCTCAGTAGACACTTCTTTCCCCAATACAAGTGTGAGCTGAACCCACGCGTGGCACACTTTATTCTGCCGCTGGGGGTATCCACACATAGACTTATTTGGTATGTACATCAATACGAAATGCCCGAGGTACTGCTCCAGAGCAGGACTCGGACCGAACTCGAACTTTTCTACTGCACTGGGGCCGACGGCTATTCTACGCTTTTCCCCCAATTCCGCTTCTTCTGAGAGTACTGGAGAAAATAATCATAGATGGGGACACAGTCATACTCATAGCTCCGTACTGGCCCAGACAAACATGGCTCCAGCTTCTAATACAAATGTCCCTACGACCTCCGTATCATTTACCGGAGAGCCCAGACCTCCTGATACAACACGGGCAAACTATGATACACCCTCAAATCGACCAACTACATCTTACAGCCTGGCTCTAGCTGGTTCCATCAGACAGTGATCATCTGCTCTCAAGACGTAAAGCATGTCTTGTTGCACAGTAGATGCAACTCCACGCGAAAGACTTACCTTTATAAGTGGCAGTGATCCCACTCTTGATGCAGTGACAACAGCTGTGACGCTATGACTCTTCCAATCCATTGTATTTTGGACTACGCACTACACCTTCAACACTCCGGTCTTGCCATACCATCTATTAGGGTCCACCTATTGGCAATCTCCACCTTCGGACAACCAATAGAAGGATACTCAGTATTTGCCCATCCCATGACCAAAAGATTTTTGAAGGGACTCACAAATCTTTATCCTGCACAGAGAAGTCCCCCAGCACCCTGGGATCTTCAATTAATCTTGGACACTCTTACATGTCCGTCCACCCTTTGAGCCAATAGCCACCTGTGACTTTCCCATACTTACCATGAAAGTTGTCTTCCTCCTAGCCATCACCTCAGTGTGAAGAGTTGGCGAACTCGCAGCTCTTTCGGCTGACCCACCTTACACTCTCTTTACTAATACTGGAGTGATATTATGGCCACATCCAAAATTCCTTCTGAAAGTGAACTCAGAATTTCATATTAACAAACCAGTAATACTTTCTACCTTTTATCCCAAACCACATGCCTCATGTCATGAGGCTCGACTTCATACGCTAGATGTTCGGAGGGCCTTAGCGTTTTACCTAGAGAGAACACGACCCTTCCGACAATCACCACGCCTTCTACTATGCATGGACAAGTGATCTAAGGGTCGGCCGTTATCATCACAACATATTTCTAAGCTAATTGTGAAATGCATTGTATGTTGCTACTTGCTACACCATAGAACAGTACCTGCCTCAATACATGCACGTTCCACCAGAGCGACAGCTGCAACCACAGCGTTCCTCCGAGGCATATCGCTACAAGATATTCGAAGAGCGACAACCTGGTCTTCGGACATGACTTTTCCAAACACTACGCAATTGACGCTATTGTCCGGGACTCGGTGCTAGCATCACCTGTGCTTTCCACAGCACAGAGCTCCTTACTCTGATCCCTCCTCCGTAGACCAGGCGACAGCTCGGTACTCATCTACAGTGGAGCACCCACGGGGACACTACCCAAAGAAGAAAAGGAAGTTACTCACCTTGTGCAGTAGCGATGGTTCTTCGAGGTGTGTGTCTCTGTGGGTGTTCCACGACCCGCCCTCCTCCCCATTTGGAGTCTTCTCTTATGTTTTTCAGACATACCCAGTTAGGGTGAACTGGTGGGAGCCGGACTGCACGCAGCCTCAGAAATGGCACAAAGGTCCTGCTAAACCGGTGCATGCACGGTCCGGCTAAACCACAGCTAATGAATCTCTGACCTGCAGTGCTGGGATGAACCCAACACCTCCAGTGGAGCACCCACAGGGGAACACACCTCGAAGAACCGTCGTTACTGCTAAACTTCCTTTTCCCTGCTAAATTCTTCTAAGAATCACAGGGAGAGAGTTCAGTCCCAACTATAAGAAGTAGTTCATTATAACTGTTTTCAGCAAAATTCTCCAAAAGAAATATGGAAACCAATAGGAAGATGGTCCTGGAGCAGAAAAATAGAAGATAGATGCTTGGAATAGAAACACTGGAGATTCTCCTCATCTGGTAACTGGCACAAAACAAAACAACAGAAACAAACAAAACACCACCACCCTGCATGTCAGTAAAAGTCCTGGGAAGCAGTCTTCTCTTCCTTCCAGTCCAGCTTGATAGCCTCAGCAAACAAAGCTAATCCTGTTAATCAGTGAGAGTTTACTCATCATATAATTGAAACTTTTTTCTCTATTTTTCATAATCTTTGCCATTCTTAATCTGGTTAAACATCAAATACATGTAACATGCATTTGATGAAGTGGGTCTTTGCCCACAAAAGCTTATGCTCCAATAAATCTGTTAGTCTAGAAGGTGCTACAGGACTTCTCGTTGTTTAGGATAAATGCTTAGTCTGTTGACTTGTGGTAACAGAAGTATGTGCATTATATGGAATGACAAAGAAAATCTTACATTACTCTACCATTACTCAGATTTAAATTAGAAAATGACCTCTGCCATTTTTAAAGAGCAAAATATTAACTTCCATCTTATTCCCTCTGTTTTTTGTTGATAACTAAGGTTCTCTATTGGCCCAAAAATATAAATAAATTTCTTTACAAAATGAATCTCTAAAGTAATTTCCTTTTCTGTGTTCTTATTAGGAGCACATGCAAACCCATCAGGCTGGACCTTCCCTAAGTTCCCAGAAGCCAAGAGTGTTTAAATGTGATACTTGCGAAAAGGCTTTTGCTAAACCAAGTCAGCTGGAGAGGCATAGCCGCATCCACACAGGTAATATCTACATTGTTGCCCACTTATGTGATTTTATTGTGCATCTTATATTATGAGATGTTTTACTTAAAGCCTCTGCTCCTAGATTCATGTGGATATACAATAATATCAGTTTTAATAAATAATAATAATGAAAAAGCTTTTGTGCCTCAAGGTTCTGGGAAAAATGCTAGAGCCTAAAAGTCTGAAAATAGTAGAAAGCAAAGAAAAATAATCCAGTACTTATTATTTTAAAGTTCTCGTGAGTTTTTCCCTTTCAGGTAAATGATGTTTTGTCAGTTGCTGGTATGTGCTAATAGAGAAAAGTCAGTAAAGCATTCCTTAAATATAGGGGGTTAAAAAAATTGTACCTGATTTTCCTAAGGCATGTAGATGAACATTTCCATGAATGCTGTTGTCTCTTGTCTTTGCATGCCTGCTGGTAGTGGCACACACACACATAAAGTGTTCACTGTATCCCAACAGAAATTCAGTCCTATGAATCATACTCGAATGTCATTCAAAAATTAGTTGTTTCCTCAAACTTAATACTAGTATCTTACTCTGATGGATTATTTCCAAGGCTGTAGTGGCAGTAAGTATGTGATTTCTATTATATAGTTTGTACTTTTTTCCCAAGAGAATACTTCGCTAATTGTTTATATAACCTGTGACTCAGGTTCCTACTCTAGGGAGACAGATTGGAGAAGCAACACTTACTGCCTCCTATTCATTTTAGGGCTTGTTTTTACTATTGCACTAATTGGCGCTGCTGCAATCAATGCAGCAGTGCCAGTTTAGCAGTTCTGATGAAGATGTTGACATTCTTTCATCAAAATAATTAATCCACCTCAACAAGTGATAGAAGCTATGTTAGGAGGAGAGCATGTTCCACCAGCAGAGTGTGGTGTATACACAGCATTAAGTCGATCACTTGGTGGGATGGTTTTCTTTACATCTCTGAGCAATATAACTTGCATTGATTTAAGCAGTAGACAGGATCTTAGAATGGGCTAGGAACAGCTGTTGTCACCATTACCCACTGCTTAGCAGCAGCCACGCTGGCTGCTGGATTGCAAAAACAAGGGGAGCTTCTAGTATAGGATGGCTGCCTTACTTTATACAGCTGGATACGTAGGGCAGCCAAGGAGAAAGGAAAAAAGAAGATGAGAATTAAGCACTAGTTATAGCTCCCTGATTCTCTGTCTCTAATTTGAATTGGGGATAAGATAGCAGCAGTTTCCTAGAAATGGCTGCACAACCTAAGAGAAAGTTAGAGTGCAGCCATCTTCTTCTTGCCCTCAGCAGGCTTCTATGCACCAGAGACTTTAGGGAGGGAGGAATAAGAGCTGGCTCTGTGCTTTCTAGAGATTTCAGCATAGTGGAAGGACCACAGCATGGATTTTTGAGTTGCTTTTGCCCTCTTTGTGGTGCCTGAGCTTTGGAAAGGAAGCAGAACAATTATCTGCCCATTAGTAGTTGGTGTTTCTTAACATTTTTACAGTAATTGATCCTCAAGACTGCTATCTTGAATAATTTTTGTGTACAATGGTCTATTTAGGTGGTGTGTCTAAAACTGCAGCTTGAAAGTAGGATCTTGAAATGGTCTGTATGAAAGCTGTTTCAGTAGCTGCTAGGATTTGACACTAGGGAAAACAGAGAAAAACATCTGAGTCAAAGGACGTGTAGGACAGTGTGTTCCCAACACAGAACTAGCAGGTAACAGAAGAGCAGAGATTGTATTAATAAGAAGAAATGTATTCATACATTTTTAAAATGGCAAAGAAAATACAAAAAATAAGTGACCAGCTATATTTATTTTGTATAAATGTTCTCTTCAATTTTCTTTACCAATACAAATGCCTGGATCGTAGTTCCAAGTAACAGAAACAAAGATGCTTCTGTGGCATCAGGCTTTTCGTTTTCAGTGAGCCATGTTTTTGTTATATGGGTACATTTCTGAACTGAACTGAAAATTTGTTTCCATTATGGGAAAATGGGCCACACAAGAAGGTATTGCTCCAATAAAAACTGAAATTCAGGAAGGCAGTACTGGCACTATTATAGACCCAGGACACCTCATACTATCCAAACCTGGGCTAGGGAAGAGAGCAGGATTGAACCATGCAGTAGAAATGGAAAAGCAGCCTTGGGGCTTGAACAACTCTTTTTCTTATGGCAAGACCCTGCCTCTAGCCTCTATCCTAAGGGAAGAGAATAAGAGGAATGTACCTGTGGTGTTGCAGGAATTGAGGCAGGAGTCTGGGTTGAGCACCAGGCACCCCTACAACCTGCAGAATCAGATGAGTGCTCTCTGGGATAAACTAAGTCACAGGTTGAAAGCTTTGGAGATCCAGATCCAGGGAATAGAATGGATATGTTTAAAAGCAGTGAAAGAGCTGTCTGAAAAGTTGGGACAGACCAAGCAGGAGACTACCAATCATGAGAAGATGACGCTAGTCCTTGCCATTGAATGTAAAGAGGTGTCCAAGGATAGCATGACACTGATAAAGTGGGTTGTGCCCATGAAAGTTCATGATACTATATATGTTATTCTCTAAGGTGCTACAGGACCACTTGTTCTTTTAAACGTTTTCCTGATTTACTGAGTAAAACCCTGAGCAGAGCTAGGTTGCTCCTAAAGGTCTTGGGTGCTAGCTATCCTGCGGAGAAGGCCGGCAAATTTTCATGTTCCTGAGGATTTAATTAAGGTATTTGTACAAGTATTCCTTCTCAGTTTAGTAGTCCTTCAGGCTGGGATAAGTAGCATGCTATTTACCCTATTTAAACAGCCTGGGAGAGTAGCACAGGCACCTTGAAACAAAACAAAATAAACCACCCATCACTCTGTGCAAGACAGAAAGGGAGGACAGTGATTTGCAACAAATTCATGAGTATCAACAAAATACTTCTTTCAAACATTTTTAAACAGTTTTCGCTAGCCACCACTTCTTTTGACAACATTTTAGAATCCAGATGTCTGATCAGATGATCAGGATGTCTGATCACGACTAAATTTTAAAGTAAAAAGTTATATAATGAAGCTATTTCATACGTTTTGGAAATATAAGTATTGTGCAACAGTAGCTCCTCCAATGTAGTAAATACAATATAATGTGTAAATTAAATATATAGAGGAAAAGGTTTTCTGTTACTTTGGATGTGTGATATTTCCAGCAAGCAAGAAATCTTGATTTAAATAATTGATTAGCTTTGTATGTTTGAGTTATTCTCATAAAGAAACGTTTCCATCTATGTTTTAAGTTACATTAGAAAATAGCAAATTTACTTCATAATAATTAATTTGTATTTGTGATTTTTATCAGTGTGTACTTGGATGGAAATTAACATTCAACTGAAAGTTAACAAAATCAGAAATTTGAAATAGTATTTTTATTGTTTAGATAAAACTACTTTACATATGGAAAAATACATAAGTAAACAAAGTTTATCAAAAGATCTTTTGCAGGTGAAACAACTAATGTATCAAACAAAGGAGGTATAATCAGTAGTTAGTGAATTGAACTGATTATTTCTGATTACCATGTCCTTCAAGGTTTTAAGAAGTAGTAGATCTCATCCTCCTACATCTAATTTTTATACATAGATTAGAAGAGAGAAACTGGTTTTGCTGCTCTTCAGTTCCCGGTTAGTTTCTCAATTTTAAAGGAATTGTCTTTGAAGTGAACCTGTTCAATCAATCAATCACAACTAAAAAAAAAATACTTCTCCACTTGCAAAAGAAGCTACTGCTATTATAATATGGTTTATTATTTCAGCAAACTCTGGTTCCAGCTGCTTAGCTAGTAATTTAGACTTGATCGACTGACTTTTAAGACTTCAACAGCAAATATGCATTTCTAAAACATTTTTTTGAAATTTAATTTGAATGGTTTTAGAATATCATAGTAAATTTAGGTTTTAATATGTTGTAATTTTAAATAAGTTAATTTTTTAAAAGAACAGATTTTATTTAAATGTAGAAAATCCAGTTTAAAAAAACTGATTTAAATTTTAAATCTTTTTAACATAATTTGTTCTGGTCTTATCCATCAGTGATTGAGCAGAGCTGCTAAAAGAAATTAACTAGATAAGAAATGTTTTATTTTCTTTTATTATACTCTTTAATAAGAAAGATACTTTACATTTATATAATTATAAGGTGCCTCATAAACTGTTAATAACTATGTAATATACACACACACATGCATTTGCTTATTGGATAGTCGACTAGACCTTGACATCCCTAGTGTGTATCTTACATAATTATTAACAGTTTGAGGCACCTTATAATTATATAAATGTAAACTATATAAAAGTAAAGCAAATGCTTATTGTATAGTCGACAGGATAGTTGATTAGTCGCTTCCACCCCCTTGTTGCCTCTCTCAGAGGCAGCGGGGGAAGAGGTGAGGAAAGAGAGGGAGATACTTCAAAGCAACTGCACTACAGGGAGCTCGGGCTCTGTGAGGCGCTAAGCCCACGATCAGGATTCAAAGAGACTGCGCCACCTTATTAACTAATCAAATAGTCGATGCAAAAATGCATCAACTATTTGATTAGTGAAATACATGCTCCTTAACATCCTTGATATACACACTTAACCTTGACACTAGCAGAGCAAGCACTGTTCTGTAATTTATATCTACTATCTATTTGAGAAAGTTTGTGCGTGTGCCTGTTTGTCTGTTTCTTCAAGAACTCCTGAATGGTAAGAGCTAGGATCACCATATTCTGTATGCAGCTCTGATAACTTAAAACAAGGTAAAGATTTGCTTGAGCCAGGAAAATGGTATTTGTCCAGAATGGGATTGCTTCTCATAAAGCCATGCAGAAGAGAGACACAATCACAAGGCAGGTGAAAGGGCCTGCCTGGCTCTGGGGCTGCCCGAACCTCCCTCTCAACAAGCACCCTTTAGGAAGGGTGTGGGAGGGGAGGCGAATCTCAGTCTCTCTCTCCTCTCTTCCCCCCCGCCCCTCCCGATTCATATGGAAACATTGCTGACCAAGGGGAAAGTGCACAATTTGCTGCATTCCTCACTCTGGCTTGGGAGCACAGAGGGCAGATGAACCTGGAGCTGCTCCAACTGAGGGACATGCACCCCTCCCCTGGCTGTGTCCACTGGAGCTGCGGTATCATAGACAGGAGCTTCTCACCTGGCCCCAAGCTGGTGTGGTGAGGGAGATCTGGGTTAGTCCTCTTTCCATGGAGCAGCCTGCATACTGAGCCCCTCATCCCCAGACCTGCCCTACAGCAATGATTTAAATGAAGAAAAACAAAAATTGTTTGAGTTAAGGTCCCAAGCAATGGTACATCTTCTAGTATAGTAATCTTCTTGTACAATATAAAAAATAAATAACATTTGTACAATTATCTGCTTTGGGTCAATAAATATGTTTGGAAATGAATATGTTCTAATTGAAATTTAGTGTTTTTGTAAATTTAAAAAAAAACAAGTTTAGCAAATTAGGGGAAAGTTTATAATTGCTTTTATATTCCTTTAATGGAGATCATTCACCTCTTGGCATGGAGCCTCTGGGTCACATTTAAGTATTTTGTTGGAAATCTAGCAGAAATTATTTTTAATGGTGCAAGTTTCAACTTTGAGATGTCTGAGTAGTTCAGTTTTGTAACAGTTAATATAATGGCCTAATTTATATTACTAATAAACAATATACAAATTGTGATGTGAAAATGAAGACATTTCTGAGGAGGGGCAAAAAGATAAGCTTTTTTTAATCACCTGATATTCTAAAACACAAATTTGTCAAACTTAACAAATCCTGAGACTAAAATACACATTTTAATGCATTCTTCAAGGGCAAGTGTATTTGGGCCTATGTAGTATTGTTATCTGAAAAGTTACTATATGCATTTTTCTGTTGTACAGGGGAACGTCCATTTCACTGTTCACTGTGTGAAAAAGCTTTTAACCAGAAGAGTGCCCTTCAAGTGCATATGAAAAAGCACACAGGAGAGAGGCCTTACAAATGTGATTACTGTGCAATGGGCTTTACACAGAAAAGCAATATGAAACTCCATATGAAACGAGCTCATGGTTATGTTGGTAGGTAACATATGATGTAATAGTGTGAAGCACAGAAAGTCAAATTATGTGCCAGAAAAGCACAGGCAACTGAATTACATGGAAGTTGGGTGTTAGTATTCATTCACTGAATATGGGCTGTAGTAAATATATGGAACTAACTGGTGTATATAAATTAAGCAATAAACGTAGGTACTGAACCACATTTGTTGAAGAAATGGTTAGTGAGTGGCTTCAGTATCCTCTTGACTCTGTAGTGTAGACTATGGGAATATAAAACATAGTATATAGATGGTACGCAGTTGTGCACAACTGGTATTACCCATGTCTAGTGAAATGCTCTATTCCTTTTTTTTTTTTTTTAAAGGAGACGTTCTGATTTATGAACCAAAATATTTTGTTCATCTTCCAAATTTCTTATTTTTATTCTATAGATTGGACCTCCTTAGTTTGGGACGTGATCAGTCCTGAATGAGGGAGTTTGCCAGACCAAGAGAGGTCAATTCTGCCTCCTGATGAGAGATTCTGAGCTTTCCCGGAGGTAGTCATCATAGGGCTTCCGTCCGGCAGTGGGTCTCCCAGATTTGCATCTGCCAGCAGGGCTGCTGCTGCCTCCACAGCCCAGGGTTGGTAGGGCTCCTGCAGCCCTCTCACCACTGGAACTACTGGAGCCATGAAGTGCTGTGACTGCCAGGACTGCTGCAGCTCTCGCGCCGCTGGGACCACCAAAGCCCTAGGGTCCCCGACCCAGGGCTCCAACACTCCGTGATTGTTGGGGCTGCTGCGGCCCGGAGTTCTGTCGTTCTAGGGCTACTGGGGCCACTGCCCCAGGATGGCAGAGCTCTGCTGCTCCAGGGGCTGTCGGGCTCTTACAGCTCTCTGGTCCAGGGGCTCTGTGGACCAGCAACATCTGTGTTCCTGCTGGATTACAGATATTGCTGGACCAGAAAGTTCCAGATGAGAGAGGTTCAACCTGTATTTGCAATGGTCTTGCTTTTTGTACTAGTCATTCCTTTCTTTCTCTGTTATATTACAATAGGCACTGTACAAGAATCTGCCAGCCATCAAGAACAAGAAGGGGAAGATATCAATCGTACTTTGAATTTAGAAGAGGTTGTTCAAGAATCTTCAAATGAATGGCAGAGTATAAGCAATGTTTTTCGATGACACCTTAGTTGAAAGTTTTTCTTTCAGGACTTGAATTTCTCAACGTACATTTTGAAAAAAGTAAAGCATATGGATTTTACAGTTGATGCTTGAAGCATTGGAAATAGTAACAATACAATAATATATTATAGCTTTTTTAATTATTTACAGAAAGTACCGTACTTAAAAGAATCATTGTTTTTTGTAAACTTGCAGGAATATATTGAAAAAAAAATCAATTAATCTGTTAAATTGTCTACAGATCAATGAACTCAGGTAATACTGCATGCAGTTTCATCTTCTAATCCAGAGCTAGTATATCTAGTTGAACAATTAACTGGAACTTCATATCAGGAAAGAGTGATTCCCTTGTATTAGTAAAGAAAATGAAAAGTAACTTCATGGGGAAACCATGAAAATTGTCATTTACTTTTTTATTTTATTTTTATGCACAGCAAAAATGTTTGAGATTAGAAAAAGTGATATGAAAGAGATGCATGCAGTATAGAATTGATTTTTACAATGCACATTTCTTAGCTTCTTTTGGTACATTTGGGGAATTTTGGAAGGTGAATTGCCCTTGCATTAAAAGACATTTATGCAGTTAATCTCTTGAGAGGTGACCAGGCTGTTTCCATTCCAGTTGTAGAGAGTATCAGGTTTTTTCCATCAAAATGTCTGAGGCTTTAACCTCAGCAATAAATATTCAAAGAAAATCTAGATTAAAAGAGAAGAAACTGTGGTTGAACACTTCCATTTTTAGGATCAGCAGACAGATACTTGAGTATTTGTGGAAAGCACAAGCCATATACTAAAGTTGGGAGGTAACCTAAAATTATACATTTTAATAGCAGACTGGAAGCTGCAGTATGGGTCACCTCAGTTAACATAAAATTCATCTGTACAATAGACATTGATAGCTCCAAATATGTAAAAGCATCATCATTTGCTCACGCATCAATTCTGAAAGCATTTTCCTGGTCTTTTTTGTGTGTTTCATGTTTTTTTTATTATTATTATTTCAGTAAAACTACCTAGATAACTTAAGGTACATTTATAGCAATGGCAGTTTGTAAAGTACAGACACTGCATCCTCAGCTTGCATGGGTATAAACAGCAGTGTAGATGGTGAGGCAGGCCTTAGGAGGTAGAGTGGAGTGTCCTATGCATCTAAGCCCCCAGGATGAATATTCAACACAGTTCTCTTTGTGCATCCAAGCAGGGCCTCCCATGTTTATGCTGCTAATTTCTGCAGTGTGGTGTCTCACTGTCTTTTCGCTGCCAGAGTCTTTCCTTGCTGTTTGTCTGCACACAGCAGTATGTAGCTTTTCATCTTAGTGACAAGTGTGAATGCCCACCTGCCTTTTACTATGGTGTGTAGCTACATGTGTAGTGCCTTTTGCTCTACTTGCCGCTGTAAGTGTAGGCCTAGCCTTAGTACTGCTCTGAAAGGTGCCACTTATTAAGTGTATTCATAACAAAGAAACACTGGAGTAAAACTTAAGTCATGTTTTAGACATTCCAAAGACAGAAAACTCTTTGCTTACTTTTACTTTGTTCCTTTGAATTTATTTATATGTTATATATATGAAGAGAGAGATATGTATGTATATACAAATATATGGGCCTCTATGTGGCTGATCAGTATATTTTGTAAATAGTAATCCCAATTGCAAGAAGATGTCATCAGGTTTTTAAGTTCACATGAGTATTTCTAGATCAGTATTGGATTCATTGCAATGTAAAATAGAGTTGGGTTTTTTTAACCTTTTGAAAAATAATTTTTATTTTCTCCAGATCCAAACTCTCCTTTCCCTTTTTTTTCTTTCAGTAAATATTATCTATACTTTGACTGCTATAAGACCTAGTATTTTCAGATTCCTAAAGAAAGAAATCATTGTTGTTTTTGATAGTTCTGTTAGCTCTTGGCATATGTATATAATAATATAGCTGGCAACATAAAAATAACATTTTTGTTATGTGGAAATATTTAAGTCAGAAATGTTAATAATATTAATTTTTCCAACTTTGCTTTGTGTATGTGGTTATTTAAAAAAAAATTTAAAATGGGTATTCTTTAAGACTCTTGGTCACATTCCAATCAGGTAATGAGTGGATGTTTGTAAGTATAGTAAGTAACAAGAAAACAGAGAGACTCATCCTATCTCCAAACAACAGCATTTTTCCTGAATTCTTAATCCATTTGAGAGTTCTCCCGATTATGGTAAATATGCTTTTTTAATATTTTAATAAGATATGCTATATATTTTAGAACTTAACCTTGAATGACTTCTGCCTGTCATGAAGGTGTTTAATGTCCTTCCTTTATATATAGGAGTTGTTCCAGGTAACTTGGCTAAGTATGAAACGGAAACCTTCAAATGCATAGTATCTGCTGATACTTGTAGACATGAAGAGGCAGTAACAACTACATTGGTGTCGAGGACAAGATCAGATTGTTTAGGAACTTTCTTGCTAAAAAAAAGAAATTGAAGTGGAACATGCCCTGAGAGCATCACACTGGAAAAAGGTAATGTCAAAAATAAATGTTATACATATCAGAAGCCCTAGACCATCTTGTTGTGGCAACTGGGCATTTGCTGTCTGAAGTAAGAGCTCCTACACCATTAATAGCTGAGATGTAATAAATAAATAGCAATAAATCAATAGACAATTAATGCCCTTTTATTCTGTACTTTACCAGACAGCAAGCTCAATAAACTGTCTTTTCTGATCTGCACAGAAGGTTCAGTTTATAGTGTAGTTGGTGCAGGGACGGCAGGGGTCTGGGATGTGGTATAGGCTATGGGGTGTGCTCTAAGAGAGTTAAGTTTGGGTCCAGGAGGAACTTGGGGCAGGGATTGGGGCTGTTCCTGATAGAGTTGTGGCCCCATGGCTTTGCAGGCATACTGCCTCCATCCCCTTCCTGAGTATTGACTCTGCAGTTCCAAGCACATTGACACCTAAAAACAGAGGCAGCTTGCCTGCTTGCCTGCTTGCAGCAGAACCTCCTGGCTATGTGTCTCTCAGGATCAGCAGGAAGAGGAAGCTGCTTTCAGGGGCCTCCAGAGGTGAGCACCCACCCTCGGTCTGACACCCCGCTGCTAGATCCAGGCCCTTTCCCAGAGCCTGTGTGCCCCTCAGCCCCTCCCCTGCTCCAAAATCCTGGACCCCACTTAGTTAAATGACATTTTTAAATTACCAGCAACTCCTCCTTCACCCCCATTCCCTCAGCATACTGGAAAAAAGGGCTTTTTAATTATAATGTTACTATGTTTACTATTTTTTCTCTTGTATTTTGAGCTTTTAAAAAATTTAAGCTGTTCTAAGAACCATTTCAGGGCTGTGCCTTAATTGGCTACTGCAACCCATTTATGAAGTTTTGTATTTTCTCTGCCCAGCCTGGCAACAAAACAAGGTCCTTCTGCTGGGCCAGTTTGTATGAGAGACATTGTGAATCCTTTGTTAGAATACACAGTGGTAATCTTGAAAGGAAGAAAAAATCTCTCAAATCATCCTTAGCACAAACAGGAAAGAATAAACAGTAGAAAAAATATAATGAATCCTGCCATTTTTTATTTTCTGACTTTTTATATTGTAGATATAAGCCATCACTGTGTAAATAGATTGGCTCCTTGCAGAAAACTGTCTTGAGACAAATAGTATCCAACAGAGGAGAGAACTCATCCTTTCCCTCATTTATCAACCTGTGTGAAAAAAACTCCTGAGGATTGAGGATACATTTATTATAAAATCACAATTAGGACCTGTGCTTCAACTCCTAATTGTGATTTTAATGCAGACTTCAACAAAAATCATACCACCTAGATTTGTGCGTGGAGGGCTGCCTGTGGCTCTTTTCACTTCCACAGAGCATAGGGGACTGCACTGCCTCCCCAGAATCCTGCAGGAGTTCTCATTTCATCTAAGGTTTATACTGGGGAGGGTTGGAGATAGGGATGTAAGTGACTAGGTGACTGTCTGATAAGCATGAGCTTATCAGATAATCGAGTAGTGACTCAACTAATCGCTTCACACATGCCCCCACTGCCTCTATCAGAGAGAGGCAGCAGTGGGGGAGGCAGGAGCCAGTGCTGGGGGGAGCTGACTTTAAAGCTGATTCCCTCCAGCAGCCTCTCTGTGGGAGCAGGGGAGGCTCATGCTGGTCCCGACTGCTGCCCTTCTCTTTTTGAGAAGGGATCTTGCCCGCAGGGCTCTTGCTACATTTCAAAAGATGAATCGCTGCAGTTCCCCGCTGCTCTTCTGCATTTTAAATGTGGTAAGAGCCAAGGGAGGCTCTTACTACATTTAAACGGTAGAGGCGCAGCTGGGATAGTGAGAACCCCACCTGCCCCTTATCGACAAATCGAGTAGTTGATGGAAATTCCATCGACTACTCAAATAACTGATTAATCAAAATCTAACATGCCTACTTGGAGACAGTATTGAGCATGAGACTGAGTGAGCAGGCCATAGTTGTGAAATTTCACAGAAAATGCAGTACTGGTTGAGCCTTTAATGTCTGGGACTCTCTGGTCTGGCAACATCCGTGGTCCAGCAGGACCACAAATATTGTTGGACCAGAGAGCCTTGGCTGGCCAGATTCAGAATCACAGCCCGGGCTGGGCTGGCAGTGGGGAGCCCAGCAGCAGTGTGGCCATTGTGGTGGAAAGCAATGCCCTGGCCAGGACTGGTGGCAGTGGAGCCAGTGGCAGGGCAGAGCAGAGTCATGGCGGGGGCTGGTGACAGGGAGTTGAGCCCTGGCTAGGGCTGGAGTCACCAGGATGCTCAGCCTGGGCTGTTGGGAAGTAGGACGCCAGGGGGCAGGGTATCGCCTACTGGGACTGCAGGCAGTGGTGCCAGCCCTTGTCCGGGGCTGGTGCAATGGGGGACACAGCCCCAGTTAGGCCTGGCATGGTGTGGGGCTGGAGGCAGCGGCAGGGAGTGCAGCCCCACCGGAAGCAGCCTATAGCCATGTAGGGAGCCTTGATCTCCCCTTGTCTGGCAAACTCCATTGTTAGGGCTGCTGAGGTCCTGAGGGTGCTGGACAAAGGAGATCTGACCTTTGTAGCCCAAGGCTGCATTGTCCATGGAGCCTCCTGACCATGGAGGCAGAAAATAAGTTTGATACACAGTTGGCTGTTCTGATAACTTCTATGTGGAGAGTCCCCCTAATTTTTCTGTGAAGGTGAACAAATCTTTCCCCTCCTTGTCCTCAGGACAATATGCAGATACCGTCCTGATGGTGTCACAGGTGTCAGATACTTTGAGTATCTGTCCATCTTCAGGTTAATTTCAAAATACCTTGATCTCACCATGCATCTGTCTGTCTTTTTGTGATGCATTTAGAAAATATAGTGCCAGTCATTTACTAATAGGATATGAGAACTATCCTTACAAAGATTGATGTTAATATTTTTACAATTTTGCCTTTTGCCTAACTAACATTACTATGTGGTGTTGTCTTTTCTAAAGTATGCTAAGTAGATTAATATACATATTTTATTCAGTTGTTTACAAATTAGAATTGTAAAGGTTTTAATAGAGACCAGTAAATTTCTAGAGATTAGAAAAAAACTGTTGTTGTTCTTACAAGAAGAAGGAAATTCATTGTTGTTAAGGCATTGAAGCTAAATAAAAAAATCTGGGTTTAAACCCTGATACAAGTAAGATAGTAAATGATGTTTAAGTGATGGTTCCTGTCTATGTGTTCTGTGGATCTGTAAAATATTGTATCTACTTGTCTTTCCGATCCAGGAATATAATTCAAAATTTGAATATATTCACAAATTTGGTGTACAATAATCATGGTGGAATCTGATCTGTATAAATATTTCCTATATACAGGGTTTTGTTTACAGTACTCCAAATATCTCAAAATGTAAATGTTATTGTGTATTGTCACATAGATCCTCATCTTAGGTAGCTCATTTTACATTACATGTGGCCTTGATAACGACAGCTTTTGACTAAATCCCCCATCATGGACAATAGTATAAGCATACAGAGGATGCAAGGGAGTATGGCTCCAGCTATCCTAAATATGCATAGTATGACTAATAAGATCACTAAGGAAGCAAATCAGTGGAGTTTAAATCTATAAATATAGAAGGGGATAAGCTGTTACAAATGTAAACTGCTTAATCCTCATAATGCTCTTGTGTAAAGTAAACGAGGAAAGGAAAAATAAAAGTTTAAGGTGTTAGGACATTGACAATGAAAAAACTATGAAGAAAGCTCTCACAAGAAAGATGCTTAAAATTAGACTGAGAAACACTAGAAAATATTTATGGAATAATCCCTGACTAATATAAATAGATGATTCAAAGTCTCTTCCATGTATAGTTTGTGATTCTGCCTTTTATGATTCATTATAATAAAATGGTCTAACAATTTAGTTTTCTAAGTGCACCGTAATATTCAGCAGTAACAGTTTGAGATGGATCTTCATCCTTGGGTGGGACAATTAGTTTGTGGCTGTCGAGATTGCTACAACATTTAACTGTTAAAACTGTTCAGTTTCCTTATTACAAGTTATCTATGTACTTCAAATCCAATGGATAATGAAAGAAATTAGTTTACAGAGAAAATGTGCTTTTTTTTTTTTTAGATCCAATTATTTTTGCTTCTTTTAGAGCAGGGATGAGGAGCCTCAGGCCCAGGGACCGGATGCAGCCCCTGGCTTGCTTGGATCTGGCCCCTGATGCTTGGGGCTCCCTCCCCTCCCCCCCATGCCCAGTATGGGGGAGCCTGTGATGGTGTTCCAATACCCCGTAAGGATGGAACACACAAAATCTACTAGCCTGGCCCCCCTAAGGCTCTATTGTGCAAGGGGGATGTTAGGAGTGTCTTTCTTCTTCTTAGTTAGGGGGGGCCATATCTTTGAGGGTTTGGGGTTTTTTTTTTTTTTTTTTTTTGCTTCTCACTTGTGTGTGGGACTCCTCCCTAACCCCCGACTGATTTTTCTGTGGGTCAGTGGCCCACGACCCTAAAAAAGTTTTCCACTCCTGTTTTAGACATTTGTTTCTTCTTTGCTTTTTAATGTAGAATAAAACATTTAGTTTTTTCATGAGAGGAACCTTTTTGTTCCTCTTGGATGTTTACTAATAGGCTGTGTTGATGCATTAATTTAAGTTTGTTTTTCATTTCTGCAGAAAACAGTCTTTTAAATGCTAAACAAACTTCAATCCAGAATGACACAGTGGCATTATATACTAACATGTGCTCAAAATTATATACTAATAGCTGTGCTCAAAATGACTAGGAGTCCACAGAAATAGCACTTTTTCCCTAGAAAGATTGAAGCTTTATCTCTTCTGCAATAATCAGTAAAAATAAATAAAACATGACTTAGAATTATATATGCCTAGTGACTCATGAAGCACCCATTTTTCCCCACTGTTGTCCATCATAAGTTGTCTCCATGATAGCAACATCCTTTTCAGTTGTCCTGTGATACTTTATTCATTCTTCATGCTTTCTCTTCCCTCTAGTTGGAATACAATCGAAGATGTAGGTTGTGCTTTCCCCATGGGATAGCCTGATGACATGGGCAGACTAGCTGAGTTTTCTCTAGCTGAGTGATTAAGACCACAAGTCTACTGAACTGTGTAGTGCAGTGGTGCCACATTGTTTACACAACTCTGCCAATGAATTCCCAGTATAATTTCTCAAACCATGAGGACAGTGCACTGAGAATCAAAGAATTCCAGTTGAAAGTGAAAGGGTCTCTCCACAAGGAGGAGTTTAGCCTAAAGTCTGCACACACCTATTTGGAATGGACATGAGAAACACATCTCAAAGAACTACAGATAAAAGAGGTAGGTAACCATTTTTTACTTGAATATTAGAAAAAGTTTTTGGAAACTCGTCTAGCATGCTGCCTCAGCTTCTCTTACTTTGTTCTCTATATACTGTCTCTCATTTCTTCTCACTGATTTTCTGACTTACTGATCTTTGTGCCATGTTCTTGCAGCAGAATAGCTATTTTAGTTCTGACTCATTCTTGTTGAACTTTCTTCTTAAATATTTCCATTCTTCTTTCTGAGATCTTCTAACCCTCACTGTAGTCCCAGTTGCATCCACGCTTACTTCTTTGAAAAATTGCCATTGTTCTTCTCCACATTTGGAACTCATGGATGATACAGCATCTCTCTTAAGCTCTGAGGAAGAATTACTGTCATGTTTATGCAGATGCTTCCTTTGCTTATGGCTAGGTCCCAGCATGGGACCCATAGCAGTTGGAGGTTCACTCGTTGTTTGTTCAGACTGATGTATGGTGTGGGGCTTCTGGATCCAACTGCAGCCCGTGCAGCAGTGCTTCTTAAGGTGAGAGAGCTTGGCCTTCCCAGGTAGCAGAAAAGGAGAGGCAGATACTGCACTTGAATCCAACGTGGGTGAAACCCAAACTATGTAGGCAGTGCTGTTTCTTGTTGAAAATGAGTGAGGGCAGGAAGCACAAATATTAAATCCCAGTGTCTTTGGAATGATCTAGTACCCAAGCATGAGGCGGAGAGAAAGAGGCTGCTGGGAAAACTACTGAAATAGCATTTCCACGCTCCTTAAATCCCAGGAAAACTGCGTCTAACATTGAAATCTGCTACTACCAAAAATGCTAATTAGGTATAAGAACAGTTTTTATTGCGAAACTTGTAAAGTGCATTGTACAGTTGCATAAGGACACAATTTTCCCATATCCTTTATTATATCAGAAAATATTTAATTTACTACTAACTTAAATCTCATAATTGATTACCAAGGTTATCTAATGGTATTCTATGACTCACAACTCAGTTGCTATCATCCTGATACATTTAATGCAGTGTTCCAGTAAGCTAAAATACAGAATACTTCTGTCATTAAAAAGTAGTTGCCCATAGTGAGCTTTGGGACAGTATATATTGCACATGACCATGGGTCTCAATAGTAGAATTGGCCTGCAGAGCCCATGATGGTAGTATCTCCTATTATCCCCCAAATGTGCAGGACCTAGAAATTAGAGAATGATCTTAGTATTTTCATTTTTCACAAAAGTAAACTTCTTACCCAATTCCTGGGAAATATCAACTGATCACGAGGTTTTAAAGCCTGTCACCAATTTTTCCTAATTTATTCATGATATGCTCACACCTACTACTCCCTATAATGTTCTGTTTGTTTTGTAGTCAGGGAAAATCCTGACTCTGTTTCCCTAGAATTTTAGGAAAGGCTCATATTTTAGAAGGTTAATACATGAAAATGAGCAATATTGAAGAATATAAAGTAATACTTTGCTTAATAATTCATTGATAGAAAGGGATAACTCAGAGAGCTGCTGCAAGTAAAGTCTAGGTCTAGAAGCTGACCATAGCAATAATTTATGTGAGTGATTTAGACATGAGAGTCTGGGAGAAAAGGTGAAAAGCAGTGAATTGGTATTAACAAGGAAACTGAAGTAGATGAGGATTATGGGGGAATATGGTAAGAGGAGGCAGGTGGTATCTGAGAAGAACTGAACATTATGGCTACGTCTACACTGTAGCATTTTTGTGGAAGAGGAAATGCAAACGCATAGTATCATTTGAATAGTCTCTTCCGATCCATTTTGCGGAAGAAGTTTTTTGCAGGAAAAAAAACGCAGTATAGACGGGGGAAAAAACCCTTTTGCACGAGATCCCGTATACTTGATTTTTTGAGGGATAAGGGATCTTGTGCCGAAGGGTTTTTTTGCACAAAATGGCCCGTGTACACTGCATTTTTTCTGAAAAAAACCTCTTCTGTAAAACAGATCGGAAGAGACTATGCAAATGAGAACGAGAAATGCTAATGAGCGCTTCATTTGCATTTCCTCTTCCGCAGAAATGGTACAGTATAGACATAGCCTAGGAGGCCAACACTAGTATAGGTTGGAACCTCTCTAGTCCAGCACCCTTGAACAAGAGCACTTGCCAAACCATGGGAGGTCATTATTGTTTAACAGCATTTCTAACATTTCCACTGCTTACTGGGATCTTAGAAGACATTTAGGGGTAAATTAGAGCTAAATAACAGCACAGAACACAGAGCCAGGACTGGTGGCTGTAAACCAACTTTATGGAACTGCCGGAAACTTGGCCATACCCATGCTAAGTAGACATCCAGCTAACTAAAATCATGCCAGACAGTGGATGTTGCCAGATCAGAGTTTACCAGATTAGAGAGGTTCAGTCTGTGTTAGGAGCATCTGTGAAGGAAGATTTAGGAATGGACAGCTCACCACTGGTCAGAGATATTTGATCTGAAGGTTCAGACCTCTTGTGGGTGATGTCTTGCAAGCCACATTTTTGCCTGTGTTTACCTGAAATTTTGAGAGCAAGATTTTTGGCAGGAAAGGGAAAGCAATACCCAGTTGTAGCTTGAAGAGCCAGATTGTACATGTTAGTTGTGGGCAAGGTATCTCAAAGAAGTGGAGAGATAGGAATCCTCCCTTCCTTTTCCAGATCGTGATGTTGCTGTAGAGCTGCTCAATGGCCACCAGTGTAGCCTTAAGAGTTGTAATATTTCTTTTGGTTTATACTTTCTCCCTTCATATGTGGAATGGTGGGTGGACACGTGCCTACTTTCAGACCCATGTCTCTTCCATCCCACTTAAAACCCCCTTGCTTGGAAATAGTGTAGATGCCCAGTCTTGTGTTTCTCATTGCAGTAAACTATCATCTTTGTATCTGAAAAATACATTGATTATATCATTTTCAGAGGTGGCAAAGCCAGAAGTTAACTAGACTTCAAAAAAGACAGGTTTGCAGAGGTAGTAGATTTTTAAATTTAAAAAAAAAATCTTTTTTTTTTTTTTTTTTACCTACATTACCAAAAGTGTTGTTTTACCAAATAACACACGCATGCCTCCAGTAGTTTTTAAAGCTTAAAAAAACCCAAACTGGTCCAAATGTCATTACAAGTTGATTATTTTATTTCAATAATGAAAGTTTTTAAAAGCTGTATTTTTACATTTTTATGAACAGTACACATTTAAATTAAAATTCACTATTATTTTGTGGAGTATACATCTCAAGGAAGCTACGTAGAGAAAAATTCACATAGCCAATGGCTGCACCACAGTATAACTGGTGTGGGGGGATCACGTTGTCCAGCTTGCCAGGGGAAAGGGAGTATAACTTTAAAAGTGTTGGTGGGAAGCACAGATACCACTGCAAAAGCAGCATGGGTCAGTGTTTTGTCTTATTCTTCAGGGACCGGAAGGGCTGGGGAGTTGATAAAGGATAAGCCTGGCAAGAGAAAACCCTTTTCCCTAGATCAGATGGAGTAACACCCATTCTCACACTCTGGGAAGTGTCAGAATAGCAGATTTGGTCAGAATCACTGTAGGCACTGCACTTTCTTGTGGGGCTAGGAAGGAATTTTTCCCTCACTACCAGATTAACAAAGCTGCAGTAAGAGAATTTGCATTCTTCACAGCATGTTCTGGTTTGAGGTGGAGGTTAGTTGTGGTGAGTAGGGAAGAGAGTTAGGCTATGATATCACAAAGTGTGGGGCAGATGTCCAGTGCAGGTACTCCATAGGGAAAGTATACAGTGATCACATAAATGGCTAGGTAAACAACTTACAGGAGTCATTGGTTTAAAGGAGTTGGGGGGAGTTGATGCACCTATGACTCGGATGGCAGGGAGCCACCCCCTTCTTCCTTTATAGTCCACCTTATCCCTCCTTTTGAAAATGGGGAGACGATGGTAGGCTCCATACAATAGACTGGGAAGGAGAGTTGGTCAAAGTCCCCAGGTAGATATAGAAATGATCATGGAGTTGCCTGCATTGTATATGCTATCTGCTGGCTGTTCCCAAACATCTAATAATAATGTTACAGCCTAGTTAAGCCATATCCACTGTCTCCTGTCCTTCTTTCAGTGTAGCCAGACAAAAATATTGCACAAGGAATACATAATAGGTGTATGTTTAACATTTTTGCTGTTTTTCCATTTTCTTTTGTTTCTATGTTTTCCTACCCTCTCATCTTTCACTACTCTTAATGGACAGTGCTTTAAATCTACACTAGATTTAGAGACAAAATAGAATTAACAACATATAGTGTATGTCAGTTGACATTAACATTGGCTACTTCTGACAAACATTAGCATAGCTGAAACTGAGTGCCAACTTAGCATTAAATATAGAGTTTACAAAGTATATGCTAAAATAAAAACACTGATTCAGTAAAGGAGGGTAGTCTCACAAAATATTAAAGTTTGTTATAAAACAGTGCAATTCAGAAGAGCTTTTTTCTTACATATGGTTGGAAATACCATTACCACATGTATACATTTTAGTAGACTTGTGAACAATTAATGTCTAAATCTAATTCATTAGTTAGCATTTATTTCTATAAGGCAACTACATACACGTTCACAGTAGTTTTCTACTAGTTTGCTTTGGTGCACTGCCATTAAAGGCATCTATTTTGTCAAGAGGACAAGCTTGCCAAGTTAAACACTGCTGCAGTAACAAGAAAACTACTAGTAATTCTAACTTGAGATGTGCAGGACTATTTGAAATCTCAATGCTGACGGGCTTTATTTCTTTCACAAATTAGACTATTTTTTGTTTTATTCTTTAACTGCTAAAGGAATGCTGTTGGAGAAGTGTCTGGAGCAACAGTGACATGCAGTGGTCACTTGCAATCTTCTTAGATGTTTCTTATATGGGAATATTCCTTGTTTTTTTGTTGTAAGACATTAGTCTAACCCAAGTTTGAAATCCTCTCTCTCTTTCTCTCTCTGCTGCTCTTAATTCTAAAGGTTTGGGTGTGATGAGCAATTTGTAGGAATAAGGAATTTCCTTATTACTACTGCTTTGCAACTCATTGATACTATAACAGCTGCCCTGGCCCACGTTTCACATACCTTGAACGTCCAGAATGTATTAAACCTTTCTATGACTGCCTAATCCTGTTATGAAAAGTAAAATATTGTGAGAAGTGACATTAAACAAAAATAAACCCAAACCAAAAACAAAACGGTGTTCGGATAAACAGTCCGTACAACTTCTGCACACATTTTTTACAGCAGTGTTTAAGAAATCCTTTAATAGCAGTGCTCAGAAAGCAAGACAGTTTCTCTGCATTTGTAACTATAGGGGTCAGTGAAAAGGAAATCAGAAGACTTGTGGGCTGTGGAAAAAAAATAAAATCTAAAATGCAGTTGGGACATCCTGAAAAAGAATGAATAACGTGAGGGATCTTATTTTATCTGAAATATTGAAGATAGCAAATAAAGCTTCTTTGTATATTTCATTCATTCAACTGTTGGTCAGGGACTGCCAATAATAGTTTATAAGATCCTACTGCATGCAAATGACATTAAGTAACAGGTTGTTTCTATCTATTTAATTCTTGCAATTATTAAAATTTTAGGCAGTTATATTATGAAGCAGAGTACATGATCCTTGAATGGCATCTTAGAGCTTCAGCGTCTAGCAACTGGAGAACCAGACCGTGATCCAGGTCGGGAACCAGATCCTCCCTGTGGCAAGGAGAAAAAAATCAAATTGCTTAGAAAGGTATGGCACTCTTATATGTGTATATGTATTAAGTCCAAAAAAAGCTAGGTTCCAGTATTATAAACTCCTAATAAAATCCAGAATCCATTGTTTCTAGTGACTGTCTTTGCATAAGTCTGTATATTATGTCACTAAATTAACTGAATGCTTAGCTTTAGCTTCTAAGGGATGAGTATTTTTGTTAATTACATTTTCAAGTAGGATGTGTGTGTCCTAATTAAGCACCTCCATTGCTAGCATTTCTGTAATAACAATTTTGTTCAAATGAATGGAGTCTTAATTAAATTATTATGAAGCTAGAGAAATTGAGAGTGCTGGTAAAGACCATGTCAAGAAGAAACTTGACCTGGTTTTAGCCTTATCTTTTGCAGGTGTACACACCTTGGAAATGTTATAATATGGGCATGCACCCTTTGAAGGGCCAAATTTCTGAGCTCACCAGAGTATAAGCATTTGCAACCACAAAATCCACATTAACACTTGCAATTGAACAATTCTGTGTCCTTTTTTTAAATGAAAAGCTCAAGTTGTAGCACACAAAGTACAAGAACAGATTTCTAGAGGGATGAAGGTAAAGGGTGAATATCTGGACCATTTTGCATAAAATTAGAAAAGAAATTAACAGGAAAAGCAATAGCCAAATTTTAACTGACGCTATCAGTTCTTCAAGTTATGACACAAATGGGGAGACATATTGGGGCAAATATGAAAATCAGACTCCAAATGTGAATGCTTCTTTTGGCTTTCCCTGGACATATATCATTCCTTTTCTTAAAGATCCTTACAAGTCATGCACCTTTGGGGAATTAAAACCACTCTTAGTGCTATACAGCTAGGTACTGTTTTATGCTAAGGCAGACATACATCTTTATATTTTAGATGGCGTAGATGGGCTTCTTTCAGTTGTGACTGCTGGTGACAGTGCCGCTGGGTCTGTTTTTTGGGAATATGCTAGAGATGGAAGTGAATTATTCTTCTAATTTCCATCTTGAACGTAGCCTCACTCCTAATTGCATTATTTACTAGTAGTGGGAAATTGTTGTTATCTGGCCATAGAGGAAGAAAAATAAATACTTCATATTCTTTTTTGTTTAGACATAGGAGTAATAATCAGTTTAGGTTTTCATTTCCTTTTTACCCCTGACCTTCTTTGGAAACTATTAGGCCATATACTGCCTTTTATTTTTATTCAAAATGTTTGTTAGGATCCAGAGATGGTTAATGTTGGAGAACATTAGAGATGTATTTTACTACTGTTACAGAGAAGGAAATCTTGGGCCAATTCTGCTCTTTAGATATTCTGATGTAAAATCCAGAGTAGCTCCATTAAATTGAAGAAGTTGCTCTCACATTATCACCAATGAAAGCAGAATTTGATCCCCTGTCTTCTGATTGGCATGGTCAATCAAATCAGAACTCAATACATTTCAATTATACTTCAGTTCTGAATACGGTTTATAAAACAATGTCAAGCGCAAGTTGGTTTCATACAAACATAGTATCTGCTCAATTTTATTTGTAACTCAAGACAAGTTTTACTGTAACAGTGATATTAAACAGATTGAACTAGAGAGTCATTATGCTTTTGTGTAGGCTCAATTTTTCATTTATTGCAAGTTTACTTGTACTTTACCAGTTTAAAGATTTTGGAAAGAGTGCCCTGGCCATCATGGTATGATCCCTTATGTCCCTTGTAAGCAGATTTATGCTCAGAAAATTTGCCACTTCCTCCATATCCTGGCTTGTGTCCTTCACCTCCCTAGAAGAAAGACCATAGATGTCAGCTGAGTTCACACCAGTTTCCTTTATTTTGCATCTGCTGGAATGTAATGCTGTCAAATTAGTCAAGTAGTTGAAAGAGTGGGAGGGGAAAAAATCTAAATGGTGAACGTGCAACTCTGAATCCCAAACTTTGTCTGTAACAGAAAAACCAAAAACCAATAATCAGAGCAGAATAGTTGTATTGTCAAATGCACTCTGTGAATGGAAAATGAAATAGGAACTCTTCAACTATGAGTCTTGAAAAATAAACCTATTAACTTAAAATGTTTATCCTTTTGAGAGAACTCTACTGAATAGCACAAAAGGGTGGGAAGAACAAAAATATTTTGATCAACATGCAGATTTTACATGCAGCTATATTTCTCTTAGAAATATAAATTACATTTTCAAGAGTTTTTCAAACATTTACACTTAAGCACGAAAATCATTGGTGAAAAAAGTTGCTTCTGAAAGTCATTTCGCTTCATTACAAAGTAACTACCTAGGGAAAAGGAGGAGTACTAGAACAGGTTTCACAAACATATTCCCTTGTGAACCTAGGGAAAGACACTTCCAACCAACTTCTTGTTGGCAATGTTGTGCGCAAATCGCGATTTTAGAGGTCTATTCCAAACACACACAAAATCAGCAAACTAACTTTTATGTAAGTATGTATGTGTTTATTTTATTTGCTGAATCGTTTCATCATTAGGCTCTGCAAAAACAGAACTGTAAACTTGGGTTTTAATTATTGTTTTTAATTAATTTAATGCTTATTAAAGTTGTTAGATTGAAAGTTGTAGGTACTGGATCCCTCCAGGTACAAACAAGAGTGTAATTCAGTGTCCATGCCTAATCGCTCACTGGCCTATTTATGGAAACTGCCAATACTGTGCTGTTACCAAATGTGATAAGGAAACTTATCCATTAAGAATTAGACTCACACCATCAAATCAGTGCACAAAGGCAATCGCACAATTGACAAATGATAATGATTTTCAGAGTCAACCTAGAATCAAACACGAAGCACAGCAGTAAAAAGAGAACCTAATTTGTTGTCATGTCTCCTGTACTACCCAGTAAGAATTTCAGTGTGTAGCCATTTACACAATTAACTAATAAGCAAATTTATTGGTTAATCTTAATGGTTACATGCACTTCCCCTTGCTGCCTCTGTATCAGAGGTAGCAAGGTGGGAGTAGGTGGAAGCCAGTGCCAATGGGGAGCCAGCTTCTGTCTCCCTGAATCACATCTCCTCCCTCCTGCTGCCTCCCTCAGAGGCAGCAGTGCAGGGGAGGAGAGAAGCAGGTAGGACTGGTGTTCGAGGGGCAGCCATCTTAAAAGCTGGCTCCCCTTGAGCCCTGCTCCTGTGGAGCCACGTCTCTTCCTCCCCCCGCATGCTGACTCCTTGCATGTACTGGCACCCGCGGAGCTACTCCCCTGCTCTCTGCTGCTTCTGTAGCGCACGCAGGAAGCAGCTTTTGAGCCGGCTGCCAGCGTATACCAACTTCCACAGAGCTGCCTGCCCCCTTTGCTGCTGCCTCTCTACCAGAGGCAGTGAGGGGTGGAGGTGGATGCAGATGAGAGCTGATGCTTGCAGGGATCTGGCTTAAAAGCTGGTTCCCTGTGAGCACCAGCTCCCACCTGCCTCAGTCCATGTAAACACGTAACTGATGAACTTTTTGGTGGTTACATGTTTACACAAATACACGATTTTTAACATCCCTACTACCCAGTTGCCCATCAACAAACATTTCTGCTTTTTCTGAGTCCTAAGAAATAACTCGTATAAGAAATGGGGTGAAATATCCTTTTCCCTTACCTTCTGAAAGAGGCTGAAGCCTGCCCAGGAGGGCCAGCTTCATAATTTGAGAAAAACAATTCTGGAGTAAAGGAAGTAGCAAATTCTGAGTAAAAGATAGTTGAAAGGCTAGAGACAGATAAGCAAAGGACAATGAGTGTGTGCTTGAAATTTTGCATCCCTTAATCATTCACAATGCAGGAGTGAAGTTTGTGGTATCATGCTTCCTTGATTTTTCCCTGTCCGTGCTAAAAGCCAAATTTATATTTAATTCATTGAGATATCCTTTGTTGTTAAGCAATAAAGTAGAATCAATAAATTCACAGATCTGTTCAGATTCAATTATGGCTATCAATCTTGTTTACAAAAAAGCTAAAAAAGACTAGCTTAACTTTTTGAGAATAAGAGATACCTACTTTTAAATTTATAAACTTGGCAGGGAATATCCTTTGTTTCTAAATCACTTAAGTCCTGTATTGTGTAGCAGCAGTTTCCCAGATGTCCCTGGGCCTGATCATGCTTGCATTGAAGTTAGTGGCAAAATGCCACTCCATCTCAAAAGAAGCAGGATTGGGCCTAGTCTAGATTCAATGCTGTAATCATTCAACATTCTCTGCTCCTAATTGCTTCAGTTGTGTGGACCTGATTATGCAGCTATTCAGAGCTCACCCCGGCTTCAATGGAATTCATGCTGCTGGTGGGAATAGTGAACTGTGGCCAATGGGAGCTATAAGCACCTGCGCCTGCAGATACTTATTTAAAGAAACAGTCTGTTGACCTGCCACCGGCTAACCCTGATGAACCATGTACAACCAGTG
This sequence comes from Pelodiscus sinensis, assembly GCF_049634645.1. NCBI lineage: Eukaryota > Metazoa > Chordata > Testudines > Trionychidae > Pelodiscus > Pelodiscus sinensis. Next base: position 97,927,853 of record NC_134712.1, read on the forward strand.
TGCCGAAGGTTCCTCCTCCTGTTTATATACATAACTGTAAAAAGAACCTATATAATAAACAGTAGTATTGATCTCTTTTTTTTTTAAAGGAATTGCAAAAACATATGACATAAATGTTCACACCAAGGACAATATTAGCATATAGGAAAAAATCAGGCCTGTGCAAAAAGTTCCCCAGCTCTTGTAACCCTATTCCCAATTCTTCCCCACCCCACAAAAAGAAAAGACAAAGCAGTTAAGTCTTCCAGGAGCCTTAAAAGAAAACAGATAGTTTTGCCATGCAGCAGAGGAGCTCCATTTGTGCTAAAGCAAAATAGTTTAGATCACTGAAAAGTTGATAAGCTTCTGAATAAGAGCAAGCAACAAAATTACAACCAGCTATACAAGTTGCTGTGTAGGAGGGGGAAAGTGGATCAAAAGGAATAAAGCAAAACAAACACTAAAATCAAGACCAAAACATGAATGTCAAATTACTGCAGCAGCTTGAAAGGCAATGGTGAAAGATATATTTTGGTCTTGGTAAACCAAAATGGCTGTGAATAGAAAGCACATTCATCACCTACCCAGCTAAATCTGGCGAGGGATAATCCTCTCCCCTGTACATGTAAGAAACAGAAACAGTGATATGATGATCACCATGAAACAAAGGGTGCTCAAGATAGGTGAGAAGAAAAGAGAGTAACCACGAACAGAACTGGTCAAATAATAGAAGCATAAGTTTATGAACAATTGTATGAAATTAAAAATATCAACATTCACAATTTATACTATTTGATCTACAAAGCCAATTAAATAATATTAAAGACAATTCTTAAATGATTATTTGAATGGAAAAAAGGACAAAATTCACAAATGGAATTACTTGCAAAAATTATTTGACCCACTCTGGTTTAACAACTCAGTTTACTTACAATTAACATCACGGATCATCTTGTAATCACTTCAGCTACTTTTAGACATTCTTAGGGTTGGCTGAAGAATATGTTTTAACAAATTATTCATAATATTTTACATTTAATTCATGAATCTCAAGATGAATGGGCAAGCTGTATTGTTGCCATTTATAGAGATCACACAGTACGTCAGTGTTAAAATCGGGAATAGAGTTTAGGTCTCCTGACTCCTACTCCCATGTTCTAAACATGGGTGCTGATACCTTCATAGTAAACTAAAATGGCCAGCTGAACAGGTACATATTTAACCACCATAATTAGATGGGATCTTGGGAAATACACTTACCTTTGCCTGTACAGGGGGTGGTGTTCTAGGTGACACCTAAAAAGCAACAGAAAAAATCATAAAACAGAAGCAACAGTAGATCTAGTACAATCATCAAATATTTGTTCTTCATCCTATAATTTGGATAATATCTGATTTCATCTTCCTTCCCGTTGTTGTAAGAATACCTTTCAGCTTTCTCAACAGAATATATAGTGGACCTATTTTGAAAGCTAATTTAAGCAGAATTCACCAGCATAAAAAATGAAAAAGATACTAGGTCTAATAATATGTCTAGGACTGAAATGAACTTTTTAAGCATACCCACTATATGTCCCTCATTTTAGGTTCTAATTTGTATACCTCCTTCAGCACATTGTTGGTATGTTCCTTTTATTATGGATTCATCCAAAACCATTAGCCTGTACTGTTTAAGGTGTTTTTGGTTTTTGTGGGGGCGGGGCATGACTAACTTTCTCATGTTTGCCTTTTGTGTCTTTGTTCCACATTTCAGCCTCACCAAATGGAGAGGTCTGCTTCAAAGAGAATGAAGAAGGGAAAAGGGATTATTTGTGCTGCCAGTGATCATCTCTCAGCTATGATACATTTGAAGAGACTTCTTTCTAGCGGGAAGCACTCTGAAGTGCTTTCAAGGATTATTAGGCTCAGGTGGCAAAATGTTTGATATCATTGTACAGTTTTCAGGGATACCATTTTGTAGAGGGAGATGCAGCTTTACAGTTATTTCTCTGGTTGTGTGGGGCTTTTCCATATTAGTATGAAGATATCCAGATTAAAAGCTGAAGAAAATCCGTCTCAAATAATATCACTGAGGTAGGGAATCAAATCTCGGCTTTTTTGTTTTTGACTTCAAAATAAAAGCTTTGAGTCTTGCTTTTCTCTTACAATTGAATTAATTTATTAAATCCGCTAAGTGCTATTTTAGATGGACTATGCTTTCAACACTACTGAGCCTTTATAAACAAAACAAAAAGTTGATTGTGGCTTACTTCAGGAAAGGAAAATAAAAAACTTGCAAATGGTAAGCTGTGTAATAGCATTGGAACTGGAATACTGTTTGAATTTCAGTACATTAATGGTGGAATTGCCTACTTTCATCCAAAAAATTTTTATATTAAAGCTCCTGGTTTTGTGTATCAAAGTAATTCAGATATAAAGTATAATTATTCCCTCAAAGGCACAGAACGTTTTGTCTACATTCTCAGTTGAAACAAAATGAATAACCTTCATATAGGTTGAACCTTCCTGGTCCAGCACCTTTAGGACCTGGGTAGCCCTGGATCAGCGAATTTGCCAGACCAGGGGAGGTCAATGCACCAGGACATCGCTTTTTCTTCTGGCTACCCTGCTATTGCCTGGGGCTCTGCCCTCCCTCCTCCCCCCAGCTCCTGCTGCCATTGGGTGGCACAGCTCCGCTGTCCTCCCCCCAGCTCCTGGTGCCAACCAAGTCTTCACACAGCAGCTACGCTGTCACCAGGGACTCTCACCAGTGGCCCCCCTGCTGCTGTCCAGGGCTCCACGCTCTGTCTGGTGGCTCTGCTACTGCCAGAGGCTTTCCCCAGTGGACCTGCTGCAGCCAGGAGCTCTCCCCAGTGGACCTGCTGCCACCCTGGACTCCACTCTCTTGGCCTTGCTACTCTGGCAATGCTCCTGCCCTCACAGGGTCACCCCGACAATGGCGGCTCAGGGATGTTGATGGACCAGGGAAGTCCGGATTACGGAGTTTCAACCTGTACTGTTTAATGAATCTGCCAGCGAATCTCAAATTACATTTAATTCTGCCAGAGAACCATGAAGAGAAACTTACGATGTTCTTGAAGAAATGGACTACTGGGTTGTCATCACCAGGCCGCCCATGCTGAGACCTCTGGGGCATGGAACCTACATGGCTAGCTCTGGCTGCATGTATGTCCTGAAATACATGATGGATATATTAGTGCATTGAAGACCAAAATAAATGATGATAATTTGAAGAGTGGACGCACCAAGAGGCATGCTCACAGAATAAAAGTGAAAGAAAAGAGGATGGAAACTGTCAGTAAAACCAATAAGAAATCTAGCGCTTATAATCCAGTTTCTTTAGTGCTATAAAGAGCCACACGCTTTTTATGTAAGAGCACAATTAAGTAATATATAAGAATCTTGTGTTCATATCTGTGTGTGTGTGTGTGCGTGTGCATGTGCGTACACACAACATTATTGAGATCCAGTATTTCCTGCATTAGGTTGAAGTGTTCCATAATAGAAGTTAAATATTTGCCTTCCTTATAAATGGAGTAATAAAATTAGAGGTGCGAACTGAAATGGAAAAAAGGTCTCTTAGGTTTTGGAGTCAGTCTCTGTGCTACAACAATAATGAGCTGAGTAGCACCTCTTTTCACTTCTAATGTGCAATACAAATTCCAAACTTTCAAATTTCTGTCAATGGAAGAGCAACCTTATTTTAACTTGATGAGCGTTAAATGCAACTGATGGCATTAACTCATCTTAGCAGGTGATGAGGAGAAAAATCCAAAAAGTCAGAGGCATAACAAGAATAAGACTATTAAATTAATGGAGAGTTACTAACACAACAGTTACCTGTGATAAATGTTCCATGCCACAGTGAAAATGGTATCTGCTCTGTTACATGCAGTTGATCGTACATCTTGAGTTAGCATCACAAACATGGAAATAAGAATTGTTAGATGTGTCTGATCTGTGCTAAATTCATGAACAGCAGAGGGAGAGCTTTGTTTTTTGATAAACATAGTAAAGGCCACAGCGTAAATTTCAAAAGAACCAAACTAAATCACCCGAGAATAGAGAAAACCCTGAAGACAAGGTGACGTAAAGCATGACTACTTCCCGGAATATCTAATGGTATTCAGAACATTCATATTGATACGTTTCTTGCTACTTGGTAAGATCAAGCATATCTGCTGTACAAAAATGGAAAGATTCTAAATTGATATGAAAAGAGAGAACTTATTTTGTTATTAAGAGCAAAGCACTCAACCTTTCTGTAAAATGAGACATTGTAATCTGCTTGACAGAGTACTAGATGTGAACCCAAGACTCCTGAATCTTATCATCAATCCTATTGCGGACTGATTGTATTCATGATCTTTGCCAAATTACCACTCTAGATCAGAATTTTAAAGATATTTCAGCACCTGAGGATGCAAATAGTAGGATTTTCAAAAAACCTAGTAGGATTTTCAAAAAACACCTTGCTGTCCTAACACCTAATGGGGCCAAATGGGAACTTCTGAAAATCCTACTAGGTACCACTCTGCATCTTTAATTGCCAAAGTATCTTTAAAAGTGTTGGCCCACAGATGCTGTTTGCCAAATACCACCAACCTGTCAGGGCAGGGAGTTTTAAAAAATTAGGATGAAAATAAAAAGCATCATTCCTCTTGGTGTAACTATGAGTACTGCATGTAATAGAATCCTTAGGGAAAAAAAAAGTTTTAAATTAGTTACTACAGGCAAGTTCAGTTCATTATGTATTTGGTTTGCTCTCTCTGTGATGATGGTGTTAATGATTATACAACTTAAAGTAGTACTTTAATTGATTTTATTGTAATTAAGGGATTTCTATAAGATTATGCAATTATCATGCACTTCCTCTCACAATTAGCTTTACTTTGCCATGCCACTTTTTAGACAGAGCAATGGATTCACCACATATTGCAAAGACAGGAAGTTTGAAAATAAGAATACAGCACAGGAATTAGGGATTAACAGGTGGTAAGAAAGTTATTTAAAAATCTGTAGCTAATAAAGGATTACAGTCAGATAGTGATTATGTTTTTTGAAACCAGAAATATGGATCCCACTTGTGGTGTATGGATGTCCGAGCACAGTGACTCAGAATGCTGTCGCTCTTGGCATCTTTACAATTTCACACACTACTAAAAGCACAAAGAGCAGGTGATTGCTTAGTTCCCTAGAATGGACCAAGGCAGAACAGCCAAAAAAAGAATAGTATCCCCATTCTATTTAGTTAGTTAATTAGGATACGTACTTTTTATTTATTGTAGCTTCAGTGTTCAGTAGTATTAGGCTGCCTCTATACTACAAGGTAAGTGTGTGATTCCCATACTTACGTACACCTACAGTATAACTGCTACAGCACAAGTAGTGGCAGCAGAGACTTGATTTAGTGGTTCCAAGTATTAACTCACCTGGAACAGGTGGTCGCATATTTAACACAGCTAAGCCATGTCTCCACTGTTGCGACTCATGCTGCAGCAGCATCTCTTTCTCTTTGTGTTACTTGAGCGAGCTCTTTTTAAGATATGTGAAATCAAGCCAGGGAAATCGCACTCCTGGTTCATAGTGTGGATTTATCTTTAATATTACTACTTATTTTTTTAAAGGGAAAAAAGTTACATTTTAATTATATTTGTTTTTAATTAGTATAGTAGGATTTTAGTTGAGATATGGTAGAAATGAGGTTTCCCCAGGCTTTCGATGATGCCCCTCTAAGGGGCGAAGAGAGTACGGGTTGTACCTCCCAGGTTCAGCACCCTCGGTACCTGACCGGCCACAAATGAGGGATTTTGCTGGACCAGGGAAGGTCATTTTTGCCCCTTCCCGCTGCCATGGCCTTGTTGCCAGCCTCTGAGCCACTTTCCCCCTACTGCCGGCCTCTCTGTGTGCAGGCTTCTGGCACCAAAGTAGCAGCCTCACTGCTGCATGCACAGCCCCATTGCCAGGCTCCCGCCCCTCAGGGCAGCCCCCTTGTTGGGGTCCAGTTGCATCGCCGGGTGGAAGCCTCACTGAGCAGCTCTGCTGCCTCCCACTCTCACTAGGTAGCTACTCTGAGTAGCGGTGGGGCTGTCGGGCTTTATGCTGCACTGCTGAGCAGACCCACTCCCAGTTTCCTGGCCCCACTGCTAGGCAGCCCGCAGTCTGACTCCTGGCCTCAGGGAGCAGCCTTCTAGTGTCACTGCGCTCCTGGTTGTGTTGCCAGGCGGCCCCGCTGCCGGGCTCCTGACCCCACCACTGGACAAACCCAGTGTCTCAGTCTTGTTAGTCAGTTTTGCTACTGGGCTCCAGACCCGCTGCAGCCTCCCAGCCACCAGCCCTCCATGGGACACTCTGGTCCTGGAAATCCATGGTCTTTCCGGACCAGGGATGTTGCTGGACCAGAAAGTCCCAGTTAAGAGCAGTTCAGCCTGTACCATTCTCCTAATGGACACTCATGCTAAGTGTCTTTATTGCCTGGGTAAAGAGCATGTTGTTGCTAAGCATGTGATCTGTAAACCTTCTAAGATGCTCATGCAGAAAGAGTGACAGTCCAGTACCTTTCTCATGGAGAGATACATAAGTGCACACCCAGATCCTGAGCAAAGACAAAACTGAGGAAGTTCCTGTCTGCCAACGCAGTCTATCCATGACCTAGTCACCAGAGCTCAAGAGCAACAGAGAGACCTAGAGAGGCTTTGCAAATGATTTTGGAGCAGTCAGAAATCCCTGTTGTCCAAGAAGTGAGAGACTCTAAATCTGTTATTCATGACTCTTGTCTGTGGTGCCTGGCAGGAGAAAGTCGCCTTCCAAGGAATCAATATAGTCAGTACGGAGGAAACCAGTGCCCAAGTCCTCAGTGTCATGTTGGTACTCACAGAAGAGAGCACATAGAGTTAGACTCATAGACTTTAAGGTCAGAAGGGACCATTATGATCATCTAGTCTGACCCCCTGCACAGTGCAGGCCACAGAATCTCACTCACCCCTCCTAGAATAATCCTCTCACCTATATCTCAGATATTGAAGCCTTCAAATAATTTGAAGACCCCAAGATGCAGAGAATCCTCCAGCTGTGATCTGTACCCCATGCTACAGAAGAAGGCGAAAAACCTCCAGGGCCTCTGCCAATCTACCCAGATGAAAGTTTTAAGACTATGGTTTAGAACTTACTGGAACCATCCCTCTTAGCACCAGTGCATCAATTACAATCTACGCTGGCATTGTCTTTAGCAGCACTGGTTTTGATGAGAGCATCTCACTTGGTATCTTGTTTGGCATGCTGTAGTGTAGTTGTAGTCCTGTTGCTCCCAGGATACTAGAGAGAGAAGGTAGGCGAGGCAATATTGGACCAACTTCTCTGGTGAGAGAGATAAGAAAAGCTCTGTGTGGCTCAAGAGCCTTCTCACCAACAGAAAATGATCCATAAAAGGTATTACCTCATCCAACTCTCTCACTCAGCATGAGCAGTTTCAGCATTTCAGAGCCTTCAACGCAGCTAAATGAGACAGGATGCCTCAATTTAGATGCCCTTTGAAGGGGATCCACAGCACCAAGAGATTTATTTCTCCCTTGGATAGCAGAATAATTCCAGAGTGTGGTTTACCATTGTTAAAATCTTGTAGTTCTGCACCGTCTAAATCTCCTTTCCGTGAAAGATCAAGGATACCTGTGATGAAGATTCCTCTTCATCAACATAACAATAGGATTGCAGCTGGAAGTCCTACTCAAATTTTAAAATCCCGGGTTGTGCTATCAATAGAAGGATTTTCGTTTTATTCCAGTGGGAGTCCCGTCCCCCCAACCTAACAAGCCAACAAAAAGAAAAAAAATCAGAAAAAATACAAAGGAACCTTATGAAGGTTAAAGTTTAAATTCTAATTGCTTTCCTTAGAATCGCAAAATTGGATGGCTGTGTTGTAACTACATGGTCCACAAACTTGGCCATATTGCGAGATGGTTGAAATATCTGCAGCACTCAGGAAGAATCCTCCACACAGTATATGGAGTATATGTAGAAGTCGCCTAATTTAATTTTTCAGATGTCACATCATTTCCTGTTTAGATTTTGGAAACAAAGGAACGTCATCATTCTAGCGATGAAGAGTTAGCAGTTCACCAAGATTAATTTGGTTGTCCACATTCTTATTCTTCTTCACCTGAGAAGACTTTTTCATCCACTGTGCCTCTGATAATTGATAGTTTTATAATGTTTTAGGAAGTATTGAAATGCATATGGAAAACACTGGAGATGTTACGAGATGTGCATCATAGTTTTCTTCATCAGATTTAGGTAGGGAAGTACTGACAAGCATTGAAGATTTGCCATTTTGATGGAGCTTGTTTAGTACAAAATCAATGAGACCTTGAGTTCATTAAAAGACTTATGATCCGCTCTTACATTTTTAGTTTTCTTATCCACCTGCATTTAGGAAGAAACAGTATGTCCATGTTCTTTTCAAGACATTGGACTACTAAACTTCCTCATACATTTACCAGCAGAGATTTTCTGACCAATCCAAAAGAAGATTAAGATACAAAAAGAAAAGATTGATTCAATTGTTCTCTGATCTCCTAATAATGTCCAGTGAACAGTTTACCGCATTGCTAATTCAGTACGGTATATCATCACAGAACCACAGCTTACTCCTACACTCAAATTATATCACTATATCTCATTGTCTGGGTAATTTCCAGATGTCCTCATTAGATAAGAAACTGTTCTTCAGCAGTACTAACTTCAAAGCAGGAAACAACATTTTGCAAGAGGTTTGTCTTTTGTTCTGAGTCATAGCTAAGGATCATATTCCTTCTTGGTATATTCTGTTCTAATAATCTTGGATAATTTGTTGCATTTTAAGTACTTGGGTATATTTGTTGTTTCAATTAAAATGATTTGGCAGTGATCTCAGCATTTCATCCACAGGTAGAAGGGGGTCTGTTTTTTTGTTTTTGTTTTTTTCATTCATCAGCAGATTTTTCAGGCACTTAGGTTGAGTTATTACTCCTGTAAGAAAGATTGCTCAAACATGTGATTTAAATCTAGTGCTTTCCTCTGCAATGGAACTCCCTTTAGAATCGCTAGCAGGCTGCCCAATTCAGCAATTTTGGAATAAAAGTGGCATTTTTGGTGGCTCAGCAAGTAGATTAAGTGAACTTCAAACATTAATTATAAACTCTCCTTACACAGCTCTTCATACAGACAGGGTGACTGAGACATCATCTGTCCTTCATTCCAAAAGTAGTATTGGACTTTCATGTCAGTTTATTAATTTACCAGTCCTGTTTCCAAGACCTCATTCATCTCAGCTGAAGTTAAATTGCATGTGTATCTTGAATGTTAAACAATTATGGTTCTGCTATCTAGATAAAACAAAAAAATTATTGTATGACTTCAACTTTTTATTGTTTATGAAAATAAATCTCAAGGGAGAGCTAATTCATCTCAGAAGCTTTCAAAATGGGCATCTGATTGTATTAGGACTGTATATTATATTATAAAGTAAGTCCTTTAAACATTCTAACACATTCTAAAGTTGATAGTCAATACTGTAGATTTGCAGAGCAGCAACCAGAACTTGAGTACCTACATTTACAAAGCGTTGTTCATTAGTGAAAGATTCTAAATTGGTTGCCCATTTTCGAAACAAGGGTTTGCTGTCTTTTTTCAATTAACTCTTTGCTCTCACCTCCATTTAGGTTGACTGCTAGTTAATCACTGTGACTGCGATGTACTCAAAGAAAGAGCAGTTACTTACCTTAAATGAACTGTGGTTCTTTAAGAAGTCTGTACATGTTGCCCCCGTACCTTCCTTCCTGCAGTTTTGTCTTATACAATGGATTTTGGGTGGCGAAGGAGCTGACTGACAAAGTCACTGTTCTTTTTGTGCTCTTAGAAGGCAGATCATGAGGCCTGACCCCTACTGGAGTAGTGAAAATGTTCTAAGCTATTGCTCTGGTCTGGGGCAACCATACACCATGACTGGGTTATACACTTGCAGATATCTCAAAGATGCTCATCTAAGTAAACAAGAGATAGCAGGCAAAGCTTCACTAATATGTATTCCCATGGAATAAAAATGTGTGTGTCATGTTTTGAACTCTACTATACCTCTCTTTTAAATCATTCCCAGCTTCTTTCCCCCATCTTTCCCTAAATTATATTTTAATTATTTGCTATGATTTTATTTTGCATTTATTTAGTTAAAAAACCCTGTAAGCCTTCATTAATTAGACTTAACTAGACGGTGTGCAGTGGCAAATTTGAAGTTTCTGGCTAGAGGCCTGAGATACTGGTTCTTTGTAGATTAAATAAAATGGAATTAGAAAGTTAGATGTGAAAATTGTCATGAATAACATTTAAAATCTTGTTTAGAAATGTGTACTTGTTAGATTAATGTTAACAAGGATAAATACCCGTGTAATAGGAATGATTATATTTGTTCCATTTACTGTATGTTAGTCATGACTTAAAAATTAGACTAAGTAACCATGCAGCTCTGTAATTAGTTATTGGCATACAATATATGCCAATAATCTGGTTTATTGACTAGGGTATCATGCAAGGTATGCATTCATTGAATTAAGTATTATTGGATGTAGATTTTGCGGTTTGTAGTGCTAAAAAATTCATAACAGTTTTTTGATGTGGTCCTTTTTTAGAGGGGTGAGCTAGTTGATTATGGGTCCTAAGACCAAGAAGTGAGCTGTTGTTTTTGCTGATCATCCTGTGACAGAGTTAAGTTGATCAGCTCTCTAGATGCAGTGCATGCTTCATATTTTAGCCTCTGTCAACACATTATTCTAAACCCTTAATTTAGGGTGCATTTGTGAAGAGCTGTATTTACTCCCCTTTTCAGCAGCACTTTGTGCTTTTTATTACTCTGCATATTCTAAGACTCAAAACCAACGAAAAATAAAGTTAAATTGGAAAAAAACATTCTTACAACCACAAAAACAAAAGAAAAAGAATAGCTTACCACCAACCTATGAAAATTAATTCACTAAAAAAAGCCATAATGCAGTTTCTGAGGATGCTTAAGAGAGAAATCAAAATATCAATTAAATTAAAGGCAGTATTGTATGTGCCTTATGAAGGAGAAAGTAAAACATAACCCCTGCTGAGTTATTTACTCAATTTTTGTTAATGTAAGGCTTGAAATTAATTCATCCAGTCTATGAATTTTGTATTCTTACATGCTGGAGTCTGCCATACACTAGTTTAGTTTTGAAATAGATGCTAGGCACTAATATGAGAACTTAATAAATAATGAAGGGCACACTACACATCAGCTATATTTTTAAAAGAGGCCATATTTACCCTTTGCTGCTTCCTTGTGATACTGGAAGTTTCCACTTAGTACAGTGAAATCTAAGTCTCTATCACCAGATGGAGCTGTGACACACAGATTGCCAGTTAAAGTCAGCAGCACATTATCAGACAGTTTCACAGGATTTTCCATGTCTCTCACCTATTATAAATGTTAAGCTTCTGCATCAGATTTAATATTGTGCAGTGCTTCCAACCCCTCAGGTAATCATTAATAAGGCAAGATTTGTTTCCCTATCTTACATTCAGTGAACATGTTCACAAAGTCTGGTCTTGATTTGAGAATCTTTGACCGACTGACTGACTGAATGAATTGGTTTACAAACCAATTTGCTTGCAGGTACATTTTAAAACAGTGTGCTGACATTAAATTGTATGAGTTTTACACTGTTGTCAACAGTTAACAAAGAGCCAGACTTCTGTCCAAACAGTGTATACAGAAACCAGAACCTGATCTACAAAAAAAAAAAAAAAAAAAAATGTAGGCTAGCCTAGCTACACTGCTCAAGGGTGTGCAAAATTAACCCCTGAGAGATGTAGTTAGTCCAAACGAAGCCCTGGTGCAGACACTGCTAAATTAATGGAAGAATTTGTCAACTTTATGCTTCTCAAAAGGTGGATTAACTGCAGTGATGAAAAAATCCTTTCCATTGCTGTAGCACGTTTACACTGCAGCAGTGCCACCGTAGAGCTTGTAGAGTAGACATACCCAAAGACTCAATTCCTCAATATTTACAGGAAGTTTGGTGTTTGAGGCTCAGTCAGCTGGCAGTAGTAAATGAGCTGTGCTCTGTGTTCCAGGGAAAGAAAACCTTAGGTCTCTCTCAGCTTGACTAGTTTCACAGCACAGCGTGGGCCTGTTTTTGTATGTGAGAGCTGCCTAGACCTAGATTCCAGTGCATCATTTCAGAATGAAGTCGCTATACTAGATATATAGGATGACTTATTTTTAAAAAGAAGCTTCTAAGAATTTCTTGGTGAAACTTAATTAATTATCCAAGAACAGCTTTTCATTTCACTTTATTATACTCTGTATCTAAAGTAATAGGCCAAAAATTTTCAACTCAGATTACTTTCCAAAATCCCTGTTCAGGAGTGGCCCGATTTGTAAAGGTTCTGAATACCTGCCTCTCGAATCAACTTTAAAGGGAATTATGGATGCACAGCTCTTCTGAAATCAGATCTCCTCTTTGGGTGCATAAATATGAGTCTAGTTTTTGGAACCCAAATTCAGAAATGTTGTCTGTAGCTGTGTTTATTCTGTGCCATCAGCTGAAAAGCGTGTGAGAACTCTTTGGGTAGTTTATTGCTGGTGATTTTTGGAATTCCAATGACGTTTATTTTATTCATTAAAATGGGGAAAAGTCACATTGCTGTGACCCACTACATTACAACTATCCCATAATTGAGATTTTGATGTTCTTACTGTAGGTGAAAGAACCAGTTCAAAATATGTACTTTTGGGCTTTCTTTTTGAGCTTTTGCCTCCCACATTTTGAGAATTTGTTAAAATGTCTCACCACCTCCTTGGATTTATTAGCAAGCAGTTAGATATTTAACTCATCACTACCAATGATGTTCGTTTATCCATAGCCACAACTGTATTCATCATCTTGAATGGGAAGTACTCTCATGAGTAAAATTACACATGCAGATTTGAGCAGTAAAATGTCCTTTTTGTTTCAGGAAGCAAAAGTTGGATTCTGCCATACTCATTTAAATTTCATGAATATTGGCCTTACAACCTTGTATAATTGGGCTCCAAGTCAGACAGACACAAAGAAATAACCTTGAGTTTATTGCAAAGGGAAATACACAGAAAGTACTTTAATTATTAATAGGAGTTGTACCATTATGTGTATTCCCTGTACTAAAAATTTACCTCAATTCTCTGACACATGCATTGACAGTACCCACGTTAACATGCCTCAGAGAAACAGTAAAGCTCATTTTTCAACACAGGATATGATTTCATTCATGTAGAAACACACTGGGGAAAGCGGGGAAGTTTTTAATTTAGTGTTTAAATCTCTGCCATATTAGGATTTTCAGGTAAAACAGTGTTTATTTTTTGTTTGCAGAAAGCAGCTCTCCCTTTATGATGATTTATAAACCATAATCTGTTAGTGTACACATCTGTTTCACTATCTTATTTTACACTTTATCGTTAAACTAATATTACTCTTAATAGCATTTGTCAACCTTTTGTGATTACTTTATTGTAATCAGTAGCAGGCATGTAAGAGGTGGTACTAAAACATATCCCACAAAATACTTGTCTGACTTCCCTTCGTACAAACATGATGCTAGATACTGCAGTACTGCTCATGCAATTCAACAAAGTATATTTTCAAATGCATGAAGTCTTTTAATTGAATTGATCTTCCATTGTACCTTTAAAAATCTTACTGTATCAGGAGTGTGCCTATAAAAATTCAATACATAATAGCAAGTAAATGTGCTCTCAGGCCTCTAATCAGTAAAAATTAACAAATGTATTAGTGACAATAATATTCTGATGATTAAGATGATAGTGTCTGGTTTAAATTCATTTTAGAATAATTTCTAGCCTTTGTTATAACGACACATCTGGAATTTAGATGAGAACTGAAATAATTTTTAAAATCTAATTTAAACAATGTTGTGAAAAGTACTTTTCAAATTTCTTCAAGTGGAGGATGAAAATGAACTAATTATTTTAATTATGGGTACAAACAAACTGTTTTAATACTGATAAAAGCAAAACATGGGCCATATTTACAGGATGGGGGAACAGTATTCTTGGAAGCAGTAACAATGAAAAAAACATTGTTGGTTGTGGAATATAATCAGCGGAACATGTGTTCCCTGTGTAATACTGTAGTTAAAAGGGCTAATGTAGTCCTTGGATGCATAAGCACAGGAATCTTGAGTAGAAGTGGAGAGGTTAGGTTATCTCTGTATTTGGCACTGTTTGTGACTTTTGCTGGAGTAATGTCTACAACTCTAGAAGGATGTTGATAAATTGAAGGGGGTTCAGAGGAAAGCCGCAAGAATGATAAAGGATAAGAAAACATGCCTTGTTATGATATACTCGGGGATCTCAGTCAATTTAGCATAACAAAGATGAGGTCAAGTGTTAACTCAATTATAGTCTGTAGGTATCTACATGGAGTACAAATATTTGATAATGGGCTTCTTGATCTGCAGAAAAAGGTATAATACAATCCAATGGTTAGAAATTTAAGCTAAACAGATTCAAACTGGAAATGAGGTGCTCATTTTAACAGTGAGTGTAATTAACCACTGGAATAATGTATTAAGAGTAGTAGTGGATTCTCTGTCATAGAAAAACATCCAGTCCTCATTTAAAAATTGTCTAAGAGATATACTCTAGTGGTTATTTGGGGAAAGCTCTGTGGCCTATGTTTTAGAAGAGGTCAGAGAAGATTATTACAATGGTCTCTTTCGGCCTTGGAATCTGTGAACTGTACATTGTATTTAGTTTCCTAGAAATTTCACTTTATAGCTGTCATGCATTAGCACAAAATCAGAGTTTGAGCTTTGAATATTGAAATAATGTTCATTTGGAATTTAAAAAGAACAAAAACACTCCTTGAAATCTTTCAATATTCTGTAAATTTTAAAGTAATATATTTTTTCCAAACGCTACGTTTCAGGCCAAATTTGCATCACAGGGTCCTTTTCAGAGGAAAATGCTTTAAAGTTATTTTATTGGTGTTAGATTATTTTTAAAGGAAAACATGTTTGAAGGGACTCAATTTGTGATGAAGAAACATGACCATGAGGGACTGAAGTGATACTTCCAGCTCATTTTATATGGTCTACCAAACAGACAATTTTTGAAAGTTAACTAGGTCTTAATTTTCTCTGACTGGGCACCCTCTGCTCCCACTGATGTTGCAGGATCTGATACCGTGCAGTATAAGGTTCCTAGGCTGGGTATGAACTAATAATGTAGAAGCGAAAAGTTCTATTACTAGTCTCCTGAACATTTAGCTCCACGGTCCTCTGCCCCTGACTGTGTAATGAGTAACCCATTTATTTTGTTTTGCCAAATAGATTTGAGGATGCTCTCTTAATAACATCTCTATTGTCATTAATTTAAATAAAGACCCTTCCCTATTAGTTTTCTGAAATTGGGCTTAAATCATGAGTAAGAGATTTTATTGTCATATAGGAACTTGTCAGTTTGCAACTTCCCAGGACTCATTTTCAACTAATCTTATAAATGGATCATGTGTGAAGGGCCAGAGAATCTCTCAGTGAAAGCCAATTTATTTAATAGTTGTATATATTCTGTAAGAAGCCAATATGAGTATTATTTTTAGTTATATTAAATGAGCATCTAGAGACCCCAACAGATAGGCGTTCCATTGTGCTAGACACTGTACAAACACCTAGTGAAAGACAGTTCCTGAATAGCCAAAAACAGCTGGGTTGATTTTCAGAGGACTAACAGTTTGTCTTGATATTTGTCCTAAAACGTTAGAGGTTGAACTGCACAGCAAAAACTGAGTTAAACAGAGATTTCTGTGCAGCATGTTCCTGTTAATAAGTCTGTAGTGATCTTCAGCATGAGTAATTTAAATTTGCATATTAAAATATTTTCACTTCTCTGCAATGTAGTGGATGCTTAAAGAATGGCTGAAAATATCCCCAAATCCCTTATCACTAGCACTGCAAGTCTCAGTACAATTGATGAAATCAGTGGCAGTCATGAAGTTCTAGAATTGGGCATGCTGGAATATTGTCAGTGGACTTATTCTGGTGAGTAGTGATATCCTTTTTTTGATGAACACTCTCTCAGCTAAACTTCATTTTATTTGTGGTTTGGAATGCACTTTTAATGCTTCTTTTTGGTAGGTCTTTGAGTTCATTTTCAGGAAAAAATTGCATGAAAGAGTGAGCTGTACTGTATCTTTCCTTCCTCCTGGTATTTAAATCAGAGAGACTTGTAATTGGGCAGAGGAAAAAAGTACCAAAAATGTTAAGAATGGATTCACATTTAATAAAATGAATCAAATTAAAGTTGCCTCTCAAAGTATGCTAAAATACTCAACAGAGGAGTTATCACACTGTGTTTGTGTGTGTGAGTGTGTGTGAGAGAGAGAGAGAGAGAGAGAGAGAGAGACACTAGTTAGAATCAAGTGAGGATTAATTTTCATCTTGGAGGTTAGAACATTAAGGAATATTGTAGAATTTCCCAAAAGTTATCAATGTAGTCTATTTTATTGTATCATTAGTATTTCATTGGAAGATGAAATATTTTGGCAGCGAATTTAGAGGATTGATTTAAAAAATAACTCACGTGGTGTACCCAGTATTAAAAGTACTTGAAATAGCTATGCTGGAGGTAGTAATATCCTTGTAGAATACAAGTTGTTGGTCTTTCTGTTTTTAATCAAGCAGCTCCATGAAGCCAAATAATCTTTCTGCTGACTTAAGATGAGAATTTTGTGCAGTTTGGGAAAATTAAAAACCCACAGATCTTTCTGTGCCATACAAGAATGTGTATAGTTGAGATTCTATCTCCATTGAAAGAATATATCATTTTGGGATTGTGTTTTAGTGTGCAAGTGTTTTTACTCTTTTATATAATTAATTGTATGTGTATTACATGAGGTCTTATTATCATTTTCAGGGGGGATTTGTGTGTTTGCAAGCAGTAGAACGTATAGTAGGCTTTTGGAGGCAAAAACTGAGCTCCTTAGTCCTTATCTTGACAAACTTGTGTTTGGTGGGTAAATGCAGACTAGAAATGCTCACTTTGTACATGTAAATTCAGATGCTCAGTGAACACACACTATATTTTGATAAGAACAACCTACTTCATTCATGGAAAAATGGCCCAGTCTTTCTTAGCATCACTAACAATTTGCTGCCACCTCAAGGCTGGTGTACAGATGTCAATTGGCTCAGCATCCATGTTGCATGTTAGTTACAAACAGTAGAAAATTGGTACTGTATTTCAAGAGCCTTGCCTCCACACTATTATTTAGTTCTCCCACTAAGCAAACAGTGGAATGATATCGATTTTAGGTAAGGCTGAACCCTTTTTTTCAAATGCATATTATAACTATTGTTTTAGATATCTGCATTGCAGAGCTATAGGTACATTAGAAAAGAGGTTGTGCTTCCAAGTTAACTGGATTTGATTGCCAATTAACTTGTTAGCTAACCTTTGCAAATGCTATTTTAGACACTCCACAAATGTTTGTATTTGCCGTTTGACAAAAATCCAGTGAAGACTACAAGCAAAGCATTTCAGTGTGTTAACAGGATATTTCTTTTCTTCGCCTGCTGGTCTGAAACCGATATAAAATAAAAGTTAACAATTATACTATTTATTTCAGCATCCACTTACTTTACAAAAATTTAACACACTGAGCCCCACAACTCTCCAATGAGGTGGGTAAGCAAGCTATTCAGATTTTACTGATGAGGAAACTGAGGCAGATAAGTCAAGTGACTTCCACAAGGTAGCACAGCAGGTCACTTGCTAGAGAAATAATAATGCCTTAAGAATCTCAATCCTGTGCATTAGTGAACTCCTAGGAAAGATAAAGGACAGGAATAAAATGATACATTTTATAAACCAGAAAACAAAAAGATAGCATAACTGAGAGAGAGAAAAAAAGAGGGAAACAATGGACTGCAACCATTTTCACCACCTAACCTCTTTGTTTTACCTAAGCTTATTTTCTACTATCCATGTCATTTTAGGGGAATGAAAAATATTGGTGATAACTTATGTTTTTAGATGCCCCAAGTTATTGTGCCTTTTGGAGGAAAAAGGGAGTTCTGTTGTCTGTTTACGTAGTTGCAAACATCACATGTCAGATGTCCTGGATATGATTAGATATAACAGTAACACAATCTCGCCTGTCTTGTGGCTTTGCCTATATTCCATGATTACAATATGTATAATATGAGTCAACTATATAGGGAAATTAGAGAGAGGCGACACTGTTAGAATAGACCACTATAAACATTCTTCTGGACTTGCTTCTGTGAAAAAAAGGATGATATGAGCTCATAGGGTTGCCAGATGGTTTCCCCCAGACAAAAATTTGTCAAGCAAAAAAAAAAGGGGGCCTTGGGGAGTACCCAGGGAAACCTGAGGGGAGGATTCAGGTGGTCGGACCAAAATGTGGTCGCAATCTGCCCCTAAGACGGACTCTGTCCGTGGCTACTTGAAAACGGCAGCCCCGGGGCAACGGCCCAGCTCACCCACCCCTGAGACTGGCTCTGGATATGAGACAATGATTGACCAGCTGTAAAACAAGGTTAGTGGCCAAGAGGTTTTAGGTATTGAATGTCACAGAGTCTTCTATTCCCATCAGACGTAGTGGGTGTGTTGCCATAGAGTTAAATATTTGTCACATGGACTACAGAATGAAGAAATTAGTACTTTTTTCCATTAATTTTTCTCTGTCAGTAGGATGACTGATGTATATTTATCTGTCAATGTTTGCAATAGGACCGCTTTATTCTGACTATTGATATATTATTGTGAAGGTGGATAAATATATTCAACTTTGAACTGGTAGTTGTGCACTTTTATAGATACTTTGTGCATTTTAGAGCAGACCGTAGAACATTCTTTGAGAAAGTAAAGCTATAAATTTAATTCTGGTATGTTACCAACTGCTAGTTAGAAGTAAGGAGATGTTAGGCTTATAGATATGCTAGTTGATGGAGATTTAACTTTTTGGACTTTCAGACAACAGCGATAGTAATGAAGGAAGACAGCATGGAGTATTAAACATGGATTTCATCTCCTCTATGAATGAACAGTTTGCAAATTTGGTAAATTAAACCATGAACTAGATTTATGATAAGAGAAAAGAAACATAGAATGGATTGTCCGAATCAGAATCCCAACTTAAATCCAATCTTGTTAATGGGAGAGACAATTACTGAGGCAGGCTAAAAGTATATTATGACAGAAGGTAAAAGAGAAAACAGGCCCATTGTAAATGAAAGGGGAACAAGAAGGAAGAGGCTTGTTAATCAATTAGGGATCAAGCATTCTGTGTGTGTCTACACAATATAATAGTGTATTTCAATCATCATCAAATTGCTTTGACAGAGTAAACTTGCACCAGTAGTATGGAGGTCCTGGTAAAAAGACTTAAAGAAAATTGGATACTTCTGAAAAGCAACATCTCTAGCTTGAGAAACAGTATAGCAGGGGCTGGTTGAGGCCTGGAATTTCATAGTTTTATAAAACAGTTCAGGTAAAAAAAAAAACTTTGGATGAAAATTTAGGTACGTTTTTTGGCTTTTATTTAGCAATCGTACTTAAAGGCAGAAAACCTGGAATGGATTCCTAACAATGGCAGGCTTGTGGAGTGACAAGGGGCTCAGTCAGTAACTCCATCTGTAAAGGGGATAATAATATTTAGCTCCTGAGTGCTACAGGACAAGGTCATTAAAATTTGTAAAGCACTTTGAGATCCTGGGATGGAACATGCTGTGGCATTTCAGAGAAGATTTATAGATTATAAAAGTGAAGGATGTAGCAAATAATGAGGCACTAGTAGAGTCAGATGCAGGATTAGCTGGACCATAGACTAGAAAATACAATTTAAGACAGTTTAACGTAAAACACTACAACAGTAGGGCAAAGTTATGGCTACATTAAGGAGCAAAGAGTGTACTGGATGATACCCATACAGTGCATAGTGGGAGATATTCATCCTTGCATAGAGAAGGGTTTTGTATCATGTAAATCTCACCATTTGATCTTGAGTTGGATTAGTTTGTGGCCAAACTCTCTGCACCGGAAGATATTTTCTCTTTGGCTGTGTCTACACTGGCATGATTTAGCGCAAATACTTTTAACTGAAAAGTTTTTCCATTAAAAGTATTTGCACAAGAGAGCGTCTATACTGGCATATGCCTTTGCGCAAAAGCATCCGTGCCAGTGTAGACGCTCTCTTGTGCAAGAAAGCGCCAATGGCCATTTTAGCCATCGGGCTTTCATGCACAAGAAATTAACGTTGCTGTCTACATTGGCCTACTTGCGTAAGAGAGCTTATCCCTGAGCGGGAGCATCAGAGTATTTGCGCAAGAAGAACTGATTTTGTACATTACAACATCAGTGTTCTTGCGCAAATACTCGCGGCCAGTGAAGACAGGTGGCAAGATTTTGCTCAATCTTGCCAAATGTAGACACAGCCTTTGTGTATAGAGGAAGGTTACTCTTGCTCTGGGGAGGGGTCTGTATATTTTATATACAAGCCTCAAATCCTGGGTATATCATAGCAAAGTCGAGATATCCTCATGCTCTACTTAATGACAAGGTCTGGTCAAACAGCTAAGTCTAGCTTTGC
The DNA here is from genome assembly GCF_049634645.1 of Pelodiscus sinensis. Lineage (NCBI taxonomy): Eukaryota > Metazoa > Chordata > Testudines > Trionychidae > Pelodiscus > Pelodiscus sinensis. The sequence goes on from NC_134712.1 coordinate 97,948,498, forward strand.
TTTCTGAAGTTGGACAGGCCCAGAATCTGGCAACAAGATCAGAATGAGTTCTAGACGCCCTCTACGGAATTGGCTCTGTGACTCAATATAAAAAATATGGACCAGGAAACTATAGAGCAAATTTGAAATGGTGCTGGCACCAAAGTTACAAATGAGATGAAAACCTAACCAGAAATGGCCACCCAGACATCATGCATTAATTCGTTGTAGATCATTCTATTTGTTCCTTTGCTGACTTCACGTTCTATGTATTTTTTTTCCCAAGGAGAGAGAATTTTGTAATCACGGAATGTTCCATCAAGTGTACATCCAGTTCCTTCACCAACCATCCAGTACCAAATACGGATCCAATCCTGCTCTCACTGAGGTAAATTAGAAATGTGACTTCTTGCTTTGACATCTTAACACCAGTACTCCCATGAAACACCAGTACTCCCATGAATCACTAAAAATGTACATTCCTAATTCATTCTTGTCAACACGATTTTTTTCCTTGAGCTCAGTTAAATCTAATATTCATCCTCTCTCATTAGCAAGTTCTGATTGATCTTTTCCTGTCCCCTGATGTTACCCACCATTTCACATACATCAGGGTATAGTGAGTAAAGATAAAAAATGTGACTAGCTGCATTTTGTTAATAAAATAAGATAGTTAAAAAATAAACTAAGAAATTAGTATACCAGATTTGTGACTTTAATAAATGAATATAAATTTTGAAGCACATATAAAGCAAAAGATGAAAACAAAATCATGTTAATGTTACAGTCAACATAAAGACGTATCATTGAATACATCAAATACTTTTTTACAAGCCCATTATTTTTACATTAGGTAAGTGTACAAACAGTGGATAACACAACAAGAGGATTTCCCCCCAACCCTCCCCCCCCCAAAGAAAAAGAAGAAAGGTCACAATAAACAGTTACAATTTGAGCATTTCCTATACTTTGAAAGTCTATTGCTCACTGCAATACCAAAACTTTAAAATTAGAATAAGCACTGAACTGATATTTTCCCAGACCTATAGTGGCCTGGGTGCATTGTGTTAGAATCTTGAATGAGAGAGACAATGGGGGGAGTTTACACTCATGGAATAAAAATATTTTTTTTCTTTTGTTAAAAGAACCCAATGAAATAGCTGTGATTCTAGCAAATCCGATGTACGTTTATTATTTAAAAGAATACTGCTGGTGAACAAATATTTTGTTTGCAGTATTAGAAACACCAGTTAATCCTATTGATCAAGGAGCTCAATGTAATAAATATGCTATGTACTGCTTCACATATTGGGAAAGAAAATACTATGCCCTGATACTCTATTCTTTACACTCTCAGAACTTCCTTTGGCTGTGAAAGAAATGTAGGACCAGGGCCCTATCTAAATGGCACATGAAAACTGAAACTGTGAATGTAAAATGCATGCTTACTGAACAGTAATGCAAAAAGAAGATACAAAGTACCTTTACAAGTACAGACTTTGGCATTTCAATCAAGTCTGGCCCTTGAGTTATTATTTAAGGAGTCTTTCACAAGTTCCACATATTCATACCTAGTTTGCTAAGCTAGCAGCACATAATGTTAAAGTTTGGAATATACATGTTTCTGTATCACAATCCCAGATTTGATAGAAAACGAAAGTAATTCCACAATTAAATCAAGAAATACACATTCTGATAATGTAATTTACAAATTTAGTCTTTTGCAAAAACAGTATTTGTGACCACAGACTTCAAATGGGGTTGGACAGATTTGATTATTCTGACAGCTACATTTTTTTATTGAGTTTTAAAAATTGGAATGTGTCACGTTAAATGCTATAGTGATTAAAAGGGAAACACCATTAACACCTCAGAGAAATTGTGTCTTGCATTGGGAAAAATCTTTCTTTGTACCATCATTGAGTAGGGGCTTGATTCTGTCATCCTTACTAAGCCTCACTCCACTAGTACTGATAATGGTTTTACCATAAGCATGGCAGACTTCAAGCCCTATATAATTACATAACAAGGAGGACTTCATTAGGATTTTTGTACTTTAAAAATGTTCTGTGTGATTGATATGGTTCAGTTATTAAAAATCTTGGTAGAGGGAAGAAAAAATGGCACACACAGCTGTTACCATTGAAATGAAACAATCTCTCCTTAAATTCTAGAGCTTCTATTTTTACTTTACTCCCCCAAAACACCCACCTTCCTTAACACAGCTCCAGCATTCCAGGGTAAGGGAGAACTCGCTCCAGGCAGGCCACAAAACAGATATTATTTTGTTTCCACCCCACCTTTCTTTAAACAATAGAGAACATTATTAACTAATGTACTTTTCACCCCGGGAGTAAGAAGAATATGCCTCCATGAGGAATTTATAATGTGTTCTGCCTGAATGTCAGCTCTCAGTATGTACAAAGAATAAGTGTTGTCTCTACATTCCAATATTTACTGTGTGGGCTGTTCAGATATATGCTCCTAGTGGTGCATGGGATAGCAGTAGTCAGGGAGAATCCACAAGAAACACATCAGCAGCAGAATAGCTCTTAAATTCACAAAGCTACACGCTTGTTACAAAACTAAATCTAGCAACATAAACAACACAGCCCCCAAAATACATTTTATACCCCTTTGTAATTGCCATCTATTAAAGAACTCGGACAGTTTCCAGATTTGCTGCACACGGAGTTTAACTTTTTTTTTTTTTTTAAACACAATTCTGTATAATTCAGCAATTAAATTTATTTTGGTGTTAAGTACAACTGAGAATCAGAAATATAGATTTCCTCTTATTTATACACAAAGCTATGGAACACAAACCTTTCCTGACATCTAAATAATCCAACATGACTACATGACACTGATTTTAAGCTGCCTGAAACATTAATTAAAACACACAGCTGGGGAACTTGTTGGATTACTGGAGTGGATTTCTAAAATAAGTTTTTAATTCATCAGCATTGTTCACAATGTTTCTGTGAACGAGATGCTTTGGCACTAGAAATCAGCATTGTTAGCTGACTTAGGCCAAGATACCAGTTCTTATGTGCTTATAGCTTAACTCCATAAGGCATCACTTTAAAACATTAAAAGCAGTAGTTTAAAAAAACCATTTTCTTCCTGACTTAAAAAATGTCTAGATTCAGGCATAAAAGCTTTCTTCTGCTTTGCAGGTGCTGTTTGCTGTTGAGATTTTTCCACTCCAGTCATTCCTGAACTTAATCTAACAGAGTGCCAAAGATCAAGCAAGATACAAGAGAGCAGGTACTTAATTGTATAGTATGTGACTAAATACAGACTTCAAAATAATTGTTAAATACAGGAATCTACAATTGGCACCCAAATTTAGATCACTACCACCACCACTGAAAATTGATTCCATTACAATACAAAAAAAATAACACCTGCCTCTTTATTTTACTGTGTGCAGATTCTAATACTATTTTACATTCATCTCCTGACCTGTAAAGAGCAAATACATACTGGCTTTTAGATCACTCAATGCTGTGATCATACACTAATAGCAAGAGTTGAAGGTAGCCAACCACATTCAATAATCCATTTCAAATCACCATCAGTATTGGGAGTGGCTCATGCCTGTTGCAATGATAGCAAGAAAAGCCAAGGGATTCTAAGAAAAGTTTTTCCTTTATCAAGACAACAATGGCTCAGTGCATATCATTAGCTGCTGCACGAACAACATTGTAATATTTTGCCCTTAAATAGAGCTTTTCATTGGTGGCAAACATGATCCCCCAATTACAGATGGAAGAACAGCGGTGTTAAATGACTCACTTAATGTCACCCAGCAAGTCAATAGCAAATCCAGGAATAGAACCTGCCTCTGCCTACTGTCCTATTCACTAGGCCATATTGATAATGAAAATTATTAGGAGCTATACTTGACTCGTTCAGTAAGGGCTTGCAAATATGTTTTATTATATCAGTCATGCTAAGTTTTTTAGAGTATGGTTTTATTATAGTCTAAACTTCTCAAGTATTTTGCACAACAAAAAGGTATTATAGCTGCTTAGTTAATTTAACATGTCTAAAGGTGCTGCTGGGAGCATCACAGATTTTCTCTGAGGGAGGACAATTACATGAAACTGCTCCTCAGTGTAGTATAAAATATTCAACTCAACACAGAAGTGAATCGTTTTTCATCTACCCACTCAAGTGATATTTTGTTAAAGCAAAGTTTCCACTCAAGATTACCATAGAAGAAAAAGAAAACACAAACCACACCCCACAAATGAAGACATGCTGAGCTGTTACATTCATACAGCAACAGGCTCTTCAAAAAGTTCTACAACAGGTCAAGGAACCAAAGCTTTAAGGAAATGTCAGCGCCTTTTATAAATCTATATATTAATTCTGGAATGGGTAGGAGTATATACTAATTTTTACACCTCTCACCACTTCTGTTTCCCAAATGGGTGGTTTAAAAAAAAAAAAAAAAAAAAAAAAATCACATTGGAGATGTTTTCTTAAGCTGAATTTAATAATTGTGAATACTCAGGTCACAGAAGATTTGAAAGTACAATTGTGATTTATTGTCCTTCCCTTGCAATCAGGCTCAAATAGCTTGACCACAGTAAATTCATGTTTCAGGATAATTTTTAGGTCCACAGCAACCCACTTTCATGTCTTAAAAAGCTGTGTTAACTTAACAATAGATGCTGGTAAGACAGACTCCAACAAAAGACTCTCAGAAATTAGAGAAGGGAAAAGACCCATTTTCAAATCCTTCCCCATGCAGAACTGTCATAATGTTTCTCAAAACTAACAATACTGTAGAGATAAAATATTGAGACAAAATGGTCCTGAAAGAAAAAGCAAAAGCACCCTGAAGGTTTTGTCCAAAAATTGTTCAATATACACACAATACACCACTTACAAAATGTTCACAAGTCTCTCAGGAATGTTTTCAGAGCCACACCCTGATTTATAAATACTCAAGTTCCAGACAGTGGAAGAGTTGTTCTCACTAAAAACAGATAAACATGCTCTGTTGCAAGCTCATAACATTTTCTAGGGCTAGGTTATTGTATTTCTTATTGAAGATAAACACCATATCAGACACCTGTAATACCTTAGTGCTAGCTAAATCAACTCTTGCTCTATGATGGTTACACAGTTCACCTTTCTTTTCTCCCACCCTTTCCTTTAACTGTATTTTTTTCATTTTGCTGTAACTGTTCTATTCCTCAGAGCTCACCTTGCCCGAGCCCCTCCGGGGAACATGTTTTTCACCTCCAAAGAATCTGCCCAGCGAGTCAAGTAGACCCGAGTCTCTGTGCCTTGGAGATCCATGTCTAGCATGGTCGATGGTGCTTGCAGTTGCCATTTTTGATCCGTGCCGGAACGAGGAGCGTTTCTGTGAAGCCATCAAATCCGAGTTCTCTGAAGCTGCAGCACTGTCCTCTTGAATGGTCTGTAGCTCATCTGACTCTGAGGGCCTATCTTTGAAGGTGTTGTCCTCTCTGCCTGGGGCATCACGGGAAAAGAGGCGGATCAAGTGGGGGCGACCAACCGTGTCAGCTGGGTTGGCCTCCTTCCAGGCATTCTTTGAGTCTGCTGTGCCCTTGGAGTCTGTCACCGCTGTGCTCTTAGTGGAGGTCCCATTGTTCTGGTTCACATCTGCCTCTCCTACAAACAACAAGAATGAGATATGAATACAGGCCTATGAAAAACAGAGCATTGAAACAATGCTGCTTTCTTTCACTTGCCTTGAGTTAGTCGTTTCATGCAAAATCCATAGAATATGTTCTCTCTCCAAATGCCTTTCAGAAAATTAATCTATCTTGCAACAAAACTGTTCTCTCAATCATTTTTAAGTTTTAAAATCTGAATAGGGGCAGTATGTTTATAATTAAAGGTGTTTGAAAATAATTGCAATTATAGTTTTTCCGCGTCATCAAATCATCTCAATGCTTATCCTATAGGTGATAACTGTTTTATTATCAATATCTTCACTTGCCATCTCTCTATTGGCTGTAAGACTTCTTTACATTGACCACTCTCCCCGCTATTTCTAAAGATCATAAAAAAGTTTGAGGCTGTATTTCCAGTTCTGCTGCAGTCCCTCTTTGCATGTCATTACAACTTTTCTGACTCTGAACTCTACGTTGTACAGGATAGAACTTCCACTCGTATGAGTCTGTTAGAATTCTTTCATGTCCAAATCCCCATTGGATCTGAGCTGCACTGGATAACATTTTTCCCCGGTTCATTACTCAAATCTCTTAGGGTGCATCTAGACAGCTGCACTATTTCAGGATACTTCCAGTATCCCGAAATAGCGTTTTCCGCGTCTTGACAGCATGCCCGTTATTTCAAAATAGCTTTCAAAATAAGCTATTTTGAAATTAACTCACAATAAGCTATGCAATTTGCATGGCACAAATTGCGTAGCTTATTTTGAGCTAAGAGTGCTGTTTGTAGATGCAGCCTTAGCCTGATTTACTTCTCCATTTTTTCCAAACTATGAAATAGCATTCCCCATCTCTTGTGCTAGTTATACTTTCCGGTCTGCTTGTGAGAAACATTTGACCTTTTCTTTTTTTATCCCCTCACATATACCTCTCTCAGCGAAGGCCCCAGCCCTTTTTGCTGTTTGGTAAAATGGCAAACATTACATTCATGCCAACTTGTCAACGTGTGTTATTTGGAAGTCAGAGGGAATTATCCTTCAGATGTGTTTTCTATAGTGTGATATACTCACTCTAGTTCAGCTTGAAGTGGCAGCTCAGGCTGGTTACCTGAGACCAACCCTCTGTTGGCTGACTTTCCTGGGTCCAACCTGCAGCAATACTATGATGTCTACATTGCCTTTTTTTTTTTTAAGTGCACTAGCTTGGACCTGTCTACTCATAGAGGGACTCTCCAATTCTCCAACCCTTCTGGGAGTGGCTCCCCTTTCCATTGACAAATCATGTGATTTGATGCAGAATGTGTGTTGTAAAATCAAGCTAATTTCCAATGAGGCGCAGTAGTAAATAAATAACTCTGAAGAGTTTTTCAGCAGTCAGCAAAAGCTGGCTTTTAAAAGAAAAAAATGTGTGAAGAGTCACCTATCTGATTGCAAAGGAACCTTATTAGAAGTGAGTATTCATCTGGGATCAGCTGGAGAAATAGAATCAAGTCTTGAAGTCATTGGCAAAACGCCAACTGGCTTAAGTAGGAGCAGGAGTAACTGGGCATATAGTGGGTTTATGATGTCTGTTAGTTACCTCATGAAATTCCACAATTTGATTTGACAGTTGTTGCACTGAGAAGGAATCTAGATCAGACTACATAGGTGCTTTGCTAAATGCTCGATGTTTGCCCCTTGCTGATTCAACCTAGCATTTTAGTTTTTACATGGCACTAAACTGCTGAAAAGAAGAGCATTCTGCGGTTTTCTTTCTTTTATTTAAAAGAAGTTTAATGGGGATGGACTCAGAACAAGGCCACAACTGATCATAATGCAAACAATGGGCAACAAAATTATTCTAAGCATATTAATTGTATTTGTATGATAGAATCTCTGAACAGAGACCTACACAAATAATAATCTGAGAAGTACAGATTAGTAAATTAGCTACTGTTTATCTTCGTGGAAAGACTAACGTGTAAGGCATGCAATTTTGGATATTACCTGAGTTGGAAATGTGGAAGTTCAGTTCTTCCCTACAATTAAAAAAGATTAAGAATTGCCTTCAGGGATAAAATTATACTTAAGCAGTGATACTTATCAATTAAAACCATTGCAGCTACCTTCTTTTGATTTCTGCAGTGTAGTTCTTTTTATGCTATTTCCAGGGTGCTTACACATTCGTGCATTGAAGGATCTAAACTTTACCAGATTTTGTTGGTTTATCATCATAGCTTTCTAGATGAAGACGAATAGTGACTTTGGGAGCAACAGAAACAATAACTAATTTTATTTATTTAACACTGGTTTAGATTCTATACCATCACACAAATTCAATTAAGGAGAAAAACAATAGTGATATTGTATTTAATTAAATGCATTAACAAAACAGCAGAGCATCTGCATACTAATACTTTTATAACAGTTGTGCTTTGTGTCACTGAATAGTTATTTGTAAGAAACAAAGAAGGGCATTTGTGCCACAAAAGTAGCTTTTCTCCACACATAAGCAGGGAGCTGTAAAGTGGAAATGCATTTAATTTTTCACTATGTTAACCCCATTTAATGTTCAGTGAAAAACATACAGTGGAAAAAAGTCTATTTGAGAGATCCATAAGTCATACCTAGTAAAACATCTGCCAATATGCATTTCAGTATTAGTTTCTTAGATAATTAAACATTTTAACTTACTGCTTTCTTATAAAGAAAAATATTTCATTATGAATTCAGCTGATTACCATTGGTTTTCCTTTAGGTGATGGAAATGGTCTGTGCCATTAAAGTAGCGAGAGACAAGATTTTCCTTTCTATGGTAACTTATTCTTTGATATATTCCCCCCCACCCCCACCCTCCCCACACACACACACACACAATATATCTTTCAGAAAGAAAGGATTTTTGGGGTATAATTACGGAATGGAGCACTCTATCGACTTTTATCCCACGAATATTACAATACCTTCATTACGCTGAAGAAAATACTGTGTTAAGCTATATCACAGCATGGCTCTGCAGGGCAGATGGGCATAAGAAGCCATCCTGCATGCAGGGCCCTAGTCGACTACCACTTCAAAAGTAGTAGGAAGGAGATGTGATTGTAGTCCTGCCCTTCCCAGTGGAGCTGGTCAGTGACTGCAGGAAATGCATGGAGAATACGCCTGAAAGGTTGTGCATCAGTTGTACTGACTCCCCAAATTAGAGACTGACGAAGAAATTCCAGCAATCTGAACATATGTTGAAGAGGCAACAAATTCCTGGAGCAATCCTGACTTGTAAAAATACAGCATCCTGTTAATTGATACACCTTTCAAACATACTTATGAGGTACCTCTCTACAAACAAGCAGCACTGCCAATGGGGAAGGGACACATTACCTTAAAGAGCTGAATTTGTTCATTGGATCATATTTCTTGTTTAAAAAACATTGTAAGGGAAAACAGAGACATGGAATAGGCAAACAAAATTTAAGTAGAGTTTCAAAAACTGTTGGCCTAATGCTGCTTCCCCTGACTTCAATAGCAGAGTTAGGCTATTCCTACTCACGTACCTATGTACAGAATTAGCACATGGCAAGCTGAGGCATAAATGTATAGAGCACTGCTGGCCCTGTGGACTTTTTATATATGGTAGCAAAGTTCCATAGGGCACTCTGATCAGCTGTTTTTTGGGGATGGGGGACACTAAACTTGCCAGGCCCCTAGGAAAAGTGTGTGTGGGGGGGGGGGGGGGGGGGGGAGAGGTGTTACAGGGATCCTCACTCCTAGCCAGTTCTGTGCACTGCCTGACACTCCAGCTGTAATTCACATGCCTTGGGGCTCTGGCTACCTGTGCTCCTGCCTTAGCAGCAATGGCCGGGCCCCTTTTGAATCACTACACTGTTGGGCAACTCTCCCCACGCCCTCTTTGCTCAACTTCCCACGCTGTAGTGGGCCTGGCTGTTTTAAACAGCATGACATGGTGTAAAAAAAATACCTACAGAGTCTATGGTAAAACAATTTAGATTACAAAGTCAAACATTCTAAAGCTAGGAAATGTCATAACTTATGTTTCATGGGTAAGCTGAATTAACTATCCTTGCATATATTACATATGCATTATGAGAGTCTAATTACATGTTCACATGATCAAGTTCATTCTATGCAATGAATGAGACAAAGAATGCATGCCTGTGTGTTGCATATTTACACTGCATTAAGGGTTGCATGTGCAATCTTAATATTGATATTTCCTAGCTTGTGAGTATTTAACTTCAGAATCTAAACAGTTTTCTTTTAAAAGATTTTTTTTAAAGGAAAACAGTACATCCAAATTCAACAAGTGCAACTCTAACTGCCTTGTACCCACCAATCATGCAATATAAATTGATCCTGGCTAACTGATCATGAAGTATTGATAACACTCTCAAAACAGGCATTTTTTGACATCTCCATTTAATTCCTAGGAGACTGACTGTCAGAACTCAAATGTTTTACTCTTGCATGCCTGTGATTGAACGCCTGTCTGTAGACAGCAGCACAGGTGCACCACTGTAATACTTCAAAATGTAGATACTACCTACTCTGACAGGACAATCCTTCCCCAAGAAGCAGTAGCTAAGCTGATGGAAGTATTCTTCAAGCAGCCCAGAACTATCTACATTGGGGGGGGGGGCCGTGTTACAGGTCAGTTTAACCATGCTGCTCAAGGTACTGGATTTTTCACACCAAGTGCTCCATTTGCATGTCCTTTTCCAGGAAAAGCTTGTAGTGTAGCCATAGCGCAGGTGATGTAGTAAGACACCTTAATTTGCTAGTGTAGACTATGCCTAAAGAAGTTCAACTTACAACTTAGAGAATATGAAAAGATACTTTGAGGGATTTCTCTTGGCTACTAAATATTAAAAATAACATGACAGATTTTTCCTTAGAATATATTTATAAATGGATACTGTACTTTTCAAACCTATAGGCATATGCTCATTGCTTTAACCTTTATCAAACAGACTCTGTACTTATAAATATACCAGTAGTACAACTCTCAAAATTGTTATGCTATTTGTTTCTCTAGATTTGTTCATTTTTGAGATTTTTGTAACCAGCCAATGGGAGCTGTCTGGGCTGTGTTTGTGGGCACAGGCAGCTTGCAGAGCTTCCCTCCTGCCATGGTGCATGTTATGCAGATATGCATAACATGCTGACCCCAGCAGCTGGCAGTGTGTGAGGACATGACAGGCAGGGAATCTGTTTGAAGGTCCCACTGGGCTGTTGGCTAGAAACTACCTAGGGTAAGTACCTCCTGGCCAGAGCCTGCACCTGGCATCTCTTCCTTTCTTGCACCCGCACCCCACATCACAACCCAAATCCACTGCATCCCCCCTACTCCCTCCTACACCTCTCCTTCTCCAGAATCCTCTCTTAAGGTATGTCTACACTTGCACTCTCTTTCGAGAGAGGGATGCAAATGAAGACGTTCAAAAACTGCAAATGAAGCCATGATTTAAATATCCCATGCTTCATTTGCATATTCGCATTCTGGCGCTATTTCAAAGTAACAGATGCTATTAAGACGCGGTTATTTCAAGAGAAACCCTTCTCTCAAAATAACCCTCATACAATGAGGTTTACCAGTTATTTTGAGAAAAGGGTTTTCTCTCGAAATAACCACGTCTTAACAACATCTGTTATTTCAAAATAGCGCTATAGCATGCTATAGCACGAATATGCAAATGAAGCGCAGGATATTTAAATCCCGGCTTCATTTGCAATTTTGAATGTCTTCATTTGCATCCCTCTCTTAAAAGAGAGTACAAGTGTGGACACATCCTTACATCCATATCCCCTGGCCACGTAACAACCCAAACCTTCTGCTTCCCTACCACAGGTCATAACCCCCTCATTTACACACATTCCATTCCAGACCTCACACCTCCTCCATTAATATTACAGACCAGTGCAACCCTTAACCACTTACCAAATATTTGGAATGCCCCTCCATTCAAAATTATTGCTCACCCATTATCTGTCAGATCTGCTACATGCTTAGCTAAACAAGGCAAGTTATTCAAAGCATTTCTCTCTGCCAACATCACCTCAGTCTTGCCTTTAGTAGAGCTTAGCCTCCTGACTTTTGCTAAGCACTGGGAAAGAGAACTGTTCATTCTATGTGATATAAAAAATACAGAGTTGGCACTCATCACTAGGCTCTCCAGCCTGTTCTCTCACCAGCCCTCCATACATAAATATGAACAAGGGAGATATGACTGAGGCTGCGGGGAGGAAGCGGGATGCAGGGGAACAATTGCACATGACAGCCCCTGAGGCTGGGTGTGAAAGTAAGGGGCACAACTGATCCAGGCCATTTCTGGTTAGCACTGCAGTTTCTCTGAGATACGCCAGGGCTATTTGGTGAGCAGTGTTATTAAATTTCAGAATAATGTCTGGCAAGACGAATGTGGATCATATTTCTCCTACCGGTGGACAGTCATAGGCCCCTCTCTCAGGTTAAAAAGGGATCTCTTACGGCTTTTTGCTAGAAACTCCTTCTTGGAAATGGCACAGAACCCTGCCAGAGCACTTGCTGTGCAGCAGCACTCCTAGTGCTATGCCCCAGAAAGGGTGCGCCACAGATCACTGCCGCAACGAGGGGTGTAAAATCCCACTTAAAATGTTAACCAGTTTAACTACATGTTTAATTGGGCAACTGCCTCACTGCGTTGCACCACAGGTGGAGGGGTCACTGGAGTAGCCACCTGCCTGTGATGAGCACCATTCCAGAGGTGAGGAGGCTGTTCCAGCTAGGCGCCAGGTAACACTGCTTACCAGGTAACCTGTTAACCCTTTACACTCCTAGCTGCAATTCAACCTGCTTTACAGCAGGCAAAATCCCACATCCTTTGTGCTCCTCTTCTGAATGGTGTGAACTGGTGGAGGTGCTAGCTGGGCTTAAAAGAACTGTGATTATGTATGGTCCCTTGCATCTACTTCCTCAATGCCAATGAGGACAATGCACAATCTAGACTCTACTTTGTACTACTATTGCAATACGCATCACTGGAGAATTAACGGACCATTTTTTAAACAATAGTTTTGTTTAAATTCTTCAGTCAGAAACAAGATTTTAGGGAGGGGAAGAATTAGATTTGAACCATTACATTCTAGCCGCAAAGTTTCATTCATCCTTACCATGTCCATGCAAAGCAAAAAAAATAATTTTCAAGCCTGATTCTATTGTTACAGTCTGAGAATAATTTGCCAACAAGCCTTTACATGCTTTGTGTAATTACTAGTTTTGTCTGATGCTTGTTAAATTGTTTAAAATCCATTTTTTAAAATCACTGTGCAGAGAACAGTTGGTCAAAGCTCTCTAAACAGAATGTCTAAATAATGCTAGATCTAATCTGAGCTACTGACAAGTATAAAAATGGATTCTCTTAACTGCAAGCCCTGACAACTCTAAGATCTAAAAATCAGGTCAACTGCTTTCTAGCTCATGCACTGCCCAGGTGTAATAGTTGCCAGGCCTACTACTACCCTCCCGTGTTAAAGGGTTGCAGAGTTGGAGCAAGAAAACAGTTTGGCCCAGCAATACATTATCTTATACACAAGCCCCTACCCCACATCAGCTCCCACAGTGTTTGCTCCGCACAGCTAACACAAATGATAAGGAGAAAAAAGAAAGCCCAATACATAGTCTTAATCAATACCCCCCACTAATAGGCTACGTCTAGACTACAGCCCTTTTTCAGAAAAGGGATGTAAATTAGACGTATCGCAATTGCTAATGAAGCGGGGATTTAAATCTCCTGCGCTTCATTAGCATAAAAATGGCTGACGCTTTTTTTTCGGCACGGAGCTTTGTCGGAGAAAAGGGCCAGTCTAGACGCTGATCTTTCGAAAAATAAAGCTTTTTTCAAAAGATCCCTTATCCCTCAAGAAATCTACTGGGATGGCTCCCCCTTCCTCCCCCAGACTCTGGTGTGCAAGGGGAATATGGGGAATGTATTTCTCCTTCTCAGTCAGGGGTGTGGCTTCCCCCCTCTTACTTGTGTGTGGCCCCCGACTGATTTTTCTGTGAGTCAGCGGCTCCCAACCTCAAAAAAGGTTCCCCAACCCTGCTCTAGAGCTAAGGAGTCCCCAAAACCACCATGACAATGTAACATGCCAATGAACATGGAAGTGCTCTCTGTGGCATCTCAGTCACTAACAAGTTCATCACTTACTCCAGAGGCAACAGCATCTAGTGGGACCTTTTGGATTGTGCTCATCTCCAATAAGAGACGGCACAGGAATAATCACTTCTCCTATTCATCCCCACATTGAAAAGACAGGAGTTGCCCGCTCTCTGAAGCTGTTGGAGGTGAGAGGGGATAAAGTTAAGAAATAAGGTAACTCTAAAGGACTGAGTCTAGGAATAAAAAATTGATTGATGTTGAAAGAACATAGCGTTCATAAGTGCTTTTAATGAACTTGTTGAATGAGGACGTTTGTCCATATGTAGCTCCAGGGTGGGAGTTGGGCGGTATGATAGAATTTGAGAAGAGAATTACAGCTCTAGGACAGTTTTCTATCAATTCAGGGTCTTTTAACTCAGAACTGTTAAGACATCAAGGAAAAATATAAACTTTAGAGGATCAAAAAAGACACTGAGTCTTACCGAATTTTCAAAGTGTGTTTGTATGGCCTCATCTTTTCTTCATACCAGAGTAGGTGTGCAATAACTTTTAAAATACGTACAGCAGAAAGAATACCCCCAAATCTTAAATGAAACAATGACTGAGGACTTTAAAGTCTCATTTCCATAAAAACTAACGATAGATTAGATAAATATTCTTCATTAACCTCCACCACTTTAAACACAAGCAAATAAACAATTGCTAACCTTCAGTAAAAGCTATCAGACTGGGATATTGAAAGGTTCTCGCCTCACATGATTAGCAATCTACTTACCTGAGAGACAATCAGTGAAGAGCCCATTGATATCAGGAGGCCATTGCAATACTTGAAACTATCTTCTTTTTTACATGAAAAAAGTGTACTTTCCTCTAAACCAGTGGTTCTCAACCTGTAGTGGTTGAACCAGTGGTTCTCAATTCCAGTCTAACAAAGCTGTTGGCAGTCAGCATGTGATATCGCTGAAAATGTGAACATTATTAATTTTTGCTAACCTGGTTCTCAGCTAGAAACAGTGTGCCATTCCAAATATTTCAGCACATAATTGTAGCCAAGTGCAATAAGGTACCGTTGTCATAGTAAACTCATTCCAGGTACTGGTATGTGAGAATAGCTGTGATCAAATGAAATTGTCATAGAACATTAGCATTTATAAAAATAAGTTGCTCACTATACAGGGTGATATGAAGGAATTATTGCTACTACACAACTTTTAGTAGATTAAATTAGCAAAGCTTCATTTGTTTTTCCATTTTATATGATAACGCACAGCTAAAATGTATGAAATAAAAATTAAATTAATTAAAAATAAAAAGTAGTGTCCTTTGAGATGGGTAGCCATGCAGGAACAGGAAAGTGGATATTTTTAAAAGAAAAGATGCTACACTTTTCTTCTTTCCTTGTGTCATTCTGATCCTGGTAATCAGCAAACTAAACATAACATAGAAACGAAGAACTAGAATGAACCTTCAGGTCATCAGGTCCAGTCTCCTCCCCTCACTGCAGGACCAAGCACTATCCAGACAAATGTTTGTCTCACCTGCTTTTTTAAATCTCCTATGATAGAGATTCCACAACCTCCCTAGGTAATTTTTTCAAGTGCTTAACCACCCTGACAGGAAGTTTTTCCTAATGTCCAACCTAAGCCTTCCTTGTTGCAATTAATTCTTCCAATGTACTCTGGGCAGATTGAGAATTTTGTCCACCTCTGCGTGCTACATTTTAGGAAAGATGTGGACAAATTGGAGGAAGGTCTTGAGAAGAGCCACAAAAATGATTAAACTCTAAAGATGGATCAATTTACATGTAGAACCCTCAAATCATTCTGTGAAATGTAGTTAATATCTCACCTAAGGATATAAATGACTTGTCAACTACCCGATAAGCATAAGCTTATCAGATCATCCAGCAGTCACTCAACTAGTTGCTCCCCCATCTCTGCAGGGGAGGCAGAGGCACAGAGGGGAAATGGTGCAATCCCCGCTCACCCTGCTTCAGTCCCCCTCACCTCTTGTTCCCACTCTGCTTCTGCCTTTGAAATGTAGCAGGAGCTCCCTGGGGCTCTTGCTACATTTCAAAGGCAAAAACGCAACAGTCAGAACATGGGGTGATGACATTCTACATGGGTAGTGAAAATTTACTTTACAGTTATTATAAAAGTAGGACATGCGCATACACACACACACACACTCCTCAGTTGAAGAGGAAGAAACCTCATAACTAAGTTAACAAGTGTATAGGATCCCTGTGCTGAGGTTACTTGAGAATTGTTTTCCAAAATAACTAGAGGGCTATGTCCCCTGCTCACTATGCTCGCCAACCTCCCTCTCCCTGAGGGTAGCTCTCCCCACCCCACTCCTCTGCTTAGCCCCCAGGTGGAGGCTGCGCCAGCCCCAGCTTCCCCCCCACCAGTGCACCAGGAAGAGGGGAGGGAGGAAGGAAGCTGTGCAGGATAGGGTGTTGGCAGGTGGCGGCAGGAGACAAAATGACATAACGATGTCACTGTCATCCCTCAGGAAAATTTTTTGATATAGAGACAGATTAAATGTGCTCTACAGTAAAGATTTATGCATGCTTCTTCAAATGCAATGAAGTACATTGCATTAGATACTGCAAACCATATTACAATTAAAGTGTGTCCTATGGGAAAATATTCTATCAAGTAAAATGAAAAATGCATAATCTACACGTAAGCAAAGCATGCAATTCTAAATCATCAGGCACAGACCACAACAGCCAGAAAATAGTCTTGGAACTTTCATTTTGCCTCTTGGCTGCATTGGGGAGACACATTCTAGCATTCACCTACTGTTTTAAGTAAAACGGGCATTCAGAAAGTTAAAACTTACTCCCTCGGGAAAAAGCAAAAAAATTGTTAATAGTGTTACTAAAACCAATTCATCATCTTAAATGAAGTTTCATATAACTAGCTTGCAGGAAACCTTAAGCACTCTGTGCATTGTTTCACATGGTCAGTTCACTATGTCTGCTGTCAACTGACAATGAGGATCTAAAATGATGCCCACAGGGTGGTTGATAGCACAGTGGAATTCTGAAGTGTGGGCCTGATCTGTAGCATATCCTTCTTGTTTTCTAAATAGTCCTGGCATTGACACTGTTTGCTTAGGCTTACAAAGTAGAGCACAGAAAACAAAAAGCCCGTGGTTGAAGCTAGTGGGATTTGCCGTGGCATATAATTGGAATCTATGAGAAGCATGTGGCAGCTCTCCATACAACCCGCAGAGATTTTTTTTTTTTAAACAAGTGAATTTTATCCTCCCACCAGCTTCAAATAGAATTGTTGCTTTGTGTTAACAGAACATATATTTTTTATTTATGCTAAATATTTCACACATAAGAGCCTTCCCACAGAGTTGAGAAAGGGGCATAATTTACAGTGTTTAATTTTCACTCTTTTTTAAATTACATGATGGAGTCTGTTATTAGAATAAACAATTTCTTACAGAAATAGTTTGATTTTTATTAAATAAGAAAATGCTTACTTGCTATGTCTATCTCAATGGCATTACTGACTCTGTACTATAATATTCAGATTGCAATCCTTGCCAGCAACAAAACCAGATATTCAATCATTTCTAAATGGACAAGCACAATAAGGTAACTAAGAAATTGTCAAAGTATCCAAAATTAATCTGTGTATTTCTTTTTGCAAGTATTCTCCACGTAGCCATACTCTCCCCCCAAGAAGCCATCCTTATGTAAGGTTAATGCATAATGTTAAAGTTATTCTGTAAGATGGGGATGCGGCTTTTTTAAAAAAAATACCTCAGAGTTCACAGCACGAGGCTATATCTGCACCACAACCAACAGTTGGGGGAGGGATAGCTCAGTGGTTTGAGCACTGACCTGCTAAACCTAGGGTTGTGAGTTCAATTCTTGTGGAGGGGATTTGGGGCAAAAAATTTGCCAAGGATGGTACTTGGTCCTGCTGTGAAGGCAGGGGACTGGACTCAATGACCTTTCAAGGTTCCTTCCAGTTCTAGGAGATAGGCAATCTCCATTAATAATAAAAAGTTGGTGGCTGTCTCAAGCACAATGCACCTCTGAGACCTGCTGCTGGTGCACAGATCTACCTCCCCTTCCCAAAACACAAAGCCCGCAGTAGTCCAAAGCCACCTTTTAGCTCAGGGACCGCAATTAGATTTTGGAATATATTAGTGTGTTTACCTCCACGTCTGCTGCTGAATATTCCAGGTACATGCTTGACATAATGCACTTATTGGACACACCACTTATTTCCATGCCAATTATAGAAAAATACTAAACAGATGTAGGGCCAGACGTTGCTGTCCTTGATAAGGCAAAACTTCCATTGAAGTAAATGGAATTTGTGGGTGCCTGGAGACAAGGTAATATGGCAACAAGATGCTGTAAAATCCGGTACAGAAAGTGAAGATTTACTTTTCTTGAAATATGCCTGCCCGTGGTCCTGCACAAAGACACCTAAGAGTAAGCTTTCTAGAGTACCAGACAGAAAAGTCTCAATTACCAGTTCTGCTATGTACTCTACCTAATTGGATCTACAACAGTAGATACTAGGCTGATTCCAGGATTGTTTAACGAACGATACTATACTAAACTCTTCCTTTAATAAGGAGTTCATATTTAAGGGTGGTCTAAAATTGTCAATAATTGGATACCAATAAAACAGACACCTTATAAAATCCCTTATAGACAAAGCAAATTGTTTCAGTAAGCAAGATTATATGCTGCCCATGGTCTTCAAAACTGAATCAACATCAACAATGACAACATCGTTAGTTATTCAATATAAAACCATCTCTAGGCATCAATTCTGCAGGAATACAAATGACATGTTTAAAACCACATTATAAATGATACTTTAGCTTGTAATCACCTTTTATTAGAATAAAACTGAGCTCTGGAGAAATGTCTGGCTAGAGTTTCCTCTACAATATGTACCAGTTCCGACTTACATACAAATTCAACTTAAGAACAAACCTACAGTCCCTATCTTGTATGTAACCCGGGGACTGCCTGTATATATTTCTTGTAGATTGTATAACTTAACAAAAAAAGAAAAAGAAGAAGGGCTAGGGATTGTTCTGTATTTTGAATTGAGTTGAAGTTTCTTGCCTGTTGTGTCTACAACTAAAGTCTACACATACTGGGGCAAATGCTGACCCGCATGACCAAACTGAAGAAATGAGCTTCGGGCATGGGGTGTAGATTGATCTCCATGAGGCCACTGGGTAGTTTCTATTATCCATTACAGCATGTTTTAAAATACCCCTCCAGACAGAGCCACAAGCAGCACAGCACTACAGCAGATGGCCCATTTTGCATCCTAGTGTCTAGGGAGAAGGGATCTGATCTGTTTTTTGTTGTTGTTGTTTTGTATGTGCCCCAGTGCCCTACCTGGCTTGTCAAGATACCTTTGCTTGGTAGCTGCATATTCAAGTCTGTCAACAGAGCTCTGGGAATAGACTTTGTTAATTGTGGTTTAAAAAGGAGGAACAAAACTATTGCAAGGCTTACAACAGGGGTGGAGAACCTCAGGCTGGCGGGGGGAGGGGGAGGGAATGTGGGCAGTGTCTTTCTCCTAAGTCGGGGACCACACCAGTGAGGGGGTATGTGTTGGTTTGTTTTTTATTTTTCCTTTGTCACTTGTGTGCAACCCCCAGCTGATTTTTCTGTGGTTAAATGGCCTCCAACACATAAAAGGTTCCCCACCCCAGCCTAGAACAAACAATAGCAAGAAAGAGAGAAATACTAAGAAACTTGCCTGTATTCCTGTAAATTAATTTCTTCCCACAGAATAAGGAATCAAAGCACTTACATAAGGTTAGGCATGGTGATGGGTAACCGGTTACCCGGTACCCAGGGAACAGCCCTCCCACAGGCAGAGGGCTGATCCACCTCGTTGGACCAGTTACCAGCCCACAAGGCTGGGAGCCAGCAGCTCTGCACTGCCTGGAAGCAGCTGGGCTGGAGCAGCCCTGCTGCTCCCCCCATTTAATCAGTTAATTGGTTAACTTAACATTTAGCTCGTTAACTAATTAAACAGGATTTTACATCCCTACATAGGGTACAGCAAATTCTAAAAATATTTTGATCCCTAACCATAAAATCCTACGCACATCATATTAGATGTTTGGATTCAAGTCTTCCTACCACAAAGATGAGTCCAATATGCAATGTTCCAGTTCCTCAAACCCTTCTACTATACGACAAGCAGACAGTCCCTGTTCTGACCTCCCCTCCCCAACTGCCAAAACCTTCCTGCATCCTCTTCCTATTGAAAATCCTGGTCCTAATGTACTCTCCCAACTATCCCAAGAACCTTGTAAACCTATTAAACTGCAAGGACGTGAGATAACTCCCACATAATACACACAGAACCCTCAATACACACCACATGAAAGAATCTCCTCACATGCCTTTTCTAGACAACATCCCAAGATTGTCCCCATGAACACAACAGCCCAGCCCTGAAATCGTTCCTGACTGTAGAACCTGTATGTTCACCCACATTTCCCATTGGAAGAGTCCAGTCTTCTTCCGCCTACCTTCTACATACCCTGTTTTCAAGCATTAACCAACCGGGAAATCAAGTTCAGTAACATTTTAGGAATTAAATTGTCATGGAAACCTGATATGGTCCCTTGTTCAAATGTAAATGTGAATACAAACTGTGTATTGTTTGTCCTGTCATACCCACAGCCTACTTAGGCACACAGTGTACTTTGAGAACATATTCATTGTTTAAATGGTGCACTCTTGAGAAGTGTCATTAGGCTATTGTGTAAGTCTACAGTTAGGCGATGTTAAAAAGTTGGATTTCTGCTCATTCCTGTGATGATGACCTCTTTTAGAGATGTTACATGAACATTTCTATGCCTTCCATTTCTATTTTAGTGCCTTCTAATTCTATAATATCAGTCCATAACATGACTATAAATAGCCACACTATTACCAGTCCACCTTCTAATTACAATCCCATTATCAGCTCTAAAGATTTCCTCGGCAGCTGGTGTCACAGAGGTAATATATTCCTCTTCAACTAGATGTTTAGTTAAGAGCTCTACCCCTCATGCCACACACTTTCTTTATGTCTTATTCTTTCCAAAGGAGCCTTCAGAAGCGTTAACAACACTATACAGGATTTAATTACTTTTTCCCCCTACACTCCGCAAGATAGCTCTCCCATGTTAATCGTGTAGGGCAATCCTTCTTCAACAAGGTAGATAAAACCTTTCTGTGCCACTCTCCGTGGCAAAACCAAAAAGTGCACATTTTCCTTCCCATGTACTGTCATTGTTTGCACCAGTGAACTGGGCTCACACAAGCCTTGTCTGCTACCTGAACCCCACTGGAGCCTTATTTTGAGGATTTAAGTGAAACAGAAGGGGTTGATCGGCCTTGTGCAGGTCCTCTCCACAGCAATGCATTTCAGCCACAGTGCTTAACCTACCATCTACACCTGAAAATGGGGATGGCATGGAAGGTGACTGGATGCGTAGTTGGCCAGGTTTCCTTATTTCTGATTTGGAGGCATGACTCTTGTGGATAGTAACCACAGATGTTTACAGCAACTGCAGATAATGGTCCTCTCTAGCCTTTGAATCTGTGAATTAATGCTGTGTGCTTTTCAAATAACATTTTTTCAAAATACTGTTATCTCTGCTTGCTTAAAAAACCCGCTGCATATTAACTCTTCACTTAGCCAGAATGCCTTATTCTAATGCTAACTGTTCCTTTTTTCTTTACTTTTTTCTGGACGCATTTGGATTTTCTTTTTCTGATCGACTGTGTTCAAAAGCTTTCTTACTTGCTGTCACTGTGTACAACCCCAGTTGGCTGGTTACTGTCATGGGCCTGAACCTGCTCTAGTAATTACCCAGGGATCTTACACTGCTGCCTTAGCTTTTTACTTATTTTAATATTTATTTTACTGTGTGACCATTTTACAATTTTAAGTGACAGTTTTTATTAGTGTCCATGCTTGCATTTGCTTAACATGAATTATATGCTTAGAGATTTAGCATGCTGCTGTAAATGATCTGGGGTAAATCCTGCTACACTGAGGCCAAAAGATTTATTTCATTGGCTTAGTGAGAGCAGCACTGTGTCCTCAATGCAAGATGACAGCTTATGTCATCTGTATGCAACTTTTTTTGAGGGAGGTGGGGAAGAGGGCTGAGATGAGGAAGAAGCAAGGAGGGAAACATCACTTTATTCATTCATAATATATGAATACAAAACTACTGATGGACTCAGTACAAGAGAAGTAAGATTGTGTACAGTACATTTATACTGGGAAGCAGTGATGGTAAATTAAGCAGTCAAAGGTAGGCAGAAAATCTGTAAAAGGGAAGGAAAATAGAACTGGTGACGGGCAAAGTAAATCTCTATAAATGAAGCCTATATGAAAGTACAGGCAGTCCCTGAGTTACGCTGATCCGACTTATGTCGGATCCGCAGTTATGAACGGGGTTTGCTACCCGTCTCCCTGGTCTGCTGGAGACCAGCAGACCAGGGAGACGGGAAGCAAAGCCTCTGAGGACGCCGGCAGCAAGACAGCCGCGGCGCGTCTGGGCTGTCCGCTGCCCGCGTGCTCCGCGGCTTTGCTCCACGTCTCCCCAGACCAGGGAGATAGGGAGCAAACAGACCAGGGAGACGGGGAGCAAAGACGCGGAGCACGCGGGCAGCAGGACAGCCCAGATGCGCTGCGGCTGTCCCACTGCCAGCGTGCTCCGCGGCTTTTCTCCGGACGCCTGTGATACAGCAGCTGGGGCGCTGCCGGTTGGTCCCGTAGCGCCTCTCTGGGCGCTACTGGACCAACCCGGCAGCACCCCAGCTGCTCTGCCCCAGGCGTCCTGATTCAGCCACTGCTGGTCAGTTTCAGCAGCGGCTGAATCAGGACCCCCTGGGCCAGAGCAGCTTGGGTGCTGCTGGGTTGGTCCAGCAGCGCCCAGGAGCGGCGCTACTGGAGCAACCCAGCAGCACCCAAGCTGCTCTGCCCCAGGCGTCCCCAAGTCAGCCGCGGCTGAAACTGACCAGAGGCTGACTACAAGAAACCGGAGGCAGAGTTGCTCTGCCCCAGGCTTCCTGGAATCAGCCGCTGATCAGTTTCAGCAGCAGCTGACTTGGGGACGCCTGGGGTTCTTAAGTTGAATCTGTATGTAAGAACTGGCATCCAGATTCAGCATGTTGAAACTGATCAGCGGCTGATTCCAGGAAGCCTGGGGCAGAGCAACTCTGCCTCGGGCTCTCTGTAGTCAGCCGCTGGTCAGTTTCAGCAGCGGCTGAATCTGGACGCCAGTTCCGACTTACATACAGATTCAACTTAAGAACAAACCTACAGTCCCTATCTTGTACGTAACCCGGGGACTGCCTGTAATTGGATTCAATAAGAGTCACATAATGACAAATAATTTGAATCTAATATAAATGAAGAAATCTGAACCCAGAACATACCACAAGGTGGTCAGACAAAAGGCCTTGTTTAATTAAATGCAATCTGCCAGGTTTTTAACTCTATACACTAGAAATTATTTCTTGGTCATCTGGTATTCACTAGAATTTTGTCTACAGCACTTTAATGTAACAGTGTGGTCATGGCACCGATGCTGGAAGAGAGCACTCCTAGTGTTATAGGGAAACCACCTGGTGTGCCTGGGAGCGCGATATCCACTGCTGGGAGCCTGTTTACAGTAACATTTTACAGTGCTGTAACTTGTTACCCCCCAGAGGCAAGGGCATATTTTTTAACACTCCTGAGCGAGAAAGTTATAGTGCAATAAAGTAGCAGTGTAGACAAGCCCTAAAAATAAACTAGAGGCATATACATGGATACAAAACCTTTTGAAAACCAAATACACAGCCTAGAGATTTACATTCACTTTATTAATCAACAGGTAAGCATAATAGTCTCAGATATCTGAAAGCTGTCAGATCCAACTTCAGATATTGCAAATGTTTTGAACTTCAGTGCCACTTTCTATCATGCAAAAATTATTGTGCACCTTAATATATACTATTAGTATGTCTGTTATAGACTCCTGTAGGTGAGAGGGCTATTTCAGTCAGTCATATTTTCTATTCAAACATGGATATATTGATATTCAATTATTTAAAAAACAAGGGGGTTACTTTAACATTCTTTTCCTCCCTCCCCAACACTTGCAATCTGTATTATACTTCTACATGTGACTCAATGCTACACGAAGAACAATGGTGACAAACTGTATAAAACAGAGGCAGTGATCGATGGTACTTCGCACAATATCTGCTTTTCAGTAACTGCATTCTAAGAACGAGAAACTGCTTGCACAGTGCAAAGCCCTGTACCAGTTAGTGGGAGTTACTGCTATTTAAAAAAAACCCTTCATAATTTATCTTGCTTTCAAATATGTATAAAGTCATCTTCAGTGTACCATACAAACACAAACTGCAAGAAAACTAGTGTGGTGAAGAATTCACTGTCAAGTGAAATGTTATAAACATTTTACAAATTCAAAGTATGTTCCAATTCATAGGTAAGTTCCCACATGGTTCAGTTACTGCTCAGGATGGGACCAAGAATCTCTGAAATAATTTATGGAGGCTCTGACATGGATTTCTGGTCTTGGGCACACTGCACGTGAACAGATTTTCAGAACTTTAAGGAAGCTACTATACATGGAAAACAAGTGCCTAATTTACATGCATATCCAGCCATGATAAATGGGCAATCAGGTGTTTGCAGTGTTGTTATAGCCATGCTGATCCCAAAATATGAGAGACAAGATAAGAGAGGTAATGTTTTTTAATGGACCAACATTGGCTGGTGAAAGGGAAGTGCTTTTACACTTTCAAGCTTGATAACTAGTGACTACTTAGAACATCATTTGTTGTATGCATGCTGCAATAAATGAACACACAAGTTAGGCACACAGATGCAAATGCATTTTTGTACAAGCAATTGCAAACATGCCTTTCTGAAAACAGCAACTCTTGACAGTTTTTCCCAGTGGCAAAACAGGAATGATAAATCTCATACTTTATCATCTGTGAAAATTAATTAGTAAATGTGCATACAGTACTTTGCAGATGTAAATTGTATAAGATTTCTCTACATTTCTTTCCAGAGTTAATATTCACTTTTCCCCTTAATATTTTTGTATATGTTTTAATTCATGAATAGTGGCTGCATTTAGTGACACAAAGTCATTCCGACAAACACAGCACCATACTGTGCCTGATTTATATCCATACAACCCCACTGACTTTTGTGAAATTCTTGGGAATTTTTAAATGAAAGATGCTATACATAAATGTGACCACTTACAATTTTTTTCCATTTTTTAGTGAATTCCATGTAACTTCTCAGCTACAGTTACAATAAATCACCATTTAAGAGCAATCATAAGATTGAAACTAATCCAAAGGTATCACAGTTTTTAAAAGACTTCAGCATTATCTTTTATTATTGACCAGATTTGTATATTTTCATATGGTAGAATTTAAGTTACAGCCATATTTATTTTGATCACTGGAAAACCCTCATCCATCCACACTTGTTACACTTAAAAAATAGAATGCTCAGCTCCATTTTGCTGCTACAACAGTGCCAGCAGTGATGAACAAAAGAATTAAGATTGCTCAGGCCTTTTCAGCACATTGTAGGGAATGGTGGGAGGCAGACAACTGTTGATGAAGATGCAGAGACTGGGGCCTAAAATCATGTTAGCTGAATTAGTTTAAAACAAGTTCAGGCTACTTAAATCTCTCAGTGAGGCTTGATAGGCAAATTTGGAGGTGTTAAAAACCATCTTCTAGCTTGTGATTGAGTTCCTTAAATGTGTTTATCCAAAGTGGCCCCAGCCAAAAGAAGTTTAAACCCACCTCATGAGCATGAAAAAAAAATTAGCTGAAAACACAGATGATCTCTGGTAGGCTTTTCCTAAGCTCTTTAGGGCTTTATAGGTAAAAGCTAATTATTTCATCTATCTCCCCATCCATCCATCCATCATACAGAAAATCCAATGAAAAAGGCAACACCCATAGTGTTTTCTATGAAGCCATCAATGATTCAGGGACTACCTACTGGAGGGGGGGCTCTCTCCCCAACACCACACAGTTTTAGTGATTATTGTAGAGGTGCTAGGCCTAGAACTCCCTCTGATAGTAGTATGAGGTGTTGGCAGGATTTTCTCTATCAGAGCCTATTCACTTTGGAACTCACTTCTCACCACAGTCTCAAATGACTCAATTTTTAACACCTTCCAACCACGCTACAAAGTTCGTCTATTTTTTCCAGACTTAGGAAGGGACTTAACATGTCGGGGTTGCTAAAGATTTTGGGAGTAGAAATTTCCAGGAAAGAGTGAAATATTCTCTCACGAACGGGCCTTTTAGATATCTTTCACTGATGCGAGAGCTGAGGTACTTGCTGGAATTTGTTATTTCTGTTGTATTGGTTAGGTTTTTAAAAAGTGTTAGGGTGCTCATAACATGGGACATGATTTTGTTGTTAAATAAAGTATTGCAATGTTTCAATATTGTCTAATGAAGTGGTTAGTTTTAGCTCAGTCTCATCTCCTGAAATCAGTTCTGAAGCACACAAAAATGGTAAACGATAAGTATCTTGCCTTTAATACCCCAAATAAAAAAAATAAATCAATGAGCTTATTGTCATTCCAAACCTATTAAGTACAATTATCTTAAGAGCCCTCCTGGGTTATTTTAATCTTAGAGATGATTCAAATGTTTTTAATAGCTATTAAATACTAATTTATTTAACAGACAGCACCATAAGAAACAGAAACTAACAAATTTATAAAAACAGTGCACTGGGCAAATACAGAAATGTATCTGTGTTGTAGTTTAAGTGTATAACGAGTTACAAAATCAACAGCTCCAACTTATTGGAATTTATTATATATATGACTTAGAGGTAGGTATAGAAAAGTATTAATATTTTGTGGGTGATTTCAATATTTTGACACATGGCTTCACTATAAAATTCACAATGAACATCAACAGTTTGAAATCATCTACAGAAGAGAATGGAGCCCAAAGCACTCAATCTAGTAGACTACCCTGGAGGTAGGAACAGTGAATTTTAATCCTAAATAGTTATTAGGATCCTTTCCTAAATGAACTCACATTCATAATATGGTTGATTCAATTAAGCCTAATCGTTACTATGTTGTGTTTAAAGACAGAGTTGCAGTAATCTCATTGTATTTAAGTTTTTTCTAAACATCTCAATTTCTGAAATCGATATTAATGGTAATCTAAGCTTCCATTTTTATTTAGCAAAAGCAATATTCTAGCTCTTGTGCCTGGGAGAAGTGACCCAAGAGTACCCTGAGACCTAAAATAGACCTAGAAGACAAATATGTTTATTTTCAATATTATGCATTTTGAGACCCTATTCATGATTTTTAATGCTTGGGCTTGGAAACACTGGAGCTGCTGTCCTGATGGGCTTATATTGTAAGATCCAGTATGGTTTGTATAGTGCTTACTTCCTGGAGTAAAGACAAAAACTACTCATTTTAACAAATATTATGCCCACTAGTGTGTTTGTGCATATTTGAGTTTTTAGTTGGATGACTGCATAAGGAGCATTAAAAGAATTGAAAGGAGCAGTGATTCTTGGCCAGAGACAAAGAGTGACATTAATTAAGGAGTCTGAAATCATTGATTAGTCTGTAACTTTAAAAATAACACGTAGCTCTGGCACCTTGGAGACTAACAAAAAACATAGTATCATGAGCTTTCGTGGGAAAAACCCACTTCATCAGATGAGCTGATAAATTATGAATGGCATGATTTACAGTTTAAATGTCAATCGTGCCACAGTGGCCATAGGGAACCCAACTATAACGAAGCTCCTCTGTTTCTTGAAATAAGCTCATTTTGTTAGCAATCCATCAGACAATTTTAATCAGTTTCTTGTAGTGGAGTACCAGCATGCATCTGGAATTGCTGTGGCTTTCATGCAAGGTGTCTGGATGTCAAACTGTTGTCAAGCTCTTGCTAATTAAATTATTGTGGTTAAAGTAATTGTGTTAAATTAAGAGGAGGTATTTTAATCTACAATCTAATAAACATCACAACAGTGGAAAACCTTTTACTGCAGGCACCAAACATAGCAAGATATAAAAACTGTGCAATTATCCTTTATACTTGACATTTAGCCTTAATTTTAACTATGTATGTTTCTCTCCTCAATACAGCACTTCTGGAAACGCTAATCCTTTTAGAGAACAATGGTGAAGAAGCTGGCAAAAAAAACCCCACTAAACTATGTGATATGTTGGGTAATAAGACAACACTAATTTTGTAAACATAACCTGAGGCAAAGACCTTCCATTTACTTCAGTGAACTCTGGATCGTGCCCATGACAAAGAGTGACCCCCAAGAAAGAGAAATGATGAGCTGCTATAATGAGCTACAACAGAAACGTCAGTCAATGCAGAAGCCGGAAGAGCTAGGAAGATAGGCAATCTAATTCGGAAAGCAATTGCTGTTCTGTGAGCTCAGTCTCATGTTAGGTGTAAATTGAACAAAGAAACAGCCTATTTGTTTGTTTAAAAATAGATAAGCAGTTCAGCGTGGGGATAAATGCAGGCTTATCTAGACATGTGCTTTTGAGATGACATCACAAAAAACCAAGCACAAGCAAGCAAGCCCTAAAATAAACCTTTTTTTCCCCCCAATATTTGCTTTTCTGGATGGTTCATTACATTGTGCAACAGAGGCAGAGATGAGAAACTAGAAAAGGCTTTCAACATTTGGAACAGAAGAAAAATCACATCCACCTAATTTCTAAATAAATAGAGATTTTCTATTAATCTGGTCTAATAGATAAACTGTAAAACAGTGAAAATATTTTTTGATGTACCTTACATAAGAGGGGGGAAAAAAACCAATGTCATTTCAGTTAAATGTTTCACATAGCGATACATTTCAAAATCATGCTGGCACACCTGCACTGTGCATACTAGTGTTGATGCCTCTCTCACTACTACACAAACTGTAAAAAGATCAAGACCAAAAGCTGATATTCTTCCCGCAAGAACAAAAGCCTATGCATCAGGTGGCACCATCCATAGTGCCAAAGAACTGACTCTAGAAAAGCAATCTCTTATTATATTTAAAGGCTGTGGCATAAAGATAATACTCAATGGCAAAATGTTGATAATCAGGTTTCATTCAGAACATTAATAAAATAATATTCATTAAGATTGACTTCTATTGTAGTCAATGTAGTTCTGAACACTATCTTTTCTGAAAAAAGACAAGAACTATTAGTGAACACTTTAAAAAAAAATATCTAGAAAAAATGTGTGAATAAAAGAAATTAACAAAGAATGAAATGTCCACAGTTTTAAAATAAATACATTTTTCAAATGTTTGTCAACACTTGTTTAGAACATTCATTGAAAATTTTCAAAAAATAAATTTAAAATCAACAAAATCCTGCAATAAAATCAAAAAGAAATTTTATAATTCTTTTTAATTGGCCATGTTTTTTCTGCAACAGACTAACTCAGATATCCCCTGAAGAGTCCGAATGGAATTAGTCAGATAGTAGAATTCCCCTACTGATGGCCACAGTCTGTATTCGAATCATACACAGCACAATCCTCAAAGTAGGAGTAATGTGGAGAATAATCAGATCTATTATTTATCACCTAACTTCATAGCACATAATTGCATGATATTTTTTTTCTCCTGTAAGCATATAAAAATTCCCGACTTCTCTGATTGTAAATTGTGTAATATGCATCCTTTCAGATTCAAATTAGGCTCATTCTGAGTGTATGGAGTACATTAACCTAGATGTCTGAAGAAAGAAACATCACAGAACTAACAGAAAACAAAAATAAAATCTAGTGAGCATTTAACAGCAGCTCTTCCTACCTCAAAACCTCCCACTCTCTAAAGACTGATAATTCAAAGCAGTCAGGTAGAAATTTTGTGTTGAAATTAAGCCTTTAACCGTTGTTGAATGAGTTTTTCTATCAACTCATAGTGGGCCAACTCCTAGAGCATTTGGCAATAAAGCCAGACAGAACTTTAAAAAACAAGACAACCTTTCCCATTTCACATACCCACTGAAAATAAGCGCTGATAATTTCTGTTCTTGGAACAATGTTAGTTAAATTAACCAATCAATCCAAAAGGGTGGAGGGGGTCTCCAAAAAATTTAAAAAAAGTGATGGAAGAGAGGAAATTAGCACTTAGTCATGTAAAGCACGGATGTTTTTAAAAAAATAACCAGCAAATAGCAGGCCTACTGAGGCAGGCTAACTTGCTGGGAGATCCATAATATAAGAAGGGAACTATGCATCTTGAGAGTACTGCAGTCAGGAGGGGGAAGGGAAGAGTTTTGCCTAAATAAGAATAGAGCTGGGAAACCAGAACCTCAGAATGGGTACCCTGTGATGGACCATAAAGGAGGAACTTAAGTGCAGTTGTCCAAAACTCTGTGTCACTGCTATTTTTACACACTAATGGATATGGTAGCATGTTGTTAATTAACCACATTTCTGCACCTCATCTTTATTTAAATTACAAACCTGAAGCAAGATACTACCCAATGAGACTTACAATGAAAGCAGTATGCTAATAGCCACTCCCATGACATCCAAAGACCCAGAAGAGAGTTGAGTACATACTGAAAGAGCCAGATACGATATTTTCCCTGCTGTGTAGACATGCCCACAACGTTTAGTGAGCAGAACACAAGTGGGATCAGGAGAAACAAAGATGTCTGTTGTTCCACCAGAACACTGCACATCTCCCTGTGCACCCAAAGCAGCACAATGGCATCCCACAGGCCACTGATAGGGCATCCATGTAAAAACAGCGAGAGGACAGAAGATAACGCAATAGATATAAGAGTTGTCAAATAAGATACATTAATCCCTTGAACTCTGGCAATTTGTGGATTCCCTTAGAGTGAATGGCTCCAGACGGCCTCCTTTATAGGAGTGGAGCTGGAAGAAATGTGTCTTTGTCTTCCATTGCAGCCTGACTGTTGGAATGGCCCCTTGTAGGCAGTTGGAGCTACATTCCACTTAGAAGCAGCTCTATGACTGTGCCAGGGACTCAACCAGCCCGAATCAGGGGGCCCTGTACACGATGGCACAGTCTGCCTTTGTTTTCCCTTATCCACTATGGGCAAAGTGCTGGCGCCAAGGCTTGAGCTCCATAACCTTAAACCAAATTTAAATGGGACCAAAAGAGTAACACACTATTTTAACTTGTTTCGACATTCTAAGCCCTAGCCCTGGTCCCTATTCAGACAAAACTCCTATTGAGTTCCCACTGCAAGGATAAGGCAGTTCCCATAAGGCAGTATTTAAATTTTTATTACAGATTAGAACAAACAGAAAAACCGTAGCCATTTCTTTACCGTGATGAAACTTATCTCTGGTTTGGTGGAATTACGTTTTTAATTAAATGGATTAGTGAATTAGTTCCCATAATAGAAGAACTAGAGGACACCAAATGAAATTAATGGGTAGCAGGCTTCAAACTAATAAGCAAAAGTTCTTCTTCACACAGCGAGTAGTCAACCCGTGGAACTCCTTGCCAGAGGAGTCTGTCAAGGCTAGGACTATAATAGAGTTTAAAGAGAAGCTAGATAATTTCATGGAGGTTAGGTCCATAAAAGGCTATTAGCCAGGGGATAGAAATGGTGTCCCTGGCTTCTGTGGGTATGTCTACACTACCCCGCTAGTTCGAACTAGCGGGGTAATGTAGGCATACCGCACTTGCAAATGAAGCCCGGGATTTGAATTTCCCGGGCTTCATTTGCATAAGCGGGGAGCCGCCATTTTAAAAACCCTGCTGGTTCGAACCCCGTGCAGCGCGGCTACACGGGGCACGAACTAGGTAGTTCGAACTACGCTTCCTAGTTCGAACTACCGTTATTCCTCGTGAAATGAGGAGTAACAGTAGTTCGAACTAGGAAGCCTAGTTCGTGCCCCATGTAGCCGCGCTGCACGGGGTTCGAACCAGCGGGGTTTTAAAAATGGCGGCTCCCCGCTTATGCAAATGAAGCCCGGGAAATTCAAATCCCTGGGTACATTTGCAAGTGCGGTATGCCTACATTACCCTCCTAGTTCGAACTAGGAGGGTAGTGTAGACATACCCTGTTTGTCAGAGGCTGGAGATGGATGGCACGAGATAAATCACTTGATCATTGTCTTCGGTCCACCCCCTTTGGGGCACCTGGTGCTGGCCACTGTCAGCAGACAAGCTACTGGGCTAGATGGACCTTTCCTCTGACCCAGTACAGCCATTCTCATGTTCTTATGATTGACACAGTTGTGTGAAGAATGAACACCTCGTAACCTCACACAAAGAACACTTTGGACCAAGAGAAAGAAGAAACCACATTTCTTTGCCTGTCTAATAGTGAGTAATTCTGAAGCAAAACAGGGCATGCTACAGCCTATGTATAACAAAAAGTTGCAGTGCACAGGGCTTGAATAAAAAGCAAAAATTAAAAAATAAAATAAAACCCAAAGGAACAGTCGAACAGTGATGAACAGTTTAAAAACAAGACAAGATTTTAAAATAACACTGGGGTGGAGAAGTGAAGTTATTTGCTTCAATCTAATTAACAAGAAAAAGAGCTGAGCAGGTGAGATTGTACAAGTAATACAAGAGGCCTCCCGAGATGCAACCGCCCAAGTTCCAACCCCCCATTTTTGTAAGTGCAGAAGGGGCCGGAACCCCCCCGACTTATGACCTCGGCCTGCGTATACGACGGCGTATGGCGCCTACCGTAAATGCGGGTTCGAGTTATGACGCCCCCGACTTGCGACGCTTCCTCTGGAAGGAATCGTTTCTAGAAAATAAACTTGGAATGGAATTTATGTCCAATTGTATTTATCATTTACTTCTCTGTTTCAGAGAGAGAATTTGTTTCTATTAATTTGGTTTGACAGATTTGGGGCCTGACCTTGCAATCCTTATTAGGACCCTTAGAAACATGGATATAGCAGTATATACACCCATTTCCCTCAAAAAAGTTTCAAGACATTGGTATTGACTTGCCATTTGCCTTCTCCATATATAACAGAACTCTTGGCTAATCCAGTTAATTTGTTTTGTGTTAATCACCTGATTTAACTGCAATTAATTGCCCTAAACATTTCCCTGGTAGTTCTTTTCATGAAAACATTTTATAGACATTTATAGACTGCCTCAAATGACACCACCAAAACTGACTCAGGATCTCCTTGGGAAAAAAAAATTAATACCCAAACCAGACAAAAACAATGTTGTGGGTCAGATTCTGAAAAGCTTATACTGTCCAGTTAGCCTTATCTATTTGAATAGTTACACTTACATCACTTAGATTACATTGGTGAGTAACAATGCAGATGATTAACACAAAACAAATTAACTAGATTAAAATAGTAGTTTTAAAGTGCATAGAATATCTGTACCAATATTATAAATGTTTGATGTTTTCTGTATTTTCAAATATATTGATTTCAATTACAACACAACATACAAACTTTAAAAGTGTTAATTTTATATTATTTTGATTACAAATATTTGCGATAAAAATAACAGTATTTTTCAGTTCACCTCATAAGTACTGTAGTGTAATCTATGGTGAAAGAGCAACTTACAACTGTAGAATTTTTTTTTTCTTTACATAATTCACCCAAAAAGACACAAAGATCACTGCTTCTGAATTTGAGGAAGAATTTGGCCTAATGAATTTAACACCCCCAACTCCTAGAATTAATAATTCTGATTATTATTTCACTGGGATTTAGTATAAAGCCCCAGACATTTACAAAAATCTTCCAGAATAAACTGCTCAGCTTGCTGGTTTGAAACTACTGAAGACAAACATGACTGCAAATCTATATTGATTTATATTGCTTCAAAGTAAGAGGAAAGATTTGAATTGTAAGAATCCAAAACAATCCTACTTTAGGCTAAAATTTAATAAAACCATAAAAGACAATCCAACCCATAACATCTGTGCTAGTCAAAGAGAAGACTTAGGATGACTCCGAAAATTGAACATCTAATTTACATTCATGGCATTAGACATGTAAAACAGAGTAGATCCCAAAATGAATATATTGCCATTGGATGAAATGGCCAAAAGCCTAGTTCTCTAAATTTCTTTTTATTATAAATGGACAAACGTTATATATCATCTAATTTCTCATGTGAACAATAAGACATTTAGAGCAAATGGATTATTAAAAATATGTATTTTTAAAAGGTCTAAAGCATAAGGATTCTAAAACCCAGGGCAATCATTAGGATTTATGGGGGCCTATGTGGTACTATTAAAGTGGTGCCCCTATAGTCGGATGACAACAGGGGGAGGGGGATGATTTTTTAAATATGTAATTTCATAATCTTCAGCAACATACTAATTAAATACTTTTAAAGCAAATTAAATTGTTTAAGGGAGGAGACCACATCTTACTCAGATTCTATAGCAAAGAAATTAGGAGATTCAAAAAATGTGAAAATAAGTTTTAATCACATTTTTTTAAAATATTGGGTTTGTTTTTTTTAACCAAAATCAAAATAATGGGCTGAGGGAGGGATTTTCAGAACTACTTTCTGTCCAGGATTCTGGTGGGAAAACTTCATGCCAAAGCCTAGCACTTTTAATGTTTACGAAAAATAAATTTAAATATCTAAAGAATCTATCTGAAAACAATATTCCTGATCTGTTGCACCGATGGAACCCAAGTGTAATTCTGTTGATTTCCATGTAGTTATTCTGGGTTTACACAAAACTGGGCTCTTTGGGTACGTCCACACTGAAACACTATTCCAAAATAACTTAGTCCGAATCTACACAGCAGGCAGCTATTTTGAAATAATGTCAAAAATACTGACAAGCTGGAGGACTTTTTACTCCAACTGCTGTAGCCCTCATTGTACGAGGAGAAAGGGAAGTCAGAGGAAGAGGGCTCTATTTTGAAACAAGTGTTGTGTAGACCCTCCCTATCTCGAAATAAGATACGCAATTGAAGTAGCTCAATTTGATGTAATTTGCATAGCTTATTTCAAGTTAAGCCCTGAAGTCTAGATGCACCCTTAGTGAGTAACACATCTGACCCCTTTGTGAGTAAGCTGTCAAATGACAGCAAAGAGAAAACGAAGACAATGCATATCAGAAAGCTTTAACCATACTAGAAATGGTCACCTCAGATCACGTAACAGCATTTATTATCTATTTGAGACAGTTTGCCTGTCTGTTTGATCAAGAACTCCTCCTAAACTGTAAGAGCTAGGATCACCAAATTTTGTATGCAGCTTCCTCTTATGATAATTCAAAGCAAGGTCAGGGTTTGGTTGTTCCTGGGAAATGGAATGTGCCTGGAATGGAATTGCTTCTCAGAATGCCATACAGAAAAGAGAGACTGGCAGGGTGAAAGGGCTTTACTAGAGGTGCCCCCTCCCCATCTGGGACTGCCCCAGCCCTGAGCCTCTCATCCCCGAGGCACTCTTTAGGGAGGCCAGGGGGGCTGATGCTTCCTCCCCCCCAGATTCATACACTGCTGGCTATTCCCCTTGCTCCCTGATGTGGGTAAGTGCACAACTTGCCACATTCCTCTTTTTGGCTGGTGAGCACAGAGGTCAGATGAGCTGTGCACTTTTTCCTTGCTCCCTGATATGGACAGGAAGGGGAAGAGCAAATAGCTTTGGCATGAATCTTGTGGGAGAGAAGGGGCACTTTGAATCTCCTACCCATCCCCCTCTATGCACTCATGCACACACGTGCGCACACACACACACGCACACTCCCCTGCCCAGAGTCCCTCCTCATCCCCACAACCCTGAATCTCTCACATACCCCAGCAATGCTGGGTAAATGTGCTAGTATAAAGTATGTTGGGGATTTTTCAAGACTACCCATTTTCATTCTCTCTCCTTCTCTACACAGATCGTACTTTGCCTCTATTTTGTGCAACCGCTCAGGGCATTTACAAGAACTTTGCTGAAGAAATGGATTTTTTTTGTTTGTTTGTAAAACCTCTCACCTTCACAAGCACACAAACCAAGTGCTTAATGATCATCCAAGCTGTGCAACAACTTTTTGAAAAAGAGACAAGTTTGCCAGAGATAGGAAAATCTAAAACGGGGTAACAAAGGAAATGTCTAAACTCCTGGAGGCTGCCAGAGGCTGGTGGGTTTAGGAGCTAGCAAAGTTAGTAGCCCATCCCGTGGGGCCAGAGGCCAACGTGGCTGGGAGCCCATGGGGGCCAGAGGACAATGGGGCCAGGAACTGGGGAAGCTAGTTGCCCGTCGGGACCGGAAGCCTGAAGGGGTAGTAGGCTGGCAGCCTGTAGAGCCAGAGAAACCAGTGGGGCCCACAAGACTGCGATCCCGCAGAGCTCAAGTAACCAATTTTAATTTGAATTGGTTACACGGTTAACGTTTTTAGACATTTTTACATCTCTACTTATTACCTGAGAGGCAGCACCAAAGGAGAACCTTCAGCTGCCAGATCACACCCCTTAATGGACAATGCTTCTTGCATGTTGCTATTAGAAGGTTTTAGCAGCTAGTAGTATATGTGAATTACTTCTGGGGGCAGTGATCACTCCAAAAATAAAGCCTCACCCAACAACTTCCATATTTATGGTTGAAGACTTTGCATTTTACATTAAATCATATCACAATGTACTTTTTCTTCTATTTCTGTTTCTAAAGTACGGGAAAGCTAGTAAGGTGCAAATTTTTACATTGTTATTGTCCTTCTCTTTACACATTAGGAATATTAACACACTTAAAACTACCAGATTTAATAGAACACATAAAACTAAAATGTAAGTTAGTAATCATTTAATTAGTACAAATCAGTATGGAACACGGTACCATCCTATCTCCATTTTCATTTTGATTTCCCATGCACTAATAATTCCTCAAGCAGAATGAGAAAGGATGAGTACATGCATACACTAAAAGCTCCTCTTTCAACTCGCACTGAAAGCCCACTGATTTTGTTGAATCGGCATGTGGTATGCCTGAAAGATGCCTGCATTCAAAACTCCAATCATAAAGGATGCTTTCTCTAAGCAACATGGAGCTCCTCTGAGAGAAGATAATGTCTTTGTGCTCAACAGAATCTAGCTGCAAAACCTGGAGGGTTGAACAAGGCAGTGACAGCACAGGGTATGCAGTGCCTTCATAAAGGACAGGATTATTTGCAAGACAGTTTGAAGAGGAGATGAGAAATAAAAAACACAGTTTGAAACAAAAATAAGACGTAGATCAATGTGTTTCAAATACTACAAACTACAATGTTGGTTCAATGTCATCTTAACTTCTATGCTAAAACATTATAAAAGTTTTGTCTTCTCAAATAGATGATCTCCTAATGAAAAGCAAAAATACATATAATCTCTGGACCACATTCAGCCACAGTACTTTTACCTGTTTTTCGTCTGATTTCAATAAAGTCCACTTATACACATAAGAAGTGAATTTGGCCTTTAGGCTCTTAAGAGCTCAACAGAACTCCATAAAATACATTATGGATGTATTTGGATTACAGGTTTTGCAGTTAGTCATTTTGCTCTCTTTTGCAGAGACATTCAAGTTGAAAAATGGAATATTCCTTTTCTCTCTGAAACTGTCCTGTAACATATGGGACACTACAAGTGAGGGACTCCATCCTTAAAGGTTTAAAAGAATTGAGTGCCAGGTATATAAGATTCTTCTTTGTTGAATACTTGAGCCTGATTAATCACTTCATTACTCCAGAGATACACTAGTGAGCACCATATGAGAGCAATGCAATGATGAATCTGGCCAGCTAGGTCTTTCTCTACCTTGATTTACATCTATGAAACCCATCAAATGGAAAAATAAAGCAAGGAGAAATTTTCAGTCTCAAATATTGTTTAAGCAGTAAAACCATGAAAGGTCTTATTTTGTACCCACTGAAATCAATGAAGCTATGCTGATTAACACCATATGAAGATCTGGTCCAGTAAATGTAACACAAAGTGGTTGTTTTCCATAAACACCACCGTAAACTATTCCTTCAGCAAAGAGTGTTAAAACAAACAAAAATACCAAGGAAATTCAAGCATAAAACCTTTCATACAGAAATTAGATGGAGTACATCTATCATGAAACCTTTTTATTTTTCACCAATTTCCATTAAACTCCATTAAAGCAAAGAAAATTTTTGTTTGGTTTTGCAACGGCTGCCGTATACATAATGAGTGTACTAGGATGAAAAGCTCCATTAGTTGTCTTAACCAAACTTGGTGAAACTCAGCTACACACCATTGTCTGTTACCATTATCTACAGTTCTGCTCTGCAGGTCTATTGTTTATGTAAATGAAAGCAGTTAACTAGTTAACTGTTTTGTCTCAGGTCATGCCCACAGGCAGGGGGATCCACCCGCTTCTCTACGGGCCCCATGCGGCTGGCTACCGCCAGACTTCACTGACCATGGTCAGTTAACCAGTAAGGATACTGGTAAGCCTCATGCTTACCAGTTAACGGTTTAACATCCCTAGTGATGTAATAATAATAATAATTATTATTATAAGACACTGCAAAAGCAAGAGGGGAAAAAAATCACAGTGCCACTTCAGAGCATGGTAGGGTGCTTTGTATCAGAAAGAAAGTATAGCTCCATGTTAAGGAGCGGTGTTAAAAGAGGTTGCGAAATCCAGGCATTACACTGGAGATGGAAAAGGGAAGCATAGGAAAGGCACTACAGAGTAAGCCTGCTCTGAGCACTGGAATAAAAGAGGCCATTATCAGGGCTTTGCTGTGATACTTGCAAGGCTTGTAAAGGACTGCAGTCTTGTCACTACCAGGATGTTTCTACACAAGTACCAGTGTGTGTAACAGAAAATACTACTTCTTTTCACTTCTATTTTCCCTGTTAAAATAAAATCCTCAGACATGGATTTCTACTGTATACCTCCTTGTAGTACTTAAAGGGACATTGTCATGCCTCTAGAAATGGAGTACAAATTCTGCCAAGCTATTGGTCCTACATTAAGGAATTAAAGCAGGGGCCAACTTATCCTGTTCCACAGATCAAACTTCTTCAAAATACTGAACTTTGTAAATGCGAAACATGTGAAAACCCAAACACATTCTATCCCTTTGGGCCAGGAGTTAGTTGCAGTGCTTAAGAGGCAGGGTTTTGGCATCTTGGAGTTGCACAGAGTTGCAAGGTGCGTGCACAAAACAAACTTCTCCCCCACCCCGGCAAGGTTTGCTGCATCTATTCAGAATGCTGGAACCTCAAAGCTCTTTCTAGACTTCTGCTTCCAGGTTGCCAATGATCTGCCAGTCCTATCTAGTCTGATTGCAGCAGTAGTGCATAGATTGCCATCTACTAGCTATCCCTCCCAGAACCATGCAGAGCACCCCAGAAGTGTTTTTCACACAGAAGGGCTACTGGCCAGCAGACAGGGACAGGGCACTGAGACACACAACTCTCACTTGTCTCCTTCACTCTCTGCTCATATGTGGCCAGCATTTTCATGTTTCCTCCCTTCAGGAGCCACTGGCTGTTTTCAACCCAACTTTTTCACATTGGACCATTCCTTAAAGCAGGGCTACTCAACACGCGGCCCACAGGCCACATGCGGCCCGCAGTGCAGTTTGGGTTTACTCAGGGCTTAACATGCAGCCTGCAGGTGGGATCCTTTGAACGTGGCCTCCACTGGGAACACGCTCCACAACGGCGAGTCAATGTAATGGTCTTCTGTTGATCTGTATTTTAATAGTTAAATTCCTGGACTGTCATTGTTCAATAAAAGTGCTGTCATATGGGTAGAAACTGGGTAAATATTGCATTTTATTAATATCAGTAGAACTGACTTAAATGGGACCTAAGTGTCGTGTTGTCTTGCATTAATCTTTATGTTCATGCCCCTCAGGGTGAAAAAGCTATTTGCATAAATATTAGCATACATATGCAACCATATTTAAGTTGTGGCCCTCAGCATGTGCTGTGAGTATCATTGTGGCCCCCGGGGCTTCCAAAGTTGAGTAGCCCTGCATTAAAGGGACACTGCCAAATTGATTTTGTTTTAAAACGTCTCTCATCCTTTGTAATTAAAACATAAAAACGTGTGTATGTATCATAGAATACTAGAACTGGAAGGGACCTTGAGAGTCCAGTCCCCTGCCCTCATGGCAGGACCAAGTATCAAACTAGATCATCCCTGACAGATGTCTATCCAGCCTGCTCTTAAATATCTCCAGTGATAGAAATTCCACAATCTTTCTGGGCAATTTATTCCAGCATTTAGCCATCCTGGCAAGTAGGTAGTTTTTCTTAATGTCCAACCTAAACCTCCCTTGCTGCAATTTAAACCCACTGCTTCTTGTCCTATCATCAAAGGCCAAAAACAATTTTTCTCCCTCCTCCTTATAATACCCTTTTAGATACTTGAATACTTCTATCATGTCCCCTCTCAGTAGTCTCTTTTCTAAACTAAACAAGCCCAATTTTTTCAGTCTTCCCTCATAGCTCATGTCCTCTAGACCTTTAATCATTTGTATCTCTTCTCTGGACCTTCTCCAATTTTTTCCACATCTTTCTTGAAATGTGATACCCAGAACTCGACACAGTACTCCATCTGAGGCCTAATCAGCACAGAGTAGAGCGGAAGAATGACTTCTCGTGTCTTGCTCACAACACTCCTGCTAATGCATCCCAGAACCATGTTTACTTTTTTTGCAACAGTGTCACATTTCTGACATATTTAGCTTGTGGTCCACTATGACCCCTAGATCCATTTCTGCAGTACTCCTTCCTAGACAGTTGCTTCCCATTCTGTATGTATTAAACTGATTGTTCTTTCTACGTGGAGTACTTTGCATTTATCCTTATTAAACTTCATCCTATTTACCTCAGACCATTTATCCCGTTTGTCCCAATCATTGTAATTACGACGCTATCCTCCAAAACAGCGGTTCCCAACCACCGGGCCGTGCCCCAGCTTTTATTTAGCTCTGCCAGTTGGGGTTCCCAGTGAATTCCCTTCCCACACACTATTGAACAGAACCAGTCTAAAAACAACCCCCCTGTGAAACTCCACTTGTTATGCCCTTCCAGCATGACTGTGAACCATTAATAACTACTCTCGGAAAATGGTTATCCAGCCAGTTATACATCCACTTTACTGTAGCCTCATCTAGGTTGTATTTCCCTAGTTTATTGATAAGACGGTCAGGCAAGACCATATCAAATGCCTTACTAAAGTCTAGGTATACCACAGCCACCACTTCTCTCTTATCCACAAGGCTTGATAGCCTATCAAAGAAAGCTATCCATGCTGGCTGTTACTTATCACCTTATTATCGTCCAAATGATTTCCTTACTTATTTGTTCCATTATCTTCACTGGCACAGAAGTTAAGCTGACTGTTCTGTAGGTTCCTGGGTTGTTCTCATTTCCGTTTTTTATAGATGTGCATTATATTTGCCCTTTTCCAGTCTTCTGGAATCTCTCCCATCTTCCATGACTTTTCAAGGATGGTAGCTAAAGGCTCAGACACCTCCTCCTCAGACATCTCAGGTCCTTGAGTATTCTAGGATGCATTTCATCAGGCCTTGCTGACTTGAAGACATCTACCTTTTCTAATTAATTTTTAAACTTATAACTCAAGGATCTGTAACTCAACAATTTTAAAAATCCTAACAAAAATTGCATATCCAGAAAATATAAACTTCTATATCCTGTACTATTAATAGTCCATGATCCCAAATATGATTCAAGAGGCGCCGTTTGGCCTTGTGGATAGCACATGGGCCTAGACATGAAGAGGACTGTGGGGTTCTATTCCTGGTTCTGTCATTGACCTAGTGCAAGGTATTTCACCTTACTGTGCCTCTGTTTTCCCTTGCTCCATGTGTTTGTCTTGTCTATTTAGATTATGTACTCTTTGGGGCAGGTATTCTATTTCTGTGTGTATGGATATACTCTGGGGACTCACCTTACAGTGAGACACTTAAGAAGCTCTATACAAGTCCTCAGAAGAAATGTTTAAGAGGCACATGAGGTTCTTTAAAACAGCAGATAGAGCCATAAGGCCCAAGTATTTTAATAAGTGATATTGATCTTTGGAAAATTAAAACCAAAACCGCCTGATTTAAATAAAAACCCTATCAGTAATCTAATCATCTGTAGGACAGAATTAAGGCAGAAGCCCAGCAGCAGAGTGGGGGCTATCCTGTTCATTGCACCTAACGTAGCATTTATGTTTACCTGCCCTATGGACAGGTGGCGTATCTGTGCATTCAGTGCTGGGAGCTCCTGGCCCTTGGAGACTGTGTACAGGATTTGGAGGCCAGAGTGGTTGAACTGCAGGAACTAGGGGAGGCAGAAAGGTACTTTGAGGCTTTCCGGGACATTACAGAACTGTCTTACCTCCAGTCAGACAGCCCCCGTACTGTTCGGGTGAGACACTCAGGGAAGGAGAACATTCAACTGGAGCTGAGAGAAACATCCCATATTTGGGACCCTCCTTCCAGATGATACTGTGGTATCCTCTCACACTGAGGATACCTCTCCATGGGAGGAAGCTCCAGTTATTAGAAAAAGGCAGGTGTTAGTAATGGACATTCGATCATTAGAAACAGACAGCTAGGTTTGTGATGACTGGGAGAAATGTATGGTGACTTGCCTGCCTGGTGCAGTTGCAGATCTCATGAGGCATCTAGATAGACCTATGTGTAGTGCTGGGGAGGAGCTGGTGGTCATGGTATACGTAGGTATCAATGACATAGGGAAGAGTAGGAAAGGGATTCTGAAAGCCAAATTTAGGCTGCTAGGAAAGAGATTGAAATCTAGGACCTCTGGGGTAGCGTTCTCTGAAATTTAACATCCCTGTGGTGGGGGAAAAAAAACCCTAAGCAACACTGGGCATTTACTTTCAGAGCTGGGAACTACACAAAAATGAGGTTAGTTAAACAGAAATTAAAAGGTAGGGTGACAAAAGTAAAAAACACAGTAAGAAAACCAAAAAAGTGCTTCCATGGCTTAACAACCAGATAAAAGAAGCAGTGAGAGATAAAAAGGCATTATTTAAAAAGTAGAAGTTAAATCCTAGTGAAGAAAATAGAAAGGAGCATAAACTCTATCAAATTAAGTATAAAAATATAAGAAAAGCCAAAAAGGAGTTTGAAGATCAGTTATCCAAAAAATGCAAAAAGTAATAGCAAAGTGTTTTTAAGTACATCAGAATCAGGAAGTCTACCACCAGGGAGGCCACTGGAGGATCAAAATACTAATGGAGAACTCAAAGGCGAGAAGGCCGTTGCAGATAAACAAAATTAATTCTTTGCTTCAGTCTTCCCAGCTGAGGATGTTAGGGAAATTCCCAAACCTGAGCTATTCTTTTTAGGTGACAAATCTGAGGAATTGTCCCAGACTGAAGTGTCATTAGAGAAGGCTTTGTATCAAATGGATAAACTTAACAGTAACAAGTCACTGGGACTAGATGGCAGTCACACAATAAGATATAAATCCAATAAATAAATAAATAAAATGTTTGTCTGTTAATTGTTGTGGGATAAGCGAAAAGGTCCTCTCTTGGATTGATAACTGGTTAACACAGGAAACAAAGGGTAGAGATAAATGGTAAGTTTTCCGAATGGAGAGAAGTACCTAGTGGTGTACCCCAATGGTCCATACTGGGACCAATCCTATTCAACCTATTTATAAATGACCTGGAGAAAGGGGTAAACAGTGAGGTGGCAAAATTTGCAGATGATACTAAACTGCTCAAGACAGTTAAGACCAAAGCAGACTGTGAAGAGCTTCAAAAAGATCTCACCAAACCAAGTGACTGGGCAACAAAATGGCAAATGAAATTTAATGTTGATAAATGTAAAGTAATGCACATTGGAAAACATAATCCCAACTATACATACAATACGATGGAAAGCCCCTCTCACACTTCAGATCCCTTAGTCCAAGACCAGAGCCTACACCCCAACCCTCTGTCCCAACCTAATGAAAATCAGTGAGGATGGCAAGAGAGGGAAGATGGAGTGAGCAGGGGCAGGGCCTCAGAGAAGGGGTGGGAGGGAGGTGGAGCAAGGGTATTTATACTTGAGGTAGATCTTGGATCGCACTTAAATTCAAAAAGTGAGCTCATGCTTATAAAGGTTGGAGACCACTGGTCTAAAGGGTGGGGGGGATATGTCAGAGGTCTAGAAAATCATGAATGGTGTAGAAAAATAGATTAAGGAAATGGTATTCATTCCTTCACTAACATAACACAAGAAGCTGACCCAATTAAATTTATAGGCAGCACATTAAAAAAAAACACAACACAAAAACAAACAGATGACAGGGGATGGATCATAATGATTGTCTCTTTTGTTTATTCTTTCTGAAGCACCTGACATTGGCCACTGTTGGAAGACAGGATACAGGGCTAGAAGGACTATTGGTCTGACCCAATATGGCCATTCTTATATAGAACTGAAATTTATCCACACCCTGCTGTAACTCACTAGACCCCACTCCTCTTCCATAACTGAGATAGAGCCCAGGAGTCCTGACAGGGTGTCTCTCTCTTTCTCTCTCCACAGAGTTAGTAACAAAGTAAGAATATATATTCAAATTTTAAAGCTAACCAGTGTTCCTAAAGTGACTTGCCACAAGATGTCAGAATATTTTAGTGTTACAGCTGAGTGGGTCTAATGGGCATTTAATTTTATTTATGTTTATATAGGAATTAGATACAATGTTCCTGCCAGCTAACTGCTAAGTTGTTGGGGTTTTTTTGGGGGGGAGGGAGGGCAGATGAGAGAGAGAGTGTGTTTCACAGTGCTTTAGTAGCCCCTGGATAGAGATGATGTGTGTGCGCGGTGTTGGGGGA
The DNA here is from genome assembly GCF_049634645.1 of Pelodiscus sinensis. Classification (NCBI taxonomy): domain Eukaryota; kingdom Metazoa; phylum Chordata; order Testudines; family Trionychidae; genus Pelodiscus; species Pelodiscus sinensis. The sequence continues at coordinate 97,993,131 of NC_134712.1, forward strand.
GGGGGAAGAGATCGGATGGGGTTGATTTCCCCCATTTGGTGATTGGCCTGTACTGAGCATGCCCAGTAACACTGTTGAAACCTCTGTCCTCAGTCCACCCCGCCCCCATTCTTTCACTCTCCCCCGCCATCACGAAATACACAGGTCCTCCGCACCCCTCCCACCAAAATCTGAAATGGTACCCATGTATCTGGAACTATTCTACACTGCATCCCTCTTGTGCAAAAGCCTAGGCAAATGAAGCACAGATTAGCATATTGCCACACTTCATTTGCACAATTTATTAGGGGCTGTTTTTGCACAAAAAGGAGCCGTCTATACAGCTCCGTCTTGTGAAAAAACACCCTCTTGCGCAAGAGCCATTCTTCATTTTTTCAGGAAGAACGACTCTTGCGCAAGAGGGTGTTTTTGCGCAAAACAGAGCTGTGTAGACGGCTCCTTTTTGTGCAAAAGCCTCTTGTGCAAAAATGGCCCCAAATTAATTATGCAAGTGAAGCATGGCAATATGCTAATCCATGCTTCATTTGCACAGGCTTTTGCATAAGAGGGATGCAGTGTAGACGCAGCCCAAGTAATTAGAGAACCATTAAATGAGCCATAATTGAACAAGCAATTGACACAAACTGGAACATAGAAATGTTTATGATAAACAACTGTCTCTCTTAACAGCTGGATATCTCCAAGTAAAGTTCTAAGCCTTAGCCCTTCTTGTATATTGGTAAATAGGGTAATGCTGATTATATACTATTGGCACGAAATCTTTAATGCCAACAAATCTCTTGGTGAAAGAGAATTAAACAGTTTCCAGTGTCTATCCCCATGTCCCATACAACCTCTGAACATCAAGAGGAATGTAGACGTGCTGTAAATCATGCACCCATTCCAAGAACACCAAATATAGAGCAATGGCGTGAGGTGCACTGTGCCCTATTTCCAAGCCAGGTGGAGTTACCATTCCAGCAAGCACTTCCCAGGAATGCTAGGTGTGATTCTGGCTATGTCCTTGGAGTTTTATCTGATTTCATGAAATGCAAAGCTACTAATCAAACAATATCCTGGGTGGGTCTCCTTTACAATAGGTAACCAAAAAACTTAATCTTTGGATATCAATAGCCCCTTGTATGCATCTTCCTACTAAGTAAAATTAAGTCTTACATCAATTTTAAGGCTCCAATATATTTTTAAAACATAGAAATTTCCTCAGAAATGGACCAGTTATGCAAATACCATGTAGACCAAATTTTTCCCAAACAGATTATACATATACATCTGTAATACTGAGACAAAGCCATTTACACCTTTTAAAAACCAGAAACGTCTAAACATAGATGGCCAAAGGCAAACGCTGTTTGCATGCACAAATCCATTTTCCAGATATGAAGAGTTAGATGCTAGCTAATTCTGATTGATTTCATTTTGTATAAATATAAAAATATAAATGAAGTATTAGGGAACAAAGTCTATTAAATGAAAATTTCTACTCAGCTTACCCACGCCCCCAAGTGCAGTGTCAATACAATTCTGGCATGATGTTAGTTTTATTGCAAACTACAACTCATGCCCATGTGTGAATTATCTTTTAAACTCCAATAACCTCATTTTCATGAAAGCACTAGCAGACACAGACAGGGTGTGGAATATCTTCCTGTGCCAGATTTCAGTCTTCCATCTCTTCTTGCTGAGGGGCAATAGCTATGAAAAAACTCAAAGTTTTTTAGTTTTAGGGGTTTTTTTCTGGCAGAAAATCTTCAGGTTTCCCCCACCCTATCCCCATCCCCTCTCCCTCTCTCTGAGTGATAGTGTTTTTAATGAAACCTTCAGGAAAAAAATCTGCTCTGTGACAGAATGGTAAAATTTTGTGAAAATCACAACTCACTCCTCTCCTCCTACACGCCCTTTGGGGGAGGGTGGGAGAGGAGGAGAAGAATGTACGGACAACCTGAATATAAGCCTTAGTGCATGCATACCTCAATGTAGAAAAACAGAAGAATCGTGTCACAGATGATAACATCTAGCTTACAACTGCATGTTGTTTAACCAGAAAATTGTTGTGCTAGCTTGCCATCTTTTGGCAAGAGTCACGGCTTGTTTACTAGGGCTGCTTATGTTCACAATAGATAAGACACATTTCCCAGAAAGGTCAGTGTGAACTTCAATAACCTCACAGCTTTTGTCCAGTAAATGACAACAACACAGTCCACAGATAAAAGGATTGTTCAGGTAGGTTACTATTTACAGCTGGATTCCCTTTGTCTCCTCTTTTGGGGGGTTATTTATCAGAGCTAACGTGAACATGAGACTCTGTGTAAATGTTTTTATGCATTGTTATATTTCCCAATTGTGCTATGTTAATCAGCTTGTTAAGGTGTAAAGCTACTGCTGTTGGCCAAGTGTAATGCAAACACAACTATTCAACTCCTACAGAACTTAAACAGGTATCTGATGTACCTGGGCCACAAAATGGCAGCTGAAATCCAGTATTGTTAAATTCAAAATAGTGCACATTGGAAAACAATCCCAATATTCATACAAAATGATCAGGTCTAAACTAGCCATTATCACTCATGAACGATCTCAGAATCATTATGTATAATTCTCTGAAAACATCTGCTCAATACAGAGCAGCAGTCAAAAAAGCTAACGAAGTTAGGCACCATTAAGGAAGGGATAGAAAATACCATAACAACAATATAAAAATCCATGGTTTTCCTTCAGTACTGAATGAAGTTCTGGTCACCCCATTTCAAAAAAAATTATTAAAATTGGAAAAAGTACAGAGAATGGCAACAAAAATTATTATGGATATGGAATGGCTTTCAGATGAAAAGAGACTAAAGATATGTAGGCTGTAGTTCTCTTTTTTTAAGGTGCAAAGACAGATATGATAGATGTCTATAAAATCATCAAGGATGTGGAGAAAGTGAATAGGAGAATGTATTCTCTCCTTCATATAAACACAAGAAATAGGTGTCACCTGCTTAAATTAATAGCAGGTTAAAACAAACACAAGGAAGTATTTCAAACCTGGTAACTTTGCCAGGGAATGTTGTGAAGGCCCAATTTTAACTAGATTCATTAAAAAATTGTGTAAATTCAGGAAGGATGTGTCTGTAAATAGCTATTAGCCAAGATGTTCAGGGATGTACCCCATTCTCTGGGTGCCACTAAACCTCTGCCTGCCAGGAGCTGAGACTGGATGACTGTGGATGGATGAATCACTTGATAATTGTCCTGTTCTGTTCATTCCTGCTGAAGCATCTGACAGTGCTCACTGTTGGAATACAGAATACTGACTAGATGGTCTAAGTCAATATGGCCACTTATAGTTTTATGCATTGTTCCCAGAAACTTGCTTAACTCAGGCTTTGGAGAGGGTCACCCAGAATTGTGTGTCAGAGCTCGGCATATGAACGCATTATCATGTGGCCTGGAGTTTAACCCTGTCAGAGAGACAACAAGAACATTCCAGACAACTGTAATTGCCACCTGCTAGAAACCAGGGAGATGCACTGTAGAGAGTGTAGATTTTTCAAGACATGTAGGGTTTTACATATAAATACTATCAATTTCTCCAAGAATAAGCAGGAAGATAGTAGACGTGGGGGAGAATGGGTGTTACATGCTTACATTATCTGGTTGCCCCAGATGGGCATAGATGGGCAACCATGCTCTTTGTAGAGTTGTAGTTTTTTAGCATTCCAGGAAGAAAATAAAAATAAAATATTTTGTTGCAGGTAGGCTCAACCCTGAAACATTTCTGACCTGGCATTAGGGGAATTGTGCAGTCACAGTAGACCAGGGGTGGGCAATAAAAAAAAGGGGGGGGGGGGGGAGAAGCCCTCAGGGTTAACCCTCGATGGGCCACCACCACTATGTTTACCTGCCCTCTGCAGATAACAGAGGATTGCCGCTCTGGTTGACCCCGAGTGGCGAGCGAGCAATGGGAAACGTCGCAAACCGGGACACCGCTTCCCACTACTTGCATTGGCTGCAAACAGCAATTTGCGGCTAACCAGAACTGTGATCCTCCAATATCTGCAGAGGTGCAGATAAACATGGAGGTGGGGCCCTGCCATGGACCAACACTGCAGACCAGATCCAGCCCCTGGGCCGGAATTTGCCTGCCCATGAAGTAGACCCTGGGAAACATAGTCCAGCCTGGCCCTTAGGAAAAAATAGGGGAATGCAGTTCCCACATGAAAACTCTCACAAGATACCATGCTAGGAGATACATTTAATTTTGAACTGCCTAGGAACTAAACATTGTGATTTTTCACAACAACCCCAAATAAAATGTTTTGATTCAGGAACATCAAAACATTGTGTTTTAACATTTCCAAATTGACTTTTTAAAAACATTTTTTGTTCTAGGAAAAGTGTCAATGTTTTGACTTTTCATCCTACATTAAACACAAATGTCAAAATATCAGAATTTTTCCCAGATGGAAATTCTGGTTTTAGCTCAATTCTCATTCTTTGCAAGCTGAAGCCAGGGAACAGCCCAGCAGTACAATACATCTCAGTCTAGCCTAGAGGTGCCAGAATCATATTGGAGAGCCAAATCCACAGCAACCTGCACAACAAATGATTGAAGGCACTTTGGGCCATTGCTTTCATTTGGGAATCTAAAACATTAATCTTAACCATTAACCTCCTCCCCCATATCATTTGTTTATGGAACTTCCATTTAAGATTGCTTTCCTATTGGCAGACTCAAATACAGAGAAACATCATCATTTAGGTTGAATATAAGAAGAGACGGAGAGAGGGCAACACACCTCCAAATAGCTCTCACATGTTAAATAGTTTGCATGAGAAGATGAAACTCTGCAGATCACCATGAAAGAGCATTTACGTCAACAGTTCAGGTAGAAACCACAACTTTCCTGAAGCTACAAATGCTCACTGAATTACCAGCGTTTTTGAAAATTTCCCTCTTGTATTGGAGGCACTGTTCAGTGACAGCCTGCTGCAGCTCTGGAACCCCAATATTTACATCGGCAACATTCACAATAGATTAGAGCATTGCAGCAGCCACCCCACCTACACACTAAGCTCTCTGCAACACAGACTATGTCCACCTCTGTTTTAGGGATCTAAATAATCCAACTAATTTGTATTGACTACATGACTGCTAATGCAGAGCCACAGTCGGGGCAGCTCCAGGAGCCGGCTCGAGCCGGGACTGAGCAGTCCCAGCTTGTGTCAGCTCCAGGAGCCATCCACGCTACAGCACTGCATATTAAACATCGTAAGAGCCACCGGGCTTCCTTTAACTTCCTGCTGTGTAGACAGCGCCAAAAGCCGAGCTAAGCTATTTTGACGTCAGCTACACAATTGACGTAGCTGAAGTTGCGTGGCTTAATTTGACATTAGACCCGCTGTGTAGAGGTGTCCTGAGTAATTGCTGGCAGGAAGGAATGTAAAGCACAGCTGGGTTCTGCACATGAATCAATGACTCCTAACAGGCATGCCTACCAAAGCAGTTGTAATAGATAACACAAAACTGTAATGAACACCAGAACTTTATCCTTTCTCTGCAGAGGATTATCAATCAAGGAGCTCCGTGCCGTCTTTGTATCCTATGTCCATGACTGAACCCCAACTGACAAGGATCAATGAAACAAAGAATTCAAGCTAACTGAACCTTCTAGAGAAACAAATCCTTCTGGGGGGAAAAAAAAATCAAAAGTGTTTCAACTGCCACAACAGGTTTCTCTTAACTCTTTGCTTAAAAACTGCAGTTCTGTCAATCTTGTACGTCAAATGCTATAAAAGATACAGAACATTCTCTGCTTTCCAGGTAAAAACATAATGCTGTCTGGTCTAGTGTAACAAACGATGTGTGATTTAGAGAAGGAAAACATATACAGGCAGTCCCCGGGTTACATGGATCCGACTTACATCGGAACCCTACTTACAAACGGGGTGATGCAACCCCGCACTAGCTGCTTCCCCCCAGCAGACCAGGGAGATGCGAAGCTAGCGCATCCTCCAGCAGACCAGGGAAACGCAGAGCGGCTTTTCTAAGCAGACACCTCAGCTTGAGAATAAAGGACTGAGGGAAGTGAGGTGTGGGAGAATAAAACTGAGCTCTGGAGAAATGTTTGGCTAGAGTTTCCCCTACAATATGTACCAGTTCCGACTTACATACAAATTCAACTTAAGAACAAACCTACAGTCCCTATCTTGTACGTAACCTGGGGACTGCCTGTAGTATAGAAATTGTGTACTGGGACTCTCCCGGGGAAAGACAAGTACTGCCCCCTTGTGGCTGGTTTATGGATACCAGCCTATGATTTTGGAGCAGCCAGCCTCAAGTCAGAATGTGGCAGGCCCTGCATCTAGGTACAAACGGGGAGGGGGAAGATGGAAGGGACCCCACCCAATCAGTCCTGTGATGGGGCTCAACCACAAGGAATCAGTGCTACTGTTTCCTGTGAGTTAGTGGTTGTGCTAGTCTCTTTATCCATCAGTGGTCCCCAAACTTCACACATCGTGTCCTCCCTTACTCTTGCCCAAACCCTCCCTCCCCAGGAGCTGCAGTCAGGAACTGGAGCCAGGAATGGGGCTGCAGCTCCAGGTGGGGGCAACACCATGTTTAAGGGAGTCAAAGATGGGGCCAAAATCATTGCCAGGAGCTAGATGTTGAGGTTGGGGGTGGTGCTGCACCTGAGCCAGGAACAGATTCCCAGCCAGGGCCAACTTTAGGCCGATTCGCCCAATCCCCCCCAAATTGGGCCCCACATGTAAAACCGGAAGTGTGAAGAGGAAGAGTGTGGCAGCTTGTGCGCGCCGCGGGAGTCGCCCCTGGGTTCGTTTGGAAGGCAGGACTCTGCCCTGTAGCTGTGGGGTTGAAAGGGGCTTTGACTTGTTTCTTTGTGCGCTGTGGTTTTTTGTTTGTTTTTGCTCAACCAGAATTAATTTGTGTGTTTTGGTGGGGGGGGGGGGGGGGGGGTAACAAAAAAAATCCTGGCTGCTGGGGCCCTGTCGAAACAGTTCGAATTGGGCCCTGCACGTCCTAAAGCCAGCCCTGCTCCCAGCTGGACCAAAGTCAGGGCCAGCACTGGGGCTGGAGGGTGGGCCAAAGCAGAGCTGGGGACAGAGCAGGGTTTGGCAGTACTCCCTTCCTGATGGCCCAGGCCCCACTTTGCTCCCCACAAAATATGTTCTTCCATGCCCCTCTAGGGTGGCACACTCCCACTGTTCGAGACCAGGCCTATAGGTCATAGCTATATGTGAGTTACGTGCTGCACCCTTTCAAAAAGGTCGGCTAAGGTGTTCAAACCCCATCAGGCGAAGAGTACTTTCAAATCTCATCTGGGGCTCCTGTTGCCCTGTGATCCCTGCAAGTAAAGACTCCTAATGCAAGACTGTGTATTTGAACTAAAATTCTTTCCTGCATTCAGAGTGTGCCATCCTTACGCAACAAAAATAATAAAAGATTCAGAAAACCTGACCTATGAGGGAAAGTTACAAAAAGGAGTCATGTTTAAGCTTCAGAAAAGATGATTCAGGGTGGATCAGGCAACAGTTTTCAAATCTGTTAAGGGCTTCTACAGAGAGGACTGTGATCAACTCTTCTCCAAGTCCACTGAAGACAGGAGAAGACAAAATCTGCTTAATCTGCAGCAAGGGAAAGGTAAGTTAGAAATTAGGAACAGCTTTCTGATTATTAGGGTAGTTAAGTTAAGGAAGAGGCTTCCACGGGAGGTTGTGGAATCCCCATTATTGGAGGTTTTAAAGAACAGGTCAGACAAAAGATCTGTCTGGAATGGTCTAGATATACTTGATCCTGCCTTTATGCATGGGGCTGAACTAGATGATTTCTGTGAGTCCCTTGCAGCCCTACATTTATATTATGATCAGTAGGACATATAGGCAAAAATGAAGGCTAAATATAAAGTGGGCGGAGTAAAAATATTATGGGTTTGTAAATTGAATATTTTAAAACACAGAGAACACACCCCCTAATATTTTGACTTTGATTTCCTTCCTTTGAATTATATAGTAGCATGGTTCTTCCCAGTCACTTCTCAAAGCAGGCCAATTTCTAAAATGCATAATACAGTCCTTAAAAAAAATCTGTCTGCCAACATTTCTTCCAAGCTTCTGGGAAACACCACACAAGAGGTGCTGCTCCTCCAGCCTTTGAAAGGCTACAGCTTGGTTTGCCTTCTTCATCTGGTCAGTGTGAACATCCAAAATGAGATTATGGCCCTCATGTATAATGAGAGGCAGTTCTTGCCCCATCCTGAAGAGTTTACACAGATGAAGCAGATCAACAGAGGGAGCAGAAATGAAAGTAGAGAGAGAAAAACACATAGAAAATGAGGGACCACTGGGAGATTATTCAAATGGAAGTAGCAAGGCCCTGAAACTTATGCCTTTAATACAAACAATAAACAATATGGAGCTAAACAAAACAGGAAGAACAAGATAGTTACAAGTGCATGCATTTTTTTAAACAGAAGTTCCACTCGAGGTATATGCCCAATATTTTTTTAGAAATGACTAGTTGTTTTTAGGTGCTTGTCAGATGTCCATTTCCATCTCAGAAGGCAGGTCCTCAGTAAATTCTGAAAATCAAGAGCCTTCAAGGCATCTCAAAGTTTGGCATACAAAAGTTATGGTACCCAAAATTACCTAATTCTTTGGAAAAATCTTGGCCATGTGCATACATATTTCAAAACAAACAAGTAATTCCAAAAGCTTCAGAATGTAGCCGAGTTAGTCTGTACAGAAAAAACAACAAATGGTCTGGTAGCACTAACAAAACATGTAGATGGTATCATGAGCTTTCGTGGACACAGCCTACTTCTTTAGAAAACTCCAGTCATCTGAAGAAGAGGGCTGTGCCCACGAAAGCTCATGATACCATTTACATGTTTTGTTAGTCTATAAAGTGCTACCAGACCATTTGTAGTAATTTCAAGAGCCTTGGGGGTTGGTTAAAACAGAAGACTTATGGCTTACAAATTATGAATCAAAGATTTATATATATTTTACAGAATTTATATGGCACCATAAATTTGCATGTACTTTATGAATACCTTATAACATTAGCATATTCTCACAACAACTCTAGGATAAGATGCTAGTTACTCGTGAAGATTTTGTATTGTACAACAGGATGTTTATTAGTGGTATTTACCCCTTATTGCAATGTACCCATGTACCCAATAATTAGTGATGTGAAGTAACATGCACGAGTACCAATGTCCTGGATGGTCTATATTATTTCTTCATTTTCACTTACTTAAGCTACGTCTAAACTACACCCCTGTCGGCAGAGGAATATAAATTAGACGTATCGAAGGTACAAATGAAGCTGGGATTTAAATATCCTGCACTTCATTTGCATAATAGCGGCTGCTGCTTTTTTCCCGAAACGGGGCTTTTCGAAAAAAACAGCAATTTAGACTGGGTACAGGATCTTTTGAAATGGGGCATTTCTGTCGAAAATGCCTCGTCTAAACTGCCAGGAGGATGGGGGGGGGTTCTAAAAGCTCGGTTTCGAAAAAAATGGCAGTCGCCATTATGCAAATGAAGTGCGGGATAGTTAAATCCCAGCTTTATTTGCACTTTCGATACGTCTAATTTACATCCCTCTGCCAACAGAGGGGTGTAGTTTAGACATACCCTTAATGAGAGAAGCAGCCCTTTTGGCTCTTGGAAAGCCAGAATACAGTATGTAAACAACTGTGCTTCTCAGTGGTGTAGCCGGAGGGAGGAGGGGTTCCCCCAAGTGCTATGCTGGGGGAGGGGCGCCACTTTAGTCCTCCTGTGCTCCCCCTGCAATCCCTCGGCTCGCCTGCTTCTCCTCCGCCTGTCGCCGGCTGGAGCTTCCTCCCCACCTCTCTGCCCCCAACTCCAACCTCCTCCATCTCTGCCGGGGGGTTAGTGCGCGTGAGGGCCCGGCCCCAAACTGGAGGGGGAAGATGCGGTATAAACTCCCCCTCTCCTCCTCTCAGGGTCGGGCTTGGCCGTGCACCAGATTCAGGGCCCCGCCACGCAGCAGCGGGGCATAAATTTTACCTTTGCCCTTGGGCACATAGCACCCTCGCTATGCCTCTGGTGCTTCTACATTTTGATATGACCTTTAAAAAATAAGCTGACTTTAAATCTTGGGTGGGGAAAAAGAGGAAAATAAAAACAAACAGCTAACACCTGAATAAATACAAAAACTTCTTGAAATTAAAGGGTGTAGCCAACTCTTCTTAGCTCACTGATTCAGGCAGCGTACCCTAGAGACTTTCCTCAGAACTCTCTCTCCCCACAGCTGCAGGTGTAGCTAATTTTATTAGCTACATTTCCCAAGCATCCCACGTGCTGACCTATTCTACAGAATTCTTTCCAAGAGCACTTGGATCCACTAGAACACACTCAGCAGTACTCTTGTATCCACAATAAGCCAGCAATGACTGATTCACTGTCATTAAGTTTCAGCCCTATTAGAACAGCTTGAAAGTGTTTGACAAAATTAACGTAAACTTAAGACAGACATGTACTCAATAAGACTGCACAAGCTTTGCAAAGGCTGTAGGGGATTTTTAAATTAATATGATAGGAACACAGTAATAATTTTGCAGCTCTTCTGTCAACAAAGTATAGAAAGAGGCAAACATTCACAGAAACAGAATTCATTTTCTTATATTAACCCCTTCTTGCATGTTTTTCTTTCCCCTAGATAAAACTGTCTAGGGAAGCCCAGAAACCATAGATAGTGTAGAAGAGGAAAGCTGGGAGCATTCATAGCAGTAATATACCCCGAAAGCTGATATGCCAGTCTTCAGAAGACTTTACAGTGGACAGAAGAATTGACCCTGAAAATTAATTTTATTCATTGCAGGTTTAAATCATCAAATGCATTGTTTCCACATCTAGTGAAAGAAAAAAATTACTCAGTTTCTACTCCTTTTGCACTCTGCAAACAACAAATTCCATGCTGTACTTCCCCATGAGGTAGAACTAGCCACATTTCTTAAAACTAGAGCAGCTTTTGCAGCATTACATGCAAGGCTGCCGCAATTCCCCCAGATTCCCAAAGTTCCTGATCTAGAAAACAATGCTGCCCAGAGATCCATTGGCTAAAAACCTTGAATCTCATACTCCATACTACTACTGTCAATGGCTTTAATGGATTTTCTCCTGTGAAGACTGTTTTGGAAAGAAACAAATGTTTTTTTTGTGGCAGTGTATAAGAAAAAGTGTTAGATGTAAACATGCTCTCTCTCTTAGCAAAAACTATGGAGGAATATGAACAAATGTGTTAAACCAACTATAATGTACTTTTACTGTGTACTACAATGCAAGCTTTATTTTCCATTTCTCAGAATACATACCAAACACTTCATTATCTTCCGAAGGTTGCTTGGTTAGCCTGGCTGCTTTGGGGCTTTCTTTATTTTCAGCTTCCTCCACGTCTGTCTCCTGTAACACAAACACTTCCTTAGATATACCGTACCTACCATTTCAGGTAGCAGCTTCAAGAAATACCATTGACAGTATTCATCAGCAAAAATCAACCAAAACAGAAAATCCAAACCTTCAAGCAGATTTTTCGCTTATCTTCTTTTTTGAAATGAAAACACTTTTAAATGAATTATGAAACATTGATTCAGCAGGGCTTTTACAATTTCATACACAGCCATGCATATACACAGGAGTAGATACAGAAAAAATAGAATTCTATTATTTTCATGAGTTTGGGGCAATATAACAGTTCACCAGAAGCTCCCCTTCTGTCATTCTTTGATTGTGTGGTGGTAAACCCACAGTTATGTGTTTGCTCTGCGTTTTCACAAGGAATTATTTTATAAGTAACCTTTTCCCTCCACTTCTTTCACTGGAAACCATTTTAGTTATATCTATTGTTGGCAAGATGCTTATATTACTTGTCTTTACTCCCTCATCCCTATTTTTGTAATTCAGTATTCTGTTCTGTACTAAACTAAGACTACAAAAAGCAAATATGATTCTAGGTTGTATCAACAGGTGTGTTGTAAGCAAAACTCGTGAAGTCATTCTGCCACTCTACTCTGCACTAGTTAGGCCTCAGCTGGAGTACTGTGTCCAGTTCTGGGCGCCACATTTCAAGAAAGATGTGGAGAAACTGGAAAGGGTACAGAGAAGAGCGACAAGAATGATTAAAGGTCTAGAGAACATGACCTATGAAGCCAGGCTTCATGAACTGGGCTTGTTTAGTTTGGAAAAAAGAAGATTAAGGGGGGACATGATAGCGGTTTTCAAATATCTAAAAGGGTGTCACAAGGAGGAAGGCGAAAATTTGTTCCTCTTGGTTTCTGAGGACAGGACAAGGAGTAATGGGCTTAAAGTGCAGCAGGGGAGGTTTAGATTGGACAGTAGGAAAAAATTCCTAACTGTCAGGGTGGTCAAATATTGGAATAAATTGCCAAGGGAGGTGGTGGAATCTCCCTCTCTGGAGATATTTAAGAACAGGTTAGATAGACATCTGTCAGGGATGGTATAGACGGAGCTTGGTCCTGCCTTGAGGGCGGGGGGCTGGACTCGATGACCTCTCAAGGTCCCTTCCAGTCCTATTATTCTATGATTCTATGATTCTACATGCTCTCTGAAGTAGATGCTATCTCTTCCTTCAGGCCTGGACAGGGCTGTGACAGACTGCTGGCTAAGCCAGAGCTCTGCCACTGTGGCCTGGCTAAAGAGGCTGAGGGGAAACAGCTGAGCAAGCCCAGGCCTGAAGGGCTATTAGAAGCAGCTGTGGGCCTCACTGGGCAAGAGCTAGATAACGCAGAGGAAGGAAGCCTGGACGGGGGGGGGGGGAGGGGGGGGCGGGAGCAAGGCGCCAGGGTGCGGCTGAGTGTGCCCCCAAGCAGATGGAGGAGCTGACTGAATGGACTGTAAGCTTTGTACATAGAAGGTGGTAGGAACAATAAAAGAACAGGTGACTGCACCAGAAGGCTCTCTGGCAGATTTGTGGACCAGAAGATGTCCCAGACCAAGAGGCCTGAGTGGGGACTGCGCCATACGGACCTAGCACCAACAGGACAACTGTCCGTGTAGGGCCTCTAAGTAACACAGAAATACAAATCAAGAGCAATAGTGATGATAGTATTTATACAACTGTAACAGGTGATGTGATAAATGCCTCTCGTTTTTAGACCTGTGGACAAATCCTCTCTCCCTCCCTCCTCACAGTCTCCAGCGTTGGAGCCAGTGCAGTTCTGTACCACGTGAGGGGTCTGGAGTTGGAGAAAAAACACACTCCCTGTGCTCTGCAGAGGCCCATGCTTGCCAGATCACAAGGGGACTTGTGCTAACACAACCAGATCCTTGCAGTCACTCAGCAGACTCCTACTTATTAGCTGTTTCATCATGCCCCCTTCACAGAGGGCCTGAGTCCATTTGTGTGGTGTGCGCTCAATGGAAGAAGGCTGTTGAGTGAGGCACTGAGACAGCTGGACAGAAGGGAGACCTGAGGGATAAGGGGATAGTTTGAGGAGGAACCACCACTACACAGTCACTAGGAAGAAATGGCCCTTTGAGACACTGCATGGATTTGGATCCATTACTAGAAGCATTAATTCTTCAGGGCCCAGGCTTGTGGATGAAGGGTAGGTCTACACTGCAGTTAAACACCTGTGGCTGCCTCATCCCCACTGGCTCAGAGCTCCAGCTAATGGCTGTTTAAATGTGGTGCATACATTTTGGCCTCTAGGACCTCGTGAGGTGGAACGGTCCCAGAACTGGTGCTGGAGCCCAAGCCAAACGTGTACCCCACAATTAAGCAGCCCCCTTAGCACAAAAATCAGCTGATGCAGGCCAGCTGCGGCTGTCTACTAAGCTGAACACCCATACTCTCAGTGTTTCCGAGTCAATGCTTGAGTGCCCTCACTACCCAGCTCAACTGAGCTTACAAACGCAGGCCTGAGTCTCACTGACGTGCTAACACAGGGTCCTCCTGACTTGGGTCCACAGCTTGAGCTGGGGTTGCAGCACAAAATGACAAGTCTTGGACATGAGTGTTACATGGGGTGGACACGGGCTCTAGACTCTGACCCACCCCAGGGTCCTGATCGTTGACTGCCTACTGAGCAAAGTCTTTCTGACTTGCATGTATAGGGAAGGGGAGCTTGGGCTCAAAACTGAGTCAGAGCCTGAGCTTAGTACGCAGTGGAGACATAGGCTGTATGTTTCTCTTAGCCATCTAGACTAATATCTTTAGGGCTTAAATCATGGGAGCAATCCTCATTACGGTGCAGTCATGACTTACATTAACTAGAATAAGAGCAGGATTTTCCCATAATTTATTCTGTTTCTACAGCACCTAGTACTATGGGACCCCCATCAAGATAGGGAACTTTGGATACATTTTGCATCCAAAATACATTTTGTATTGAAATACAAATTGTTAATAAGGAGTGAGACTGGACAAATGCAGCTCATTTTTCATTGATCTCTTCTTTAACCTGGTTTCTCAAAAGCAGAAAGAAGAAATTCTACATATATTTAGGAAATTTAGCAAGACTTGTTAGTTTTAAGTGAGAACTTTAGAAGTTTTCACCTTAAGAACAGCTTAACAGCTTTTACAACAAACAGTTCTGTAATGGGAGCATGCGGTACATTCAGTTCCCATTCCAACCTCATTGCTATATACGTCACTGACTTTAAGTAATAACAATGACAGTCAATAAACATCCATTGTATACTGGCATTATGCATACTACTGACGTACTCAAAACAGATGTATGCAGATAGAGAGCCTGGCATCACGCATAATTAAATATTTGGAAAAGGACCCAAAAATGACTATTGCAGTATTAAGTATTTCTGGAATTGGTTCATTAAGAGCTAAAAAGAGGAGGAAGAAAGAAACATCAAAAGGCTTTTACTTCAATTTTCAAGAGCAGACAGTTTTAAACTACTCAAATAGCTGATCACTAAGAAAGCTATTCAATTCAAAGAACTGGATGATTCACGGGATTGGTAATTAATTACCTACAGGATATTTCACTTTGAGGATACCAGTTTTGTCAAAGGTCAGTAGTAATGAAGTGTGTGATAGCTATTCAGTGACTAACATGAAAGGAGCTGATAGAATGTATTTAAATTCTTAATAGACTGGTGTCCGTATTCCAATTTGCATCTCTTGACAATCTCAACAGATATGCTGAAGATTGACTATGTATGGGTATGATTCAAAACATTCCATCTTCACATCTTACACACTACTGTAACATCTTTACACAAAATAAGTTTTGGGAGGTATCATTTGAAAATTAATAACTTGCTGGTCACTATCATGGTGGAATGAATGTAACAACTTTATATGTAAAGTTATTAATTCTCCCTGAACGATGCTGGTGGCAGATGTTCAAACCCACACAATCCCATACAGGAAGATGTGGGGAAGCAGGCCTTAACGGCAAGTATGTGCACCTCAATTTGCGTATAAACTGTAAACAGAATCCTCAGACAGCAAGAAAGGGAAGAAAGAAAACTAAGAAAA